>NC_042518.1:17635818-17946373 GCF_900963305.1 Echeneis naucrates
TATTGACTTGGTGATTTTTTTTTCTTACAACTTAAACTTAAAGAAAATGCAACGGCATAAAAATGTTTTAAAGCCCTTATGTGGCTCTGAAATAGTTAAGCAGCAACTTATCATCGCAACCCACATTTTTGTGTACATGTACTTGTCTTTTCTCCTTACAGTTAAAGTCATACAATTAAGACACAAGTCAGATGATGGAATTTGGATTGACTGTGTAAGAAAAGTCATGCAGCAGAGAAGCGAAGCAGGGAACCGGTTGAGAGCCCATGACTCAGAAGTTTTACTATGATTATTATAAATCTGTTTACAACCACAGACAGATGATGACCCCACATACAGCTGCATAGACCCAGATGTACATCCTGTCATGAAGATATTTATGTCATGTTCACCCTGACTTACTTTGTTCTTTATCTAATCGAATAAATTTTTTACAAATACATTTACATTTAAAAAAATAGCTTGACAAAGGTGCTTTTAGTTGAATGTATGTGTGTGTGTGTACCTCAGCATGTTGTGCCATGGTGCTAGCCTCTACAGCATAGACCTTCCGGGCTCCTGCTTGAGCTGCAAAGAAAGAGAGGATCCCCGAACCACAACCGACATCAAGCACAACCTGAAGGAAAGAACAATAAAACATCCTTTAGCACCAATAGTTATCCATTCATTCATTCGTGTTCTACCGCTTATCCATTTCCAAGATGCAAGGGTCGCTGGAGCCAATCCCAGCTCACATTGGGCGAGGGCAGGGTACTCCCTGGACAGGTCACCAGTCCATTGCAGGGCCAACATACAGACATACAGACAGACAGAAACGAACAACCACTCACACTCAGAATTCACGGCAATTTAGAGTCACCAATTAACCCAAATATGCATGTCTTTGGACTGTGAGAGGAAACCGGAGTACCCAGAGGAAACCTATGCTAACATGGGAAGAACATGCAAACTCCGCACAGAAAGCCCCCACTTTGGATGAAATCAATGTCAAAATTTTTGTATAATTAACAACCTTAAAAGATCTCATCAGTGTAATAATTGATAGTCTTACAGTATAAGAGCCATCTAGTGTACTTTGCACTTAAAATAACTCAGAGAGTTCAGAGATGCTTTAAAAGTCCGAAGTTCAACAACATATCGCTTCAAAAATAATTTATAGGTTGTAAGTCTGGCTAGGACGGTGTCTGGGTCTGTGTGATGAGCAAATGCTACAGGGTAATCACTGTCATCACCCAATTTTTTTTCTCCTGATAAATAGTGAGGTCTGATGTCCACTGAGGTCCAGTGGAGGTTTCTTTCTCACAGCAGCACTTTGGTCAACATTCAACCACTTCTTTTAAAGAACACCTCAGCAGTTACTGTAGAGGGCATCTGTGTAGTAGTATAAAGTCACCTTGTCCTTGAAGTCGGTGTGGTTTTGGAGAATCGCCCGTTGGTAAGTCCCTGTCCGAACGTAGTCTTGCATCATGTTCTGTTGCTGGGAGAGGTAGCCATAAAACTGCCAGAGACCGAAAAAATGTGTTCATTGGGTGACAACCCCTTTTTTTTTTTTTTTTAATATTGATCAATGTTTTACATACCAACACAATAAAGACAAAAAAAGACAAAAGTACAACATAAGGTTTCACAGAAGTTATTAATACCATTAAAAAAAATACATCTTGGAAGGTTTTCTAGGTTAAAGACAGCATTGCCCTTCATGTTAATGATCAACATTTTATGAGAAATGAAGTGTTGATATATGCTATTCCTGACTATCCTATTAACTGTGTATTCTGTCAAATTATATTTGCGAGAGAATGCAGTGCTTCCTCTATATTCATTTAACTCCATCGCAGTCTGGTGATGGAGTTAATGCAACGTTAATTAATTGCGACAGCACAGCGTTGAAAGTGACATCACGTCAGGCACCATGTCAGAGAGTCAGTGGAGTGTCGTCCTGGAAAATATGGCAGCAATTTACCGGACAAAAGGTAGACTTATTAGCCTAAAATTCCTCATCATAAATTTTACAAGTTAAATAGATATCTGTTAAGTATTGATGGCCAGCTAACGTTACACAACATACTGGTAGCTTAAGTTAATTGGGCCCGGTGCCAACTCAGTAACGCTAATCTGGGTAAACTAATTGATAACATTAAGCTAATATTTACAGGCCATGATGTATTAACTCCTGACTGTATTTTCAGATGTGCTTCTTCAAATATTTCTCAGGGAAAGATAACTGATGAAGATGACGCTAGTTAGGTATCATTAGCCTTTTACTGACTTCATTTTACTGTTTTATTTACTTTTTACATTCAGCCTTTATCTGATGTTGTACATGGCTGACATGTATAAGTTATAGTGGTGGTAAGGGGAAAAAGCCATTTTCAACTGGCTAGCCAATAAATAGCTTGTAAAAGTTAAATCTGCAGTCAGGTGTCATTTGTTTACACCGCCCCGATCCCCCGGAGAGCCTTCTCCCACCACTGAAAAAAAATTCTAAAGGAAACACTGGGATGTTTTCCTTTTCTATTTAGAAGAAAACCAAAATCATCTCACCTGGAAGTACTGTACAGCAGAGGACTCCTCTGTTCTGTCACTGAAGACTGAGCGCTCACCAACATGCCCACGACAGTTCTTCAGGAGATTATAAAAAGACTGAAAATCTGGACGCACAAACGTAAAAAAAAAAAAAAAAAAAAAGACATGTCACAATGTCCCTTTATTACACTAAAGGCAAAAGTAGTGTTTATGAGGTTTCAGATCTACTCTTACATAGATGTACTTCTCCTTTTTTATGGTTGCTAATGCTGGGAAATATGATTATCGTTGATCACTTATGGCCAGCATAGCAGCAGAGTGGTCAGTGTTTTTTGCGGGTTCGTTTCCCGGCCTGGGACCTTTCTGTGTGGAGTTTGCATGTTCTCCGCGTGCCTTTGTGGGCTTACTACGAGTACCACGGTTTCCTTTGTTTGGGTTAACTGGTGACTCTAAATTGTACATAGGTCTGTGTGAGTGTGAGTGAGAGTGATTGTTCATCTTGATCTCTTTATGTGTGTTGGCCCTGTGATGGACTGGTGACCTGTCCAGGGTGTACCCTGCCCTTGCCCACTGTGAGCTGGGATTGGCTCTAGCATTGTCCATGACCGGGAAACAGATAAGTGGTAGAAGATGAATTAATGAATGAATGAATTGATCACTTAACAAGTGAGACCAGCATATTTTACTAGTTACAATTTGGCAAACAATGTGTTTCTAAATCAGCCTTAGGACCTTGGCGGAATAGAATAGACTTATTGTCATTGTACACTGGGGAGAGTACAGCAAAAATATTCGCATTTTACCCAAACCACAATGCCCAGGCAAAATATCTAAACAAAATCACAATAAAAGCATGGAAATGTGAAGGTGTGAATGTGCTCTACGTACACAATATGCCGCCCCCCCACCCCCCAAATACACACACATATATATAAGATAATTAATTTATTATTAAGAGTTTGGTCTAGACCTGCTCTATGTGTAAAGTGCCTTGGTGTAACTGTTATGATTTGGTGAAATATAAATAAATTTGATTTTGATTGCAGAACCACAGCTGCAACATTTTCATGAGAAGTTGTACATCAAAATGAGGAGAGGCAGAAACAGGCCATGGACAGGAGTTGTTTAAACATATGTGTTGAGCTACAGACAGGATGCTGAAAAACTGACGCTAACACGGCAGTATTCGTGTTGAATGTGCAAAAATAAACAAGTAAAACTCTGGCGCTCCAAGTTTCAAACTCGGGGAAAAAGATTGTTCTGAACTAGCCATGTGCCTATATGATATAGTTTTTATATTGACAGGTTAATGCTCTACTGTTCAGACTTTTCAACAGTATCTTATTTACCTTTAAAACTACAATGTACCTTTAAAATGAGAATGTTTTTTAGGATAATAACTAAAAAAACCTAACATTATGTTCAGCAAAACTGGAGAGGAAACCTACATCCGAAACAAAGTGAGAGAGTTGCTGACATAATCCTACACTCAAGGATCCAGGACCAGCAGAGAAACACAGAAACACAGAACATCCTGATTGCTGATTGCTGAAGCTCTTCTTGAAGGTAACCTATAATCTGACAAACTAGTGTCCAATAGTTTAGGAATAGATGGTCACTGCTGGAGACTGCAAGCTACTTAGCCATGCATGCTTCAGTTTGTAGCTTATGTTAGAGAAGATGAAGACACAGTTTAATCCATTCCCAACTGTTTTTTCTACTGTGGTTTTGGAAAAACTCTCCCAACTTCCACATGTGGTAAAAACTCAAGCTTGACAGGCCTGCCAGGTTGGTCAGTTACTGAGCCATGATTGGACAATGACTATTCAGAGGAATCAGTGGGGAAAAGGGTGTGTGCAAGGGCGAGACTCATTAAACTGGCTGCACATGCCAAGTGTGTGGGAAACACATGCTCGCTGCTTACAAAGACTTTTGAATGCTGGCTCACTCTGAAGCTATAAGCAGATGGGGAGCAAAGCTAACATGGTTCAATAGCAGGGCAATTAAACGAGAACACATGCATGCAGTTAGAAAAATGAAAGAATAATAACGCATCCATTAGTAAAGAATTCAGCCAGCAAAGGTTTGGTTATAAAGGAAATTACTTTTTTTACTGGCAGCTGCATGTTGTGTTCAGACATTAAAAAATGCAGAAAAAATTTTGCCTCATATATATGTTGTGTGTTACTCTTGAACAGTGTATGATAATGTTGTATTGTACTGTAGCATTTACTGTTTACCTCCAGGTGAGGAGAACTGCAGCAGTACGCTGTTACAGCCCAGCGTGATGATGAATGACTGCTTCCCCACACGGCTGCACTCCGTCTCCCTAGAAACTGAACACTTGAACACACTCGCCTCCTCTCCTGGAATGAAATGGAGGGGATGGAAGGAGTTAGGAGCAACATTTCCAAAAGAACTGTATAATATGTGGAGTTATTTAAAAACAATTGTTTTTGGTTTTAACATGTCTAAATTATTTCTATGGCTCTGCTGTTTCCTGCTCATCACACATTTAACACAAGCTGCTCCTGTGTGGGAGATCTGAATGCAACACAGCATCAGCCTTTCTCCTTCCAATGCTCACATATATTGGCTCACAAAACTTAAACATTTTGAAAATCAACAGGAACCAGATTTTTTTTGTCAAGTGAGATTTTTCAACAACTACTGATACCTTGTCCTCCCTGTTATAGGATTTGCATTTACATTTGCATATATCTCAATGACTACACATACCAGCAAAGGTACATGTCTACATGGGCTGAAGACAAAAATGTACAGCAGGTCTTTATCTATAGTCTTGTTACTATCAACAAACACCCTCAAAAGTGCAAAAGCCACAATTTTCATCAGGTTCAGTAATTTTCTCAAACAGATGTAAGTTGTAGTTTTCCAGCAAATGTTTCCAAAAGGGAAGGAAACACAAGTGCTTCCCCTATATGCTGAATAATCCCATGGTTTGTCCTTTTCATGACAAGATGTCTACAATAATTTCCACTTACTAGGATGCAAGGAGCTGGTACAGGATAGTATGAAACATATCCATAATATGTAACACACAAGCTTGCTTGCACAGTGGTGCAGTCCAGGACAAGTGTCTGTATTTGGTCCATTCAGTCAGGAGATGCAGAGTGTATTCATCTATCAACAGAGGTATTTTCTCAGCTGACTTCTTAGGCAAAGGCAGGAGATAATATTACATAAGCACTCGAGCTGAGGTAAACAAGTGGAGGGGTTTTAAGGATCAAACAGTGTGCACCCCAGTCCAACACTCACACAGAGGACCTGTAAGGTGACAGGGCCTGGAAAGATTTATTGTGTGATTGTGAGTACGTACGTGTGTGCGTGAGATGGGCTGAGCATTTCTTCTGACCTCGGCACTACTTCTTCTTCAAACAAACCAACCAAATACAGAAGATGTTGAATCAGAACTAAAAGTGGTTTGAATGGGACTTTCACTGGGTGATTGGATCAACGTGATCATCTGAGGAAGCCTGCTCATTCATGCTGGCAATTTAATGTTTTTACTAGTTTGACATGCATGAGGTCTATTTGCTGTCTGCCTGGAAATAGCCACGTGCATGGGGCATTGCATGAGCTTTGTGTGCTCTGATTTTATAAACAATGCATGTCTAAAATCATTAACTTTAATGTTTCCTTTCGTAAATCTTCACTCAATACCCCAGAGTCATGAGTAACTGAAGCCTCACAGTGATAAAGGTATGCAGACCCTTGTATTCAGACCTGAGAGTAGCAAGATTATGATATATACAAGAGGTGTCCTTAATGAAAACCTGGTCTACAGGGCTCAGGACTCAGACTTTACCAAAGGTTCGCCTTCTGGGTTTCCAGCGGGTGAGTGCCTGCCCCATAAACAGGAGGCTCCAATCAGTATCACTTCCTGCATGTCATTACCCACCCTCTCTCTCTTCCCTATTTCATGTCACTTTTCAAGCTGTCCTATTGAGTAAAGTCAGAAAAGGCCAGAAAAAAAAAACCTTGAACAAAAAATGTAAATTAAATATATTTTTTTAAAGGAGCAATCTTCAAAAAGGAAAACTACCTGAAGAAAACAACTAGCACAACACAGGAGTGTTTAGGGACCATTCTGGAAAGGCCAGAGGCCCAACTTGAACTTAACTGAGAGTCTCTAGAAAGACCTGAAAATTAACTGACATCATCCAACCCCTCAGGAGTCTGAAGACACAGAGAAGCACAACAGAAAATGCCCAGTTGACTAATTTCTGGTTGACCTGTAGATACATCCAGACTGTTCACTGTCATTTGGTTGATAGAGAACTTTCAGTGCAGTTGCTTTGAATATTTTAATTTCTCCGGGTTATTTCTGCAAACTGTTACTTTAATGGCATAATTTAGAAATTGATATTTAAAATGTGTCATTGTGAAAAATACATGCATAAGATCAACACAAAATTCTGAGTGATTTAAGATAAACATAACATCATTTCATAGGACTGTCGACTTTAACCTGAATCCTCTAGAACAAGGAAGCAACAGCATAGTGCTTAATTTTCCTGGATAACTGCATGTCCTGTAGCTGTGCTCTGCACTCAAGTGGCCTGAAAGGTAAACACCCATAATGGGCACAATGTCTCACTCTGAATTCAGCACAAAAATCCACCATCAGCATTTTCCACTATCATCAAGTTAAGTTATGGAATTACTTCTGATACAACTTGCCATTTTAACCAGCGACAGTCAGTGCCATTTAAAAGTTGGATGATGCTCCATGGATGTTTCGCAGAGAGAATAAGAGTCACCTACACTGCTGCACCCACATAATTGTTTCCCTTCACACTTTTTAAAAGCACCCACTGTGGAGGCCTGAGCTTATTCACTTTTAACCTGCAGTTTTTTTTCCTTTCCAAGTTTTACTCTTGAGACATGACTGCTACTGACATCCTTGAGGCAGTTTGTCAGACTTCACATAGCTCCCTCTGGAGACTTCATACAAGGTTTTCCACACAGACAGCAGTTACTCCATAACACGTGGAAATAAGACTGAGGTGTAAAATCTAAGGGGTTTCCCCTTAATGCAAATTCAGATGTGTGGTATCTTTAGACACTTCCTACATGATCAGGTCTGATCATTTTCAGATTACACAACCCTAACATGCACAAATTAATGTGTTTTCAAATCTTTTAATCATTTCCTAATAAGAAATAACCCCACGCCCAAATACGTATAAGCCTTAAAAAAATCATTTACATTTTTAAAGGGCCTACATTCTCACACACTTCGTTTTAAATTTTGGGCTGATTGAGAGGTGTGAGAGTTAAAATGTATTACAGAAATGCTAAAAGCTATAGAAATGAATCCCTTTGTAAAAAATGTGCGCTTTTGTTTAACTTAAGCATCCAGGCAGAGGAGGCCAGCGGCGGCCGTTTCTGTCCAGCGGGACATCCCACCGACTAACAAAAGCCGCAGGGGCGCAGCGGCTCTGATCCCAAGTCCACACAGGAGGGAAGAAGGCGCGGGGAAGCCTCTATTGTTCCGATGAGAACAAAGATGAATGCATAAGTAATGAGGGCCCGATCTCCCTACGCCACCCCAAAATAAAACAGCAACACCGTTTCCCCCACGATGAAGTAAAACGAATAAAAGTTGATGCATTAGCCGTTCGAAGACGTGGCGGGCTGCTGGCTAAAGACGGTGTAACAGCAGCGGCAGCCCACTGGTCCACAGCGGAGCGCCGGGACTGATGCCATCTGCTCTAAGCTCCAAAACAATCCACCTTAGCTAATTCAAAAGCTAATCCGCTAAATATCAATACGCGCAATCTTTGGAGAAATAGTGAAGCATGCTCATCGTAAACAGACATATTTATGTGACAAAATAAACGTTTGTGAATCCTCAAGGGCAAAAGATGTTAGACGGGATCTGGTCTGATGCACGTTAGCGCATCCCTGCTGAAGCCAGGCTAGTGGCATTGTTTAACTAGCGTTAAACTACACATTACTAAACTGCCCTGCTCACTGACGAGACTAACTACGCTAAGATGGATGTGCTGCGCTATATTTTAGTCGAAGTCTCCAAAACGGGGAGTACGCGCGGGAGCCCAGAGCTTAAAGTTAAGAAGCCCCGACCGATTTAGAGTTTTGTGGGCTCCCTCGTGACGAACAGGGGGGCGACGTGGTCTCTCAGGATGGTTTAGCTTCTCAGCAGCTAGCGCTACGTATGGCCAGATTAGCCGTGTAAGCATTAGCACTGCATAGCATTAGCGCTGGCAGTTAAAGCAGGCCGACCAAGCGAAGGGGCAGCTACGGAAATTGTCAACTCACCATTGGAGAGATTGATGAGGGCGGCATCTTGTGTGGTTTTAACTTCTAACCGCAGAGGTTGCTGCTCTGAGTGTCGCTGTATGTCTCCATTCGCGTCTCCAATGGAGAGGAGCCGCACGCCGGGGAACACCGAGACCGCCATCTTCGATCTGGAAGTCGAGACAGGTCGGTGACGCTCACATCCAACCTAGCACTGCTCTCTGCTGGAGGCAGCCCGGGCATCAACAGCGCCAGCCACCGCAACAGCGCCCCCTGGAGGGGCGAGCCCGCCTGCGTGTAAACACAGGCGACAAACGTCATGACTTCATTCTTTGTTGGAGCCCTCATAAGATTTTCATTTGACAAATTTCTTCCAATTACGCTCCCAACGCGGTCACAGGAAAAAAAAGTCCCTATTGGGTTTTGTGCAGGAGGAAGTCTCAGATGCCAAAATTATGTGGTGCAGCATCACAGTCAGTCAAAAACAAGTACAATAGAGACACAGCAGCGTTAAAATGGAAATCTAAAGTATTTTAATATTTAATAATAGGTAGATCTATAGGAAATTCATGTACATTTCAGAATATGACATTATATTATTATATTCATTCTATAGTACTTATTTTTATACTGTTTATTAAACAGTATTTATTATATTTATTAGATCCTATTATTTCTCAGCCATTAACTGCTCAATGGGGTTGAAACCCCAGGATTGTGGAGAGGTGCCTATGACCATCAATGGTCATCGTTCAGTTGCTGTAAAGCTTTGAGATGTTTTAAGGGTGGAGTTATAATCCTTTTCTGGCTGAATCCTCCTCCAGTCTCTTCAGAATAGTGAAGTATGTTTCCTTGGCCAGAGTATAGTCCATTTGGTGCAAGTGTCCACTTGTATGGCACTTGTATGGCTTGATTCATTGTTAACTTGTCTCCTTATAGCCACCTTACTGCATATCTCAAACTTGTTGTCAGTTATTTGAGAGTTTTACTACTTATCTGCAATGAAATGCTGATATTTCTCAGTCCATGCAAAATGTTTGGCCTTCAAGTGATTTAGAAATACTAATAAAGGAAATATCAGTGTTTCTTTGTAAAATTGTGTATGTGAGCATGTATCAGCCTGTATCTTCCCCCTTTCCCTCTGTCTTTTGGTGATGTTTAGTTTATTGTGTTACTCTCTTGTGTTTGCACAAAAAATTTGTATTATTAACTTCCGTACAGTTTCCCAGTCTGTGACTGCATTTGAGTTTACTTGTTCAGCTGACCCGATCACACTTTGTATACAACTGCTCTGGTTTCTGGAAAGCAGCTAAGATTTACACATAATTCTTTACAAACATTTATTGTATTCATCACTTAAAGTTGAGGACCTATTACTTTGCTACTGAGTGAACCATGAATCATAAATCTTCATGCACAACCTTACTTTTTATAGATGAATAGAAGCTGGTACTAACTGAAATGAGCCTCCAATAAATTGCCCAACTAATGCTCAGTAGGGGGGATTATTGCTTCTTTGCACTGGTTTTATAAGTCCACTGGAGGGATGAACACCTATCTCCCAAAATATCTTCCCTCATTTAGTGTTTTGGTGATGGTGGTATAACGTTGGACCAAAGTTTTATACTGGACAAGGAACTTGTGACTGTGAGAACCGTAGCATATGATTTACAATTTTATATTCATCTACCTTTTTTATTCAAACCAAAGTGACCCCCAGTGCCCTATGAATGGAGGTCATCCTGTTCCTTCATTCACATAACACTGTCCTAATCATTGTTTGGATCAAGTTCAGCTCTTGATGGAAGTAGTATGCCCTGATGTCAGTGGCCTGTGTCAGCAGGATAATGCTCCCTGTCTCACTGCAGCAGCAATTCAGGAATAGTTTGAGGAACAACAACCAGTTAAAAGTGTTAAC
Organism: Echeneis naucrates; assembly: GCF_900963305.1. NCBI lineage: Eukaryota > Metazoa > Chordata > Actinopteri > Carangiformes > Echeneidae > Echeneis > Echeneis naucrates. Next base: position 17,646,548 of record NC_042518.1, read on the forward strand.
TTGGCTACAAAATTCCCCAGATTTGAATTCCATCCAGCATCTGTGGGATGAGCTGGGCCAGCAAGTCTAGCTCCATCGATGCGCCACCTCACAACTTCTGGGCGTTAAAGGACCTCCTTGGTACCAGATATCACAGCTCACCTTCTGTGTGTGTGTGTGTGTGTGTGTGAGAGAGAGAGAAAGATACAAATGGAGACTAGCCTATTTGGTAATGAAATAAATGTATGTAGGGAAAAGGTTAATACCATGAGACTGTAAATTGTGTTCATTGTGAAGCATAATTTCCTGTCATTTAAACCAATATAGCTGGTGTTAGATTAACACTAAGATGCAAAAATGAGCTGCAGTGACACAAGACCAAAACATATTGTAATTTTTAATAATGAATAATCAAACTGCATAGAAATTGAGAGTGATTGTTTCAAGTGTATAATTTGGACCACAAAATTAACCACAATGCATTACAAAATTTTCATCTGAAACTATCAGTATCATTACATAGCTACTCCGATGAAAGTGTGAGTATGAGTATGAGTATCTTGACTTCTTTATCTTCAGAGACAGTGGGGCATATGAGAGAAATCCATGTGTAACAGATCCGGCAGCTGTTTGAGTGGTTTGCATCTCCTCATGCTTCTATAAAGACAAGAAATGAATTTTGCTTTAAGGGCTGTGTCTCATGCTCCAAAACAACATGTTTACTGTTCACCAGCTTGACAATGAATACAATGAACAAAATATCAAACTGGCAGAAAAGCAAATTATTTTAGAATACAAAAACGTCAATTCAGGCCACTTCATGTGAAGAAAATAGAAAAGTGCTCTCACACCTCAGAGGAGGACACATGACTTCGGAGGCCTGAAAGGGTTGTCACTGGAGGGCACCCCGGTGAGGAGAGGGTCTTTGTGGGCATTTTGCAAACAAAAGGTCTTCAGTTCTGCAGCAGCCTGGGAAACCTGAATAATATTCCATATCAAGACATGTTTAAGGATATTATTACTGTAAAATACAGACAATACCCATCAACAGCATGATAATGTCTTTCATTTTTGGGCGGAATGAAAACAGTGCAAAATCTAATTTTAAAGGTGCATTCTCTGATTTGGTTATAGTCGTGTCAAATTCAAATATTTTCTCTTAATATCCATTATCATTAAATACATCATCAAATAACTCAGAGAAAATGGTGGCACAGTTAGAAGTGTATAGGAATATTCAGCATGTAACCAAAATATGAAATATCTGTCATGGTGTTGGTTTCTTGGAATCTTTAACAGAAAGTCTGGTACAAAATGTTCATAGAAAGTCTGTTATCTGGTATTATGGGAAATGCAGGATCCAGTTTTTTTTTTTTTTTAACTTAAGAGTTGAAATATATAAATGGCTTCGTGCTCTTTTACTTGATTTTAGTATATTTAGGTTTAGTGAGCCCAGTTGAGTTCAGTGTGTCAGACATATGTCTGAACCTATGAGAGGAGTTGTATTTTTGTATTATTTAGTGTCATCATTGTCATCTTGACTTGGAGGACGACTATGACTTGAATGACTTGAATTATGGGAATTGTAGATCTCATAAGTTTTCGATACTAGAGAATAAGAGCCAGAATATCTCATACTCTTCTCTGTAAATCTGTTTAAAAAGTTTCCCCATTTAAAAGAATGAACTGTGAGGTCTTATGGACTCAAAACCGTTGCACTGATTTCTGTAAATCTCAGTGTGAAACTATTAACTCACTCCAAGCACTAACTGACATAATACATATATATTTACTGCTCACTCTGACAAAGAGTGACAGTTTCCTTTTGATCTTACTTAAAGAGGTTTAAATTCTACACCCGCCAGCTAACTACCCTGTTGTTTTAATGTGGGACTACAATGTAAATAGAAATTCAAATGTAATCTGATTGTCACTTTAATATGGCCACTGTGACCAAAAGAAACAATTATGGTAAGAATGTAGTCGTATCACAACATACACCAAATTTGTTTTTATTCATGTCAAATAAAGATATATAAAAATGTATTGACTAAAGTCTGTTTACACTGGGCAAAATGAACATCATTAGCCACTGGTCACACCAGACCAAGTGAAGTGAGAATCACTGTACTGTCAGCATGTTATCATGAACTCATAGTTAGGATTTTGTTGCTAGGCAACATTTAGTGATCATAGCAGTGATGGAAGGAGAAAAGGGAAAAATTGAGTGACCGTTCAAGACACATCTCCTGGATGCCCTGGGATGCATCATCAGTGATGTTACCAATGGGGCATCAGCTGTTTCAGGTCTCAAAACATCACCCACACATTGGCCCTTAATTGGCCTTCTCTGCAGTTTACTAGCAGATTGAATGGTCCTCGCCTTGGTCATTCCTGTAATGACCAACCAAGTGAGGATTGAACGGAGTGAACGTCCTGCACAGCTTCTGCAGCTGACTTCTATCAGTTCATTAAATGTTCTCTAGCTTCTGTCCCTGCACTTCTCCATCAGTTCCTGGTCTGTGGAGTTTTTCCTCTCATTGGCTTCCTCAATACAATCTTTCCAGGGCAGTGTAAGTGCCAGCATGATCAGTTGTTTATAACTGGTGCTGATGGTTGAGGCTAAACTCTCACCAGCTGCCGCAAGCACCTCATAATGGCAGCAAAGTTTCCAAGAACCTTTGCGCAGCTGCTAAGGAGATGTTCAAAAGAGCCTCTTCTAGGGCAAATTAGACAGGAAGGTGTTTCTCTCCTCTCCCAGACATTGAGGTTTAGTGGGTTTGGATGTTCAACCAGGTGATCTTGAGTTACAGTATACTCTCCCACTTTGTCCACACTTCCTGCAGCAGGAGTCCTACTACCTTGCTCAACAATCTTCCTCCACGACTACTCTGAACTTTTCCTGGAGTAGATGGTGTCACTCTTTGCATGGAAATTGCTGATCTGGACCTCTGGGAAATAGCTCAAGGTTACTTAGCCAGGCACAAAGGGGCCCACCAATGCCTTTTGTCTCAGGCCTGCCTCTGCGACCCCCACAGCCATTTCCTTCCTGGCCTCACCTCAGTGCTGGCTGATGACACTTTACAGTCCCAGGAGTCCCTGCACTGTAGGGCTTCTTTTGAGCATGCCACCGTGAACTCTTCAGTGACGCCATTGAATGGTAGCTGCAGGATGTTGCTCATGCCATACAATGCTGTGCTAAGTGGGGCTGATTGGAAGACTCAGCTATTTACGAAGATGACAATGTCTTTGACAGGAGAAGGTTGGGATGGATGGACAGGTCAACAAAAGACAAAAATATGACACAAGAGAATTTGAGTTGTCGGTGAAAGTAGCAATTTGTGTTGTTTCTATTGTCAGTGTTCTAAAAGGTTTACTACGTGCGTATTATTGCGACCGTGACAATGAAGCTCTAATGATTAGGAAATTCTTATTTGGACCCATATCACCAGCTATTTTTAACCTTCCCAACCTATGACCGTTATAATAATATCCATATTGTCTGGTGATAAAGGTAGGTATGCTGCTGTTGGTAGAGTCTAAATTCAGTATCACTGTAACCATGACAACCATGTTGCCGCCTTAGGGGCACAATTTCTCACATACTCCTATGGATCATATCATAGGGTTGAAAAATCAACCTATGTGACTTTTCATGTTGGAGAAAAGTTGAGTAAAGAGTTATTATATTGATTTGAGCAAATTTGTATTTTATTATTTGATTTAACTTAAAATTTGTAAGACATAGGTTTCATCGTTGCTTGTGAAAATGTAATATAGGCCTCTTTCAGGTTTTTGTCAATATTATCACAGCATATGGTAAAAATAATGTGAAAATATGATTTAAATATTCCTTTGCCTCAAACTATAGTAAACTTAAGCTTCATTGTGTGAGATATTTTGTGTCTTGGCAATCTCACCAATTTAAGTTGTTGTTTGAAAGCACTACTGTTAATACCAACTTGTTGCAAATATCTATAGACTGAACAAAATCCATTTGTGATTTATTTATTGTGGGAGCTCTCCCCTACAGCTCTCTGCCGGGCTAGTTAGCTCACATAACACGCGCGCGCGCGCGCGCGCGCACACACACACACACACACACACACACACACACACACACACACACACACACATTAACTTCAAATTTGTCTGACTTATGGTCTAAATTAAGTAACTGCCCAACAATCACACGAGTCACACAGCAGCACAATCAACAAAGCTATCACTGTGCTGCACCAGCAAAGAAAAGTCTGTTTGTTACCGTTTCACTGCACAACAGGAAATATGTGGAGTTTAAATAAGAGACAGAATTTTGGTTTGAAATCGCAGAGAAGACACTATAAAACTGCTTTTAACTGAAACAGAGGGCACATTTTCCTGTGCCTGTTCACTGTCAACCAGGATCCCTATAGTCTGAGATAACGTATTTTAGATTTACTGGAATTATATGAAATAACCTTGTTACACGAATGCATTTTTCAAAATATCCGAAAGGATTTAACCAACATTAAAATATTTTTTCCATGGAAAACTAGTGTTTACTCAACTTAAACTTGGCGACTTATTGTTACGGTGATGGGATTTGAGTGCGTTTAAATATTTTTTTTTATTATTCCCAAATAAATAAACAAACAAACAACGGTGACTGACTAATTAGTTGTAGCACGCGCGGCATTCTGACTCTCACGTTGCGCTTCAGAGTTGGAGTCCCGCACAGAGGAGTTGATGGAGGTGTCTGCTCAGGTCGGCCTACCTTTATCCGGTGGACACTGGCCTCCAGACGGAGCTGCTTTACAGACTTCTGGGCGAGAGCTAAGCTGCTGCTGGCGGCGCTGTTGTTCGACATGACTGAGCCTTGACACCAGAGAGAGTAACCTAGAAGTCAGTAACGCCGCTGATTCACTCCAAGTCCGTGATAAAACATATTTTCCGGTCTAAATTTTCAAAATAAAAAGCCTATTCGTTCACCTACGCACTACACTTAGTATTGTTACAAATAAAACTTTAAGATTAAAAAGACACATGAAGCCTATTCGAAACTGGAATAACCAGCCAATGCAAATATCTTTATGTATGTATGCCTATATTGAAGTCACATGTTATATAAATACATATATGTCCATCCTAACTAAACCTTGTCAGTTGGCCTATGTGTTGATATCATAGTGTAACGTGCACTGATAGCCGAGTCCAAACGTTAGTTGTGATGAAATGAAATAATAGAAGCAAAAACAGATATACAAACATATATATATAGCATAAACATCTAAAAATATATAATTAACAAATAATAAATAAATTAATACACATATATAAATCATGTTCTTTACACATCTGCTACTATTTTTGTTAAAATGTTAGTGCTTATATGCACATTTCACGTTGTTATAAATGCTTCAAACCTATGATTAGCGCTCTCTTGATACTGTTTTCTGTATGAGTATTCACATTTTTATTCGCCCACTCATCCTCTAATGGTAGAAGACGTATTTAGATCCTTTCTTTGGGTAATGTTTAGCAACACTGCAAAATAAAAATATCAAATTGCTCAAAGTGCTCATTCATTGTGAAGGTTGGATATATTGTTTTCTATCATATGTCATCATTACTTAGGCGAAAGGATCCAAATGAAAATTGGTTTTGCCCATACAAACAAACAAACAAACGTATAGTTTTTATTACAACGTATAATCAGTTTTTTTTTTATTTGATAACAATCAAATAAATAAATAAAATTTAAATTCACTTATTAATTACATAAGCATACGTTTACCAAAAAAATAAAACAAGCAATCTCGAAACACCGAAAGACCCCAGCCCCGGTAACCGAACCTGCGACATCCTAAGCCGTGCTGCCAATGTGTACTCGTAGTGTTTACATTACATTACATTTCTTTCCTTTTAATATTTAAGTTTACGTTTTGTTTTTTACAGATTTGTTCTTTTTTATTGCACGAAGACACAATATTTGAAGTGCCCGATGAGCCTGATGAGCGGAGCTCCTCCTGGTTGGTGAAATGTTCCATTATGCCTGACGTTACGTCCAGTAGATGGCATTCATAGAATAAAGTGAAACCCGGCAGTTCAAAGGTCAATCTGGAAGTGTTTCCGGAGCAGCCAGGGTCGCTGACAGGGGGAGTGAGGATAATCCAAAATGATTTTACGTGTGAGTAAAACCAGTGGACAACCGTCCTGTCGTGTCCTTTTGTCAGACCAGGTTTCCGTTACCTCGGCGGTCAGTGTTGTTGTCTCGGCTCGTGGTGTTAGCTAGCAGCTTGTGTAACGTGAATCATGACCATGAAGCATCACCTCTAACAGTCACTGCACACTGCAAACACATTCCCACTCGACCTTTTAGCGAAAAGCACCAGACACAACCTAAATATTTTTCATTCGCTGCTGTTTCGATGCCTCATCAGCCGACAGAAACATAAGTGTAAGGAGTCGAACTGCATGAAACGGACAGTTAGCTAGAGGCTCGTTTCTGAAGACACTGAGGTGGAATTACTGTAGCCTGCCACCTACGTAAACCTGAGGTGGAGTTCATGTACTTGGGGATTTTGAGGTTTAAAAAGGCTTCTTAAAGCAGGCCCCGTAAACATTTCAAGTCTGTCACATTTTAACTGTTACCCTGAAAATCCGCCTCTTTTGAGGCTCCGTGGCTGTTTCAAGGAAGCGAACTTCTGCCCTGAAACGAGTTGGGAAAAGTGTGAAATTGAATAAGTTTTGAAAAAGAAATAATAATAATAATAATAAAGAAATGGCTGCTTTTTCTGCTTTTCTTTCAGAGGGTATTACACTTTGGGTTGACGCTGAAACAGAGCAGATCCATCCACAGCAGTCCTGTATGGAGGAGCCCTCTCATACCGATAGTGGTGGAGCAGACAGTGAGTGAAATTAGCTGCTCTTAAAAATGTTCAGCTGTCTTCAAAACTATTGTATTTCAAAGTTTCCAAGAATACCACAAGTTATTTCTTGTCTGCTTTACCATTTCTACACTGACACCCTGGGAATAACATCCTCGATCACACCAACAGAAGAGTCAGACTTTTAAAAACAGCCTCCAATATGTTTACTGTTTTGAGCTGATCGAAAGTCTCTGCAGGATGGCTTGATGTGAAATGAGCTGACGAGAAAAAACCAACCAACACAATGACAGTAAACTTTTTTTCTTTCTTTCTTTTTCAGGGAAGAGGGGAACGAGCATATGACATTTATTCCCGCCTCCTAAGGGAAAGAATCATTTGTGTGATGGGTCCAGTAAGTGTCCACCTGAGTGTTTGACGTGAAGAGTAAATTTTCTCATCATGATTATTGTTGTTATTTATTTGTCCCAACATGTTCTTTGCTTTACTCAGATCGATGACTCTGTAGCCAGTCTGGTTATTGCACAGCTGCTCTTCCTGCAGTCAGAAAGCAACAACAAACCCATCCACATGTACATCAACAGTCCTGGTAAGGAGATCATTAACGATATAATTTTTTCTCTTAAGTCCAGGACATTTGCATTAGCGAAGGAAAGGGGATATCAGCAGTTAGACACTGAGCAGTGGACAAATTCATACAACATTCTGAAAATAAGATAAATAGAATCTGTTCTTTTTTTTCTTTTTTTTTTTACTGTAACAGATTAGCTTAAGTTTGCTTCTTGTCTGATCTGCCTCCTATCCATCATTGTGCTCATAATAAATGTTTTACGTTGCCTCCAATGTTTTCATACCACAAAATAATAATGTATCTTATGTATATGAGTTGTATATAATATATTATCGGGAGATATTTAATATCTCAATGTCTTTGAGTCCCAAATTTATTTGATTTGATTTTTTTGATGCAAAACCCCCTCCCACCATCTAACCTCTCAAATCAGTATCTTGGTTTCCAGTTTCCTTTAACTGCGTGAGTATTCCAGTACAACAATAGTCAACTCTCCTATTCTCCATTTTCTGTTTTCCCACCCTTGTCCTAGGCGGTGTTGTGACAGCAGGTCTGGCCATTTACGACACCATGCAGTACATCCTTAATCCCATCTCCACCTGGTGTGTCGGCCAGGCAGCCAGCATGGGCAGCCTGCTCCTTACAGCAGGCACGACAGGAATGAGGCATTCACTGCCCAACGCCCGCATCATGGTGCACCAGCCTTCAGGAGGTGCTAGGGTGAGATAGTCTCACCACATCCATAAATACAAATGTGAAGACAAGTCTTTAAAGTGATTATTTCATTGAAACTGGGAAGCAGTGGTCATAGTTTGCTGTCTGTCCAGGGTCAAGCTACAGATATCGCCATCCAGGCTGAGGAGATCTTAAAACTGAAGAAGCAGATCAACAACATCTATGCCAAACACACAGGGCAGCCACTGGAGACAATTGGTAGGTGTCCCCAAGTGTTGGTTTCCAACCCCCTGGCTGTGGTCTCTTAGAGCAATATGAAGCAGTAGGGAAATTACAGCACCATTATTAAAGAGCAAACGGCATCAAGATTCACTGTATCAGCAGAGTGAGGGGAAGCAGGCTGTCATGGAAGAGCGGCATAAAGAAACCTACACACTGATATTCTAAACTTAAATGGCTAACAATCATACAGTGACCTGACAGCAGAGAGCATGAGTAAAGGTAAAGATACAGGGTTAGCAGAACTAGTGGTGTATGGGGTAGAAAAACACTTGTATATGAAATGATCATACCAAGTACAAGTTGATGGAAAGAGGCCTGTGAGGCCTGTTTTATTGACTATTCACACAGTAAATATATAAATACGGATGTTGACTCTGGATCTGACTTCAACCTGAATACAATCTAGTGATACCATAGATAGTGGTTAGCACTATTTCCTCACAGCAAGAAGTTTGCGGGTTTGGTTCCCGGCCCTGGGGCCTTTCTGTGTGGAGTTTGCCTGTTCTCCCCGTGCCTGCTTGGCTTTCCTTCCACCATCCAAAGACATCATGTTTGGGTTAATTGGTGACTCTAAATTGTCCGTAGGTTTGAGTGTGAGTGGTTGTTGGTCTCTGTCTGTGTGTTGGCCCTGTGATGGACTGGTGACCTGTCCAGAGTGACCCCACCCTCACCCAGACTGAACTGGGATTGGCTCCAACACCCCTCACAACCTGGAAACGGAACAGCAGTAGAAGATGAATGAATGAATGGCCATCAGGAGTAGAATTTACTAGTCCTTACGGCATGCCATCCCCAGCTTTTCTGTCTCCCTCAACATGCCCACAAAATGTCTGCAATATAACTTAAAGGGTCAGAAAAATAAGCTTTTTTTATATAGCACCTTTCAAAAAAAAAAAGTGCTTCACAAACGTAAAACAAATATGAACCTTTTACTTACAATAAAATCAAGAAATAAGTAAAGTCGTGGAATAAATGAATGTAACGAACCACAGTAAAATCATAGATAAAAAAAAAAAAAAACAACTCATTAAAAGCGAACCTACAAATATACATTTTTAAGAGCTTTTTAAAAGAGGACACTGTGGTAGCTTGTTCGATTATTTCTTTTATTTATTTATTTTTTTAATGTTATTTCATTAAAATTTAGGACCCTTTGTCACAAACGTTCTACCACCCTATGTTTCAAGCCTTATTTTGGGGACTTGGAGCGACAGCTGGTCATCAGACCTAAGAGTGCGAGGAAGGGAGCAAGGGGTAAGAAAATCACCAATATACGGTGGGGCAAGACTGGTCAGTGATTCAAAAACAAGCTGTGAAATTTTGAAATCAGTTCTGAAGACCACAGGTCATCCGTGCAAATAAGGCAAGAATAGGGGAGCTATCACTGTATTTACAGGTTCTGGTGAGGACCTATGTTGCAGTGCTTTGTCCAAGTTGGAGACGGTTTAAGATTTCTGTGGCAGCCCAGCAAACAGTTATTTGGAGCAGTCTATATGGCAGTAGACAAAAGCATGAGTAAGAGTTTGAGCATCAATGAATTAAAGAAATTGTCTAATTTTGGCTATGCTCCTAATTGAAAAGCTTGCTGCCTTTGTGATATTGCTAAAATATTTGGAAAAGTTCAGGTCCAAGTCAAAGATTTGACACTGTAGCCCCAGAGAGGTCTGGGTTACAGATGTGATGAATGTAAATGACTCCTGATGAGGTGTTGCAGTTATGTGTTCACCTCAGTAGATGACATGTGAGTCTAATGGTCGTAGTTTAGCTGTATGAGTGGACCCGTTTGCAGTTAATTCTTTTCTTTCCCCCTTTGTCCTTTAGAAAGTGTGATGGAAAGGGATCGCTACATGAGCCCCATGGAGGCGCAGGACTTTGGTCTCATAGATCGGGTGCTGGTCCATCCTCCCCAGGCCGGTCAGGATGAGCCTGAGCTGGTGCAAAAAGAGCCAGCAGCAGCAGCAGCAGCCAGTTCCTCCCCAGCTTCTGAGTCTTCAAGTCCAGAGCAGGCCTCCACAGGGACCAATCCTCCCTCCTCTTACAAACCTGAGCCATGAGCCCACCACAACAGGGCTGCCTGAGTGCAGGATTCAGTGCCAGACCAAGGCCAAGGCCCAACCAAGGCCCAACCTCTTTGGTGGATTCCTCTTGTCTTAAGTGGCTTCTTTCTTCCCCCTACAGTAACAATACTATGCAGTCACACATGCAGTCAGCCTACTGGCTTCACACACTGTAACACATCGCTACATTGTTGTTTTTAATGCTTTATGAGCTGTTGATACCTGTGGTCTATGAAATTAATATTTCAGCTGAGTTAATCTTAGAGCTACAGAGTTGGAGCTGAAAGACAAACAACACAGGTTAAATGGAGGAAGTGAGAGCCTGTTAAGACTGTTGACCCATCCTGTACTACCTTTCTGCAGAGATGTCCACGTAACAGTCAGAGGACATTGAAATTATTTGAAATTTTAAAATTTGTAATAAATATAATTTTGACTACAATTCACTAGGCAACAATGTTTTGGGTTTTTTTTTTAACATCTTCAGCAACTCAAGTGTTATTTTATTTGAAACTCATACATTTCAAATCAAAATGATCAAATCATAGCAGTTACATCAAGGCACTTTATACATAGAGCAGGTCTAGGTCAAACTCTTTATGGAGTTGTTTAAGAGTCCCAACAGAGCCCCCCATGAGCAAGCACTTGGTGACAGTGGTAAGGAAAAACTTCCTTTAGGAGATAGAACCAGACTAACCAGAGCTGTTTAACTATCAGCTCTGTCATAAAGGAAGGATTTAAGCCTGATCTTAATACAGTGACAGAGTCGCCTCCTGGACTTATACTATAAGAGGATATATAATATATATATATATATATGTAATATATATATAATAAGAGGAGCCTGATAACTGAAAGATCTGCTTCCTGATTTACTCTTGGAGACCACAAGTTAACCTCCAGCCAGAGAGAGAAGTGACCTCCTGGGACAATAAGGAACTATGAGCTCACTGAAATATGATAGTTTGTCATTAAGAGCTTTGTATGTAAAGAGAAAGATTTTAACTTCTGTTCTGAATTTTACTGGGAGCCACGGCAGAGAAGCTAGCACAGGAGAAATGTGATCTCTCTTTCTGTTCCTGTTAACATTCATGCAGCAGCATTCTGAATCAGCTAAAGGATTTTCAGAGGAAATACACTGGTCCAGTCTGGAGTGAACTGGCCTGCTGCAGTGGCAAAGGAGTGGGAGATGTTTGATTGTGGACTGGGAACTGGAGATAATCTTGGCAGGAGACATGGGGAAGGAGTTTAAAGCCATGGCATCCATCATCTGAATCATAGGTGCTGAGCGCTTTGGAAAGGATGAGCCAAAAGTCAGAACAAATACCCAACCAAAGGAAAACACACATCTGAAGGAGATAGCAATTCTCAGAGGGGGCCTGTAATGGCTGAGGATATTCCAGGTTTCTTGATTAGTTTTTTATTGTACTGTCTGCTCTTGCTGGCCAAAACATTATAGCTACTTATTACACAGACATGAAGATGATAGCAATCATCAAATGTCCTGTAGTAAACTTAATGCAGCTGGCTGAAATGGGATATGAAGCAGGAAAATTAATTGTTCACCTTAAATAAACAGCTACAAATACATCCTCTGTACTTCTGCTTGTTTGCATCAACACTAATCAACAGTTGCATTGTGTGGAAGATATTAAGTTGAACCATTTGAATCTCCACAGGTTGAACACATCTTTTCATTTGATAAATGTCCCTGCTGCAGAATTTTTTCCTTCTACATCATGTGAGGGTGTCAGTATTATAAATTCTTGAAAGATGGGCTGCATATTGAGAAGATATCCAGAATGGCAGTCAGTCAGGCTTTTGGTCTCAAATAGAGTCTGAGTTTGCAAGGTGACAAATATACTATTTTAATTAATCCAATCAATTTAATTTCATCATTACGATTGGTATGTTTGTTGTGTGGCAGCTTGAGCTCAGTGTGGCTTAAAATGTCATCTTTCACTTCTTTTGAAGATGACAAGATTTCAAATTTTTTTTTGACAATAAAAGTAAAATGTCTAATATATTTAATGAAAAACTCAGTAACACACTGAGCCAAATAATTGACACACTCACAATGAGGTTGTTAAAACAAATATCATCCTCACCAACTCAAGACTTAAGTGAAAAAACAAAATATTACAATTAAGACCTGAGCCACTGCCAAGTCTGTGACAACAAACCCAGTGAGGAAAAGTACAGTTTAGAATACATCAGTAAAACAATCTGAATTTCAAAATAATCTTTGAAAGATGAAAAGTGAGAAAGAGGATAAAGAAGTATGTGAAAATGCACATGTACACACACAATATTGAGACGTGTCTAAAAAGAAAGGAATTATTCTGTTTCTGCATTAAATCTAACATCCACTCATGCATGGAGTTTAAAACTCCATTATCTTCTCTTTCTCTCTGAAACACACACACACAGTCATCACATGAGCGAGCAGCTACTCTTGGGTGAAGCAGTCCAGCGTAGCCAGCCCAGTTTGTTGTCATTGTATGGTGGGTAACGCAGCCCATTGAGTCTCTCCAAAGCCCAGCCGCGCAGCATGCAGGCCCTCCGGTGGGTGAAGGTCTCAAACCCCCAGCGGCCATGGTAACTTCCCCACCCACTGGCCCCTAGACCAAGCCATAAACAGGAATATCAGCCAAGAACAGACACAAAGACACTCACAGGTTGGAGTCCCACTCTACAAACAAGGAGCTATAATCTCATGTGGGATTCAACATAATCCTACTATATTAATAAGGCTAAGGGTAACATGTGGGTTCTGTGGGGCTGCAAGTATAACAACAATAAGCCAGCCAGTAATTGGGTGCCATGTTTACTGTTATAGCTAGCATGTTAGCATGCTAAACTCTGCCTTTCAGATTGTATTGAAGTCTATGTGAATATGACCCTACTTTTTACTTGATTTATTAGCTCAGTAAATGTATTCCTCATCAGTATATGGTCCCCGTCTTTAGCTTAAATTCTTGATGTTATATGATGAATTAAAAAAAAAAAAAAAAAGATGGTTCCATTTAGAGGAACATAGAGCATAAAGCAGAAGAATGGATTACGACATGACTACACTTTATAAGTTAATAAGTCCATCTACTCTTTAGCTATGCTGCTATAGGCCTAGACTGCTGTGGGAAGCACTGAGCACCTCTCTATCTCCCTCTCTAATGCATAGACATTTATAATCATCCTTCTCCGAAGTCCATGTTTCTCCCAACTTTGTTATGATTTGGCGCTCAATAAATCTGATTTGATTTGATCATTAGGGGTTGAGGGTAGGAAACCGAACCAAGTCAATCAAAGTCAATGCAACATATTTACTGAAAGCTTGAATGCTATGAAGTCACTCATCTAGTGACGAAAGATGGTTTAGATCAGGTCACACCTACCTACGCCTCCAAAAGGTAGGCCTGGCAGGGTCATGTGTATGATCCCGTCATTGGAGCAGAAGCCTCCACTACTCGTGTTTTCCAGCACCTTGTTGATCACCTGCAAACAGGAGACACAACTGAACATTACATGTAAAAGTAACATAATTGGTCCAAGGCTACAAGGTGGGGACTGCAGAGCCAAACGTTCTTACAGAAGATTCATTAGAGAAGACATAAAGAGCCAATGCTTTCTCTTTACGGTTGATGAAGTCAATGCCGTCCTGCAGAGACTCAAAATTCAGGATGGGCAGGATGGGACCGAAGATCTCCTCCTCCATCAAGGCATCATCCTCAGACACATCCACCAGCACTGTGGGGGCTGGGGAGGGCACAGTGACACAGGCATTATACAGGAAATCTTCTGACATCCAGATGTTAGAAACACAATGCTAATTAGAATATACAAGACATATCCTACAGTGCACCAACTCTTAATTTAAGAGGAAAAAAATACCAGTCAATATCAATCATATTAAGACTATTAATTGATCATATGTTACCTATAATCCAAGATGATGGTTCTTTACAACAGCCAAACGAGTTTCCATTTCCAGCCTTTCTACAGACATTCCTCATACATGTGATTTTGTACAAAATCAACTAGAGTTAGAGCCTCACAGCTGTTTCGGGTTTCATCTCACTTTATCCACTGTCATTTGTGGATAAATAAATTTGTGGACCATTTGCATGAAGTCACACTGACCTTGACCTTTAACCACCAAAAGTCAGTCCGTGTCCAAATAAATATTCAGACCAATTTTTTTTATGAGCCTATCAAACGAAGACTCATACATCATAACCTGAGGCTATAGCTATAGGCCAGTGCCTGTGGTGAAGATGTACTATCTGTTTGCTTGTATAACAAAGACACTAAAAAGCTGGCTGAATGTTTCTCTTTAATTCTCAACTCAACCTTTATTTGCAAAGCACTTTAGAAACAACCAAAGCTGGCCAAAGTGCTGCGCAGGTCAGTAGAACAGAAATTAACTTGAGATAACAATAAGATATTGAACTTAAAATGTATTAAAATACAGACATAAAATTAAGTGTAGATTGATATAATGCAAACGTGAAATAAATATACAAATAAATTACAAAATTTAAATAAATTACTAAATTAAAAGCCACAGAAAAGAGGTGTGTCTTCAAAAAGATTTCAAAATCTCTATAGAGTCAGCAGATCTGTTGTGCCGTGGCAGATTGTTCGAAAGCCTGGGAACAGCCACCCCAAAGGCTCAGTCACCTTTGGGCTTTGGCTGAGATTTGAGTGCAGTCAGTAATAGTCATTGTCGCCTTCATAGTATTCAACATTCTTCCAGGGGCATGAATGTGTAGCAGCTCGGTCAGATACTGGGGGGGGGGGGGGGGTCAGCCTATTAAGAGCTTCAAAAATAAACAGTAAAATCTTAAAATCAATTCTAAGTGAGAGCAGGAGCTGTGGACTGGGAAATGTGTTCACGTTTGTGTGTCCCAGTGAGAAGGCGGGCTGCGGCTTTCTGCACTAGCTGCAGACAATGTAACAAAGTATGATCCAGGACAACATAAAATGAGTTGCAGTAATCCAGGCATATTTTAATAAAAGCATGAATTACGGTCTGCAGGACTCTTCAGGAAAGACAGCTCTTAACTTTATATAAAATCCTTAAAGAGAAGCTTGGTTTTACAATCAAGCTAGTCTGTAGGTCAAACTTAAGTCTGGTTTCCAATGACCGGATGTTGGGTGTTAGCGGGTCAAGAACATCTGCCATGCTATCCAGTGGATCACACCTAAATGTTATGATCCCGATCTTATTCTCATTCAAGTTTAAAAGGTTCCTGACCATGCAGGATTTTGTATAATTTTGACATTCCAGCAGTGTCTTTACAGAGCCAGTGTCTTTGAGTTTTAAGGGGAAGTAGATCCCAACATCTTCAGCATAACAATGAAAAGAAAGATTATACTTTTGGAATATTAGGTTATACTAGGTTATAAAAAGAACTCAATTTCAGCTGGCTTAAGTGCCCTCTGGAAGGCAGAGAAACTTGAGAAACTTTGGGAGTTTTCCATTGAGCCAACCATCACACGTCTGACGTACTGTGACTTTATGTACAACACAGCATCACCCACCTATGTACTTGTCATCCTCATTGCTCTCTCCTCCCACAGCTACTTTGCCATTCGACCTCTTCAGGAGTTCCATCAAACGTGCCCAATGTCTGGCTGACACAATGCGAGACAGGTCTGGAGAGGTTTGAGGCTCCTTGCCATAGAAATCCTCCAGGGCTTGGCGCAGCTCTGGCAGCAGGGCATCCCGAGTAGCTGCCGAACACAGCACGTAGTCTGGTGCCACGCAGCTTTGGCCTGCGTTAAAAAATTTAGACCACACCAGGCGGCGAGCAACACCCGCGATGCTCACCTGGCCATATATTAGGCATGGACACTTCCCACCCAGTTCCAATGTCACTGGCGTCAAGTGGACCGAGGCTGCCTGCAGGATGCTGCGTGCCACAGCCTGAGAACCTGAAAGAGAGTAGAAGGTTTGATGCCAAAAGTCAAAAGTATTGTGTCACTGCTGACCATTTCATAACATAAAAAACCAGCCTGTCTGGCATCAATAATTGTCTGGGATAACCTTGACCAATTATCTAATCAGACTGCACACTTCCACTGTGGCTCTTTTATTTGCAGCATCACAGCTTCTTTTGTTATTTGCATTGTGGTCTTTGTTGTGCAGTGACCGCTTTCAGCCAGTGTACAAATCACGACTGACAATTTTTGCCTTGGGAACCACAGGGTATTGTTAGCCAGCACTGCTAACACTGTCAAGCTCTGTCCGTTATATCACTTCAACATATAAAATGTGCTAACTATACCAAATGTTTTGATACATCTACTAGTCTCTGATTCTGGTCTGGTCTGGTCTTTTTTCATCAGAAAGAAAAGTTGAATTCTTGAGCAATAAAACTCATTTAACTCTGAACATTCAGAAACTTCACTGCTACAGTCTCATAGGGTTTGGGATGAACACTAGTTTATAATGGCTGCCATTGCGTGCACACTCAAAATATAAACTGTTGTTGTTGTCTACTGTCAAAAACAAAATCTGAATCTTATCTTTTTCTTTAATGTCTTTTCCTCTATGAAAGGTAAATCTATACAATAGTGTAACATGCATCAATCTTACCTGTGTAGAAGATGTGGTCAAAACGATTCAGCAGAAGAGACTTGGTCTCCTCCGCTCCACCACTAACAACTGCATAACAGTCCTGTCAAATTAAATCACATTGTAGCAAATGTCCAATTCACTCTGTCACATCAGGTTCATAATTATTAAAAACAAAGTTATTTAATGAGTAGGAAGAAACTTCAGTCCAGAAATGTCAAAGACATATTTTAGAAACTGTCCATATTGTGTTTGTTTCATAAATTCATCACCATTCTGTAACCGAAAACCATTGAACATGTTACACTACTAAAGACACCTGAGCCAGAAGAGAAACCCTGAGACATTGTTTTACCTGAGACAGATACTTCGGGATGAGTTCTGCTATCAAAGTGTCTGTAGCAGCACTGACCTCTGAGGGTTTGATCACCACACAGTTTCCTGTTGGGAGACAACACCAACATCAACCATCCAGTAAAGACATCAGCGACTGGATAGCAGCTCTGTTGCACTTATCTCATGTTGTTTAGCTCATACAGCCTCTAAGCTGAATAAAAAAAGGCTTTAAATTAAAGCTGTACCAATAAAGGTTTTATATCACCACCAACAAACATGATTTTGTTATTTTATGTGCAAAATGAGGCGGTCAATTGTGTCCATTGTGGTAGTTTTACTGGCTAGTTTCCAGTGGCAGCTTTAACATTTAGTTTCCAAGAGGGATCTTGTTGGTTGGAAAACCAAATCTGAAGTACATGAGGCTGAAAAGCTCCATGGACCTGAGAGAGCTGATGAAGATTATTCTCTATGGGACTATTATCATTGGATGTGCTCATTAGATTTGTGGTAATGAAAAAAAAATTGATCATGCAGCTTTCACTGCTCACATATGGATATGAATGACACCTGCTGCAACAGCTGCAACCATAGGTAAGAGAAGGAGTTGCCAGGGGTAGTTCCAGGCTCCAATGATTAACACAACTCCTAATGGCTCCCTCTTCACAAAACAATCATCAAATTTTGTGGCCTGAAAATGAACAAATATGAGAAAAATGCACATTAGAAAATAAACAGAGTATGTTAGAATCATTTCTTGCCAGAAGAACTCATAGGGGCCTGTAATTTTAAACCCGATGGGCCAGTAATGCTAGATCGCCAGAACACCCTTTAAACACCAAATAAGCTACAGTGATAGCATTTGTGCTCTAACTGCACTGATGTATGTACAGTAGGGTGTGTCAGTACACAGTGGCATCACAGTAGAATCTGTGGTGGGTGTGGCTGAAAGTAAAACCCTTTTCAGCCAGGTTTTGAACAACTCATTAACTTTATAAACTGGACATTTTAGGACATGTCAAATGTTGGTCAAACAGAATAATATCATTTACATAAATTAAACATTTAAAGCAATTAAAATCTATATTGTAAGTATATGAAATGATTTCATCAATTATATGGAAACCTACCAGATTCTTGTCCACATATTCTGGCTGCATCCAGCTTTTGAAGTTATTGAGGGTGTAGTGCAACTCATTGATGACAATATCAATCTCTGACAGGACAGCCTCAAATTTTGGCTGATGGACAAGAGCAGACGCATGAAAAACAGTTAGCTGTTGTTCAAGTGTTGCAGAAAAACAATATACAAGCCGTGCACAAATTCCCAAATGAAGTAACACTAAACTACAAAAGGATAGCTATCATTTGTACAAATGTCTAATGTGTGTATTCATTTAACTGTTGTTCAAGGAGGGAAATATGCACAACAGCAAAGTATTTGTTTAAGGCCTTAAAACAGCAGATTGCAAAAGGACAGCTGTGAGCAGCCAGAACTGCTGCTCAAAACAAAACTTTGAGGACAATGTGTGTGTGTGCCCCCGCGCATATGTTTCCATGAGACGCTTGAGCTCAGTCATGTACCTTTGCCAGGTCTTTGTGCAATGCACCCAAAATCTGCTGTTCATTGTCCTTGATCATAGACATCAGCTTAGTCAGCTGGGTGCGACGGAACTGCTCTGGTAGTGTGACGCCTGAGCGAAACACTGACCGCAGCCTTTCCACCACCTGGCTATGAGTTTCCATCCTTCCACCTGAAACACACAGTTGGGAAAAAAACAATCTCATCTTTCAAATACCTTGAAACAGGGGGAAGCCAAGACAAGAACTGAGTGGTTCAGAGGATCTTTGTCCCCACAACTCCGCCCAAAGAAGTGGCTCAGGACATGAACTGACAACTAAATAAGTTATTAGGTTACTAATTGTACAACACGTGAACGTGCGTGTTTGTGTTATTCAGGCCTGTCTATAATGTGTCTGACAGACAAGTGAAATGACCATTTTAATAATTCCTCTGTTATTTCCAGGATTATCTTGCATTTAAAAAAAAAAAAAACGAGCTTCGAAAAACCGACAAATACCAACAGGCGGCTCCGAGGGCGTCAAGTTATTTCTCAATATCCTGCAGCGGAGAGGAGACGTTTTATATATATATATATATATATATATATATATATATATATATATATATATATATATATATATATATATATATATATATATGTGTCTTCATTTATCCATTTATGTATTATGTATTCATTTATCAGCCGAATTGACCCTAAGGCTTTAACGTTTCACGGCTTGTAACCGGAAAGTGTAGACACAAAACTGAGATTTTTCAGCGGAGTTCCGTGCAGCGCCGTCAGACGGAATGAGCTCCTGTTGCTGCACCGCCGCTACGGAGCTCGCCGCCAACATGGCCTGGTATCACGGCTCCCGTTGTGTTTAGTGATAATAACAATAACGAAGGTAAACGTTGTGTGTGGTAGAAGCCATGATTACCTGCAGGACAGGTGCGGTGAATCTGAGCCAGTCCTTTCCCTTTTCCCCTCTGGAAGTTAAAGAATCCCTGAGCTCAGGACTTCGTGGGAGGACCAGCCACTGGCTGTTCTGCTCGGAAAACCTCACAGGAGATTCAGGTAAGAAGAAAAACATGCAGTGGATGGTCCTGTCTGGTCGCGGTTTGACTGAGGAATGCTGGGAGTTCTCTGGTGTTTCCGGGTGTCGTCCCTTTTCTCACTACCGGTTGGACTTGGTGGGTCTCGCTTGCGGCGGGAGGAGCCGCCTCGGCCGAGCCGGAAAAACAGGCGGGGGAACTTGTCGGACAGGCTGCTCAGTCTGGATCTCCGTGTGCGAACCGTCACCCAGTTTACAGACAGAGGACAGAGGACGGCTCCAGCTGTACCAGGTGTCAGAACCATGCGGGCTCTTTTCACTTCACAGCACAAACAGCTGAGCTGAAGCTTCTGCTCTCCCTCAGGCAGCGTCATCGTTCACTCTGGGTTGATTATGACTGACTGAAGTTTCCCTCTTTGGCCTCTTGGTGGCTGTGAGTTCTCAGTACAAGCCCAAACTGAGTCAAACTGGACTCTGGACTGGACTTGAGACACTAGCTCCAGCAGGTCCTATAGTAAATCATCCATGAGCCTGAGGGCACAGAAGCTGCTGCAGTTTAGTTCAGTTAAAATGCTTTTACTCCATGTCGTTTGTTACTCCAGTTATTGTCATCACTTTCATAGGAATCAGTGTAGTCTTGTTTATTTAATGTTTAGAAAAAGATACAGTATAAATTGAATTTTCACAGATGGTTAAGTAAAAACAGTCATAGGGTTATGAACTTTGAGTCCTCCAGAGAATCTCACATTATTCTGCCCTGCACTCGTCACACAAAATGTAAACAACCAACCCCTCAATGTATGAATAAACAGCAAGAGAAAAAATTAATTCAACCATGGCAACATTGGTACACAGGCTGGGGCTCATCGTGGTTCTCTGCACTGTGGTTAGTACCTAGTTCTTAGGTTTGATTCCTTTCTGTGTGGAGTTGGTATGTTCCCCCCATGCCTGCGTGGGTTTCCACCAGGTACTCCAGTTTTCTCCTATGACCCAAAGACATGTATGGGCTAACTGGTGACCCTAAGTGTGAGCGGTTGTTGGTCTCTGTCTGTTGGCCCTGTGATGGACTGATGACCCATCCAAGGTGTACCTTGCCCTCATCCAGTGTGAGCTGGGATTGGCTCCAGCATCCCCACAACTCAAACAGATAAGCTGTAGATGAGTAAGTGAATGACACCATTAACCTCCGATGAGATGTGGAGCTAACATACAGTTTATAAGCATCATGCGATGGAACCACACCTGAAAAATCAATCAGCATTAATACAAAAACTTTATTCTCACAATATCAAAATTGACAGACCTACAGAGATTTGTAGATTTAAAGGAAATAACAGAGAAAACAACTGAATATAGTGACTCCTATTGGGAGTCATTACTTGAATGGTATTTATTTGTGATGCTGCTGAGCAGCAGCACTAGGTATGTTAAATAGTGACTCACATGGCAAATGACAGTTAAAAAGAAACATAAGAGCAAACATGGCTGGGGGGGATTGGTCATTTTGTATTTAATCCTGGCAGCAACAATTATCCAAAAATCAAAATAAAAACAATATACGCATTGAAGGAATTCTTTAGAAGATAAAATTGTGAAACTTCCTACAGCGGCATATTTTTCGAAAAACAAAAACAAAAACCTAACCCCTTGCAAATACTTCTAAAACTAATTGACAATGTTCATGATGAAATAATACTACATTTGTGGAGGTTAAATGTGGTATCTACAGAGTCAGAGGAGGACAGCAGATGGAAGGAGGCTCAGGGCAGAGAGAAAATGACCATCTTATATAGCTGAAGACGAGTGACAACAGTCATGGGCCCAGTATCCAACTTCACGCCTACAACCTCTCACATAGTGACTGCTCTGTCAGGCTTCAGCAGTGCAGCAAAAATTCAGGTATTCAAGCTGAACCTGTGTGGAGCTTCAGAGGGTTTGGTGGCTTTTCTGTCTAGCTGCTGAGAGTTCGGGCTGACAGAACGGTCCAGCAGCGGGATGGAGTGCGGCAGGTGTGAAATGGTACCAGAGGTTTCAAAGCATCATAGCTGTCTGCTTGAAGCCTTCAAAGAAAGTAGTCGGCTACTGGCTTCTTGGAGGGGATGCCCCTGGTCTCTTGTGGCGCTGCCTCAAATATGATGAACTCTCGTTGTAAATGCTCATCTAGCTCCAAGATGGCTGCCACATTGCCACATCTGATTATGGGAGGAAAAACAAACGACTGGTAATGGTATTCACATGTTTGTAGCCAACGGAAGTAATTAAGGGTAGATCAACAAACTGCTGCAAACTCTAATGTAAAACTAGTCCTGAGTAGATAAAATTTCAAATGTTCCTTGTTAAAAAAAAAAACAACAAAAAAAAACAAAAAAAAAAACAACCTTCTTTGACTTTGCTGGTTGACTGGTATTCATTTGCTTAAGTCATTCGTCAGCTAATTGCCAAACATTTATGAAACTAACTTTATTGCGCAGATTTTTGGGAGATAACCTAAGTGATTGAAATCATGGGATAGAAAAGAATATTAGTGTCAACTTGGTGATTCTGCTGCATTACAGAAATGCATACCTTTAATACCAAGCCTTTAAAAATTTATTTTCACATAAAGCAGCACCAAGTGAGTGACTGGTTAATGAAACTGGTAACAGATCTTTTAAAATCTTCTCAGTTGGGTCTCACTCATGTGTTAGACTTGTTCTGTAAAAAAAAGTATTAATGAAACCTCCTACCTGTAGCAATAGTTGGGTGCCGACCACACAGTGAGTACTGTCTCATTGAAGTGCCACTTATAGCCCTCCATGACCAGCTGGTGTGCTCGGCAAATCATGTGGATGTCATTGGCAGCATTGAACTGGGCTACCACATCGCTTCCAAACAGGTATCCAGCTCCTCTGGGACTCACCCCCCACCCAGTGGTGTCTGAATACAAGGAGAGGAAACCAGTCAGGCAACAAGCTGATTGAACACAGCATCAGGATTTGAGAAAGGGTTCACAGGGCTTTCACTTATGGCGTTGTCTTCTCACACTATTATCCACATACATCTCACCATTAAGAATACACAATTTACCAATTTTTAATATGCTCTTGTACACCTGTGATGACCATATGCAGCAACAGTCTTTTTTGTTTTTGATTTAACAACAAAAACCCTTTCAATTAATTCACGTTTCTCCAAAACCTTCCCATGTTTTGCATTATTACCCAAATCCTCTGTAAATATTTAAGTAATTCTACTACTGCTACCAGTGTACCTACATCATCGTGTCAAAACAGTTTTCTTGAATACAAATCAGCATGTGAATTGACAATGCAGCGTTGAAGACTTCAGAGATTCCTGTATACCTTCAGGGTCCGACCACAGGAGGTCACACATGGGCCCATCATGGGGCACTTCTTGTTTTCTGTCAATGGTTCTGATCTGGTCCAGTGTCTGGATAGATGGGGACAAGCCTCCGTGCACACAGAAGATCTAAAGGACAGAAAAATTAATGGATCAAGTCATGGATTGGACTGGATGCAAGTTACTCATGCCAAGTATATTCACATCCACTGTTATTAAAAGCAGTACTGAACAACCAATCTCACCTTGCCGTCAATAATAGCAGATAGGGACAAGTAGTCAAAGATCTCAGTGCAGTATCTCCAGACGGTCACTGAGCCATACTTGCGGAGGCATTCATCATAGAAGCCATAGACCTGGGTGATTTGCCGAGACTCGTGGTTTCCCCGGATCAAGGTTATCCTATCTGGATAACGCACCTTGGGAGCATAGCAGAAACAAGAAGATGAGGATGCCTTGTGTAGTTCTGAGCACATACAGACATGAGCATCAACAGTTTACACAGGCCTCATGGCTAAGTGTTCAGCCATGGTGCAGTTCAGCAAAGGACATAAACTAAAATTCATATTTACCTTAAGGGCTAGCAGAAGAAGGAAAGTCTCAACACTATAGAAACCTCTGTCCACAAAGTCACCCATGAAGAGGTAATTTGTCTCAGGGACATCTCCACCAACCTGCAAAGTTAAGATAGTTAAAAATCACTATTTAACAATCAGGTGCCACAGAATTCCTATAAAATCATCCAAGTGCGATGTTTTAACTTGGACAGCTACACAAAAAAACAAAAACAGTTCAATAATGGCCAACATTTAATAGCTGGATAAAGTGTCACTCTCACGCTTGTTCTGAATGAGTACACAAAAAAAAAAAAAAAACATGAGATAATTTTTGAGCTACAGT
Source organism: Echeneis naucrates (assembly GCF_900963305.1). NCBI lineage: Eukaryota > Metazoa > Chordata > Actinopteri > Carangiformes > Echeneidae > Echeneis > Echeneis naucrates. The sequence goes on from NC_042518.1 coordinate 17,670,749, forward strand.
ATCACGTTTAATCCATTAGAGATTATTTTTATTATTGCTGACCAAAATTCACCAGCAGTTTGGATGCACATGCCGAAGCTACAGCAGCAGTGCAGCAAAATCACCCTGCCAAGACGTTCGTACAGTGACGGAAAGCTAGCATCTCGTCTTGGTTTGATCCATTTTCACTTCTTTTCTTTCATATAAATTTTTATGTAAACATACTATTATTGCCTTGTTTAGCCTGGCTCGTCACTTTATAGTATAGACTCATCATAGTGTTAATTCTAACACTGACTAAGTATTGGTTACACAACCAGCAAACAGCTCCTTTAAAACATCACCACCATAATAACAATACAAAAGAATAGGACTAAGCATCAACATCCAGCTACCCAATTTAAGGATATAACAGGAAAAGCAAAAAAATGAAGAAGCAAACAAACTTACTCTAAACAGCTCTTTCAAGTCATAGAACTGACCATGTATATCACCGCATACCTGAGGGAATTTAAGAAAAACAGCATTACTACATTTGTTTCCTCTGATGGGAATTTTTTGCAAGCAATTCAGAGATAATTCTTACTGTGACTGGAGAGTCGACTCTTTGGACATTGCTTTCTTCAACCAGAATCTCTCTGAAATCACACGCACATTTAAAATAGATTTTTTTCCTCTGTTAAATCATGTTTGGGTTTCTGTTCATGAATTAAAAACACTAGCAGTTGGTTACACAACAATTACTTTTAAAAAATAACAGAGTTGGTGTTGGCAGCAGTAGAGTTAGTGGCTTTTTATCTATTACCTAGCTTTGGCACACAGTGCTTTGACTTCATTTTCCTTAATGAGCTCACAGCGTCTGAGCTGCTCTATCTGTCGGTCCAGGTCACTGATGTCCCCCATTGTCACACACATAAGGAGAGCTGCTGAAACTATTCAGGCACAGGCTCCTCTTCTCACAGACAGGGGTCACTGAGAGCTGGCTGTTTCTTCACCAGGCAAAGGGGCAAACAGTCACAAGTGTCCTTTCACAGGAGGCACACGGGATTGTTCAGTTATAGGACATCAGACATTTGTAGTGCGATTACTCCGAATATGGAACTGCGAAGGAAGGAAGCACAGAACAGCTGAGCGATTTAATAGTTAGCCGGAAAAGACCAAAACATCGCAACAAGTCACGCAACCCAAGGAACATGATTGGATTGCAACTATTGTCTAAAAACTTGGATTGGAGTTTTCTTCGTCTGGTTCATAAATTGTCTTTTCTGGCTCATATGGGAAAATAAGGCAGCAAATGTTGGTTCTTGTGTTACACAAAAGAATGGCAGAACAGACAATACTGACGTTATTCGTCAAGGAATGTGGGGCCTATGGGCGTAGCGTAAGCTACCGTTAGCGTGTTAGCTTACATCGCCGCCAACGACGTCAGCGAACTACTGATTCTTTGATAATTTGATCAACCATTTTGTTTGTGAATTCGTCTTGTGGGTTAACCGCAGCCTTTGATAGCTGGTACAAAAGGACCGCCAATTGTTTGCTAATTTGATTAAGTAATCTATGTAGGTTAGTTGGCGAAAGTCTGTGCGTTAGCTGGCTAGGCTTAGCCGTCGGAGTACCGGCTACGTGAGCAAAGAGTCAAACGGTGGTCCTCGGCTAACTCAAGCTAAAACGTTTCATGCGCTGGGTTAAATCGGCAGCTCGAAAGAAGGGTCCATTACCGTTAAAAGAATGGCAGCTGATCGTCGAGGAGAGGCACACACACAAATGTGTTCATTCCGTGGATCGTGTGTCGTCTTCGCCTTCCACCGGCTCCTTGCCTTGCCCCGGTCTTTGCCGGTTCACTCGCTCCTGCTCATGAACACCAACGACTTGACTGTCACTTCCGGTGTAGGGAACGCGCCTCGCACGGGAAATGCGGATAAACCCAACATTAATACAAGGAGTGAGACAAGGGAGGAAGTCTGGAAACAAAAGTTAGATCAGCCGTATTCTGTACACTGTACTTTTGAAATTGTTAGGGGATCTGGGTGATACAAATTCTTCGAATACATATTTGAATGTTTTGAGTGTTTTAGAGCAAATATGAGAACATAACTATCAATCATTTGTCCATATGCAGTCATAATTTAAACTCAAGCTCAATTCGTTTGTTCACGAATAGCGTTTATAACATTCGTATGCGAAAGCAATTTGCATAACATTTTTAATAACATTATCCTTGAAACCTTGAATTGTGGATAATGGTCATGGACATATTTCACTGTTCACTACAACTCAAAGTCAAATGCTCAAAATAGCCTATCATATAAAAAACAAGAAGGCCTAATTTTAGGGCGCAGTGGATAATGGATACAGCTTTATCTTACAATACAAAGTTACCCGTTTTAATTTTTCTCACCTTTTGGAAAATCATAAATGCTATAAAAGCTTATGTAGTTAATTCAACAATCATCTTTACATAAGTACATGTTTTTAACAATGCCATCAGATTATAACAAAGTTATGACAGTTGAATAGCAACAGTACCATACAAAATGTAAGTGGCTTTCAGTAATAATATGCACATTGTTGTGTGGCTAACACGTTAACGAGCTGACAGGCTATTTATCTTGATAAATAGCCTGGTTCTTCATAATTATTAAAATACTTAGTACAATTTGTAAAATCACATATTAAAATAAGTCTTAAATAAACTGACAAACAACTTGACAAGGCAAGAAAACAAGAATTTTTAAGCAAAAAAAAAAAGATTTTCAGCAAAAATGTTCACAGCTAAGGCAATATGCCCTGGTGATGTTAAGAGTTATAACATAGACCAACATTGACAACACTGACATGTAGTTTGTGTATAAAATATAAAACATCAAGCCACATTTTGGTAAAGACTCGGTGCAAACAGTAAAAGAAATTTCAGGTCACTACAACCATGACCCGTTTTAAGAGTAGCAGTGACTAAAAGACAAAGGAAAAGATCAGTTACCATTATTTCCTAATGTTAGTCCAATATATATGTATTAATAAAGTCACAACAATCACTGCTAAGTGGTTGAGCTCTTGTGTGGTGTCACAGAAGCAATTGTGTTCTAATGGTTTAACTATGATTAAATATCTCCAACAATTATTAAAAAAAATTTAAAATTGTCAAAATGATTGAATATCATCAGCCAAGATCTGTTGATGTGTTACCAAAGGTCTTGACCACAAATCATTTTGTTTCACTTTCCAAAGTTGGAAATAAATACATATTTAATAAATTGTGTTATAAGTTTTGTTCCTTTGAGATCTGTTATATATTGTCATGCTTCACACTTTACTTCATTGACACTCTGCTGGTGAATGGTTGTCAGTGCAGTTTGTGAAAACCAGCAACAGGTCAGTATATTAAAAGAAAAGTATGAATATGAGAATGAGCATACTACAGGTCCTCACCATGCCTTCCTCATATATGGAAAACCACTTGTGTCACTTATACTCAAGTTATGATTTATCATGTATCATCTCAGTATCATCTTAGTTGATAATTCAAAGGTGGTGGAAAGCATGAGCTGGTTTGTCCAACTCACTTGTTGTGATTGGCAATCCACATTGAATTCACTTTGTGGTGTCGATATTATGTAGGAGAATCAGCCTTTTACATTTCGATTTAAAAAAAAAAAACAAAACAACCTTCCTTAAATGGAATGCACCCACATCTCTCTTATTCATCCTGCTGGTTAGTGTGTGGGCTGGGTCACAGGGAACAGAAATATCTGTGGACGAAGAAAGAAACAAGTCCAGCCAGAGCTATGCCCAGACTATCTCCTACACTGGCAGCGGCCATTGCAAACTCCCTCTGTCTTTCTTCAGTCTGTGGAAGAAGAGACACAAATCAGGTACAAAGTTACAACTTGACACACTGACAATTCAGCTTAATACATGCAGAAATGCTTCATTCCCGATGAACCAAGCAATTTCTCTTCTTAACCACTAACTTGGAAAACTCTTAAATCCATTTCTCATGAAAACAAATACACACTGTGGTAGTGACACCAAAAGTTCCTTTATATATATTTATATGTTAACAGTCTCTCTCTCTCTCTCTCTCTCGCTCTCTCTCTCTCTCAATTATAATATAATAATAATCTTATAATTACATATAATTATATAACATTGATGCGGACTCAGGGGCTGAAAAGTAGTTCTCTCTAATGCTGGTCAGGGGGCAACTCCACTAGTTGTAGTGAACAGAAGTTGAATATGCGGCAAATGTCAGTTTCTAGTTTTAAGGCTTCATCAGTACAACATCATGGTCATTTTCTTAACCATTTTGAAAAAAAAAAAACAAAACCCAACCCTCACTCCACCTCAGCTCAATATGGTTTCTTCTGGTTTCAAACCATGAAAGCTGATTAGCAAATTTTAAACTGGAGGTTTCAAAACAGCAGCTTGCAAATGAATTGGTTCATTATGGAGTGTTGATGTGATATATACATAAGGATATTCAAACTTAGACTGAAATTTAAACTCTAACAATAAAGTCTGTGGTGAGCAAATTTTAGAAGGTATAAAATTATTAGTACATTGTAATTCTTAAAAATCTTACAAATAGATAAATGCTTTTGTATCTCCATCAGTTAAATCAAACCAAACAGGTAACATATTCCATCAGTCTTTTTGGCTGGCAAAGGGTGTGGGTGTGTGACAATGATCAAATGAAAAACAGTATCAGCATAGAAGTTACACAAAGAGACATGATAGTAGCTCTACACTCTTTTAGCAAATAGTTTGAAATAATAAAATAATAGCTGTGTCACCAATGACACACTGAGAACCCAAATAACAACCCACGTTACAGAGCGCTGACCTCACCTCCTTGCTGATGAAGAAGAAGGTGTTGACATATGCAGCTCCACCCAGCAGGCCCTCATAGAGGACAATAGCAAACACGAGCCAGAGATTTGGGAAGAACTGGTAACGCACAGCTAACAGAAGCAACACTGCATTCACCACCTGTGTAGAGCAAAGGGTAAAACAGAAAGCCTGGCAATCAGCACTTTCATACATGACACCTCATCATGCACAGTTCCACATGACTGTGTCATGTGGAATTACTGACTGTGAAGCTCTTCACAGTCAAACAGATTTCAAGTATATTTATGCAGATCTCTGAGGGTTACTTCAGTCCAAGTAATACAGTATTCTGCTTTCTACCAACTGCATATTTGATATTTCAGTGCCAGTAAAGAAAATGCTCTCATGCTCTGATTATTTTATAAACAAATGATCAAAAACAAGTCAACCAAAATATAAAGACAAAATTAAACTCAGCCTGCAGTACCAAAGTAAAATGATTATTATAAACCAAAATAATGATAACAAACACAGCGGCAAGAGTGGTGTAAATATAGGGATCCTATTGAAGTGAGTGAAAACCAGGCATCTATCATCTTTTGGCTTGAGCATAAAGTCAAAACATACAACTTTTCCTGTTTAAAATGTCTATGAACAACTGGACCTATGTTTTATATTTCTGAGCTGTGATTTATACATAAATCTTGTGCTGTGATGTGTTGTGGTTTCCTGCCAGAAGCCCAAATAGGTAATTTTAAACAGTACAAGGATTTTAGTCATCAGATATCTGTAATCAGAGAGAAGCAGAGTAAACAGCTCAGCTCCATTTTTCTGTAACATCCTGTTCCTACAGAGGAACAATCTGGAACCACTAGTTTTTAAAGTGAAATAGTTTTAATGTGTTTCTACTGATTTCAATTCTGTCATCTTTAGGTTGCAGAGAGGAGAAGAAATCTCATCCAGCTCAAGGTAAAAATCTCCTGAACGTCTCGTTCACAGTGAAACTGATCTAAGTTGTAAAAAGGCTTCAATCACTCTTTTTATCGATTAAAAACAGCTGGTAGAGGGGAGGGGAGAGACTTTGGCTCCAGGCGAAAACCTGATAACTTCCTTTATTTATGACATCACCCAATGCTGTCTTTTGTTTTCTCACCTGCAGCAAAGACAGAGCCCAGAGTTTCCTAATCTTTACACAGCACAGGGAGGATCGAGACACGAGGACACCAACCTGGTACAGTGTCTGGTACCTTAGAACACAGAGATAATAATCAGACTCAGGTCTACATCCTTAGACAATATAATAAAATAATTCTTTCAGAACAGTATTTCAGTGAGTTGAACTGACCAGCGATATTGCTCTGCGTGGGTCAGGAAAATATTTGGGAAATACAGGAGCTCCATCTGGAGAAGACAGCATTTTTATAATTTGAGGTTCAACATCATTGACTAACCTGAAGCAGGAGGTGCTGACAAAATACAGTAAAATAAATTGGAAGGCAGGTGGCACCATAGAGCTTACCAAACCCTGGTTGATGAAGTACTCAGCAAAGTAAACCACCCCCAGGGGAAACACAAACTTCAGCAAACCCTGTTCCCAGAACAAAGAATAATTGTGTAACCACACAAGGACTGAAATACTCAGGTCTGGCATATAATGAAGAGCGCACTCACTTTGATGACATGCAGTTTCTCTGAGAAGGTGAGAGGCCCAGTGCTTCCATCTTCTGTTATATTCAAGGGGAAGAGAACATGGCCTGTATAGTTATTAAAATAACATGTAATTCCCATAAACAGTGCAGTACTGTTAAATACAGTACAGAAACGTGTAATTCACATTGATTTGGACACAGGAGATTCAGCAGGAGAAGGCTGTGCTGGTCACCATGCCTTCCATGTACAGATGGTTGACAAAGGTGAAGGTACAGCCTACATCCAAATCCATGACAACATGGCGGCCAAATAATGGACGAAGGTTCTGAAATCCTATAAGAGTAGGGGCGTCCCTCTCTATGTGCTAAAAATCTTCTCTTCAGAGAGCAGATCCTGGAAAACCTAGTGTAATGACTGATCTAAGAACTAGTAACTATCCAATACTTACACCAAGTCTTTCTAATGCACTGAAGCTTTACTGACATCACTTGGTGCAAGTCGCACCTGATAGATTTGTAAATGTAACATTACTTCTCTGAGCATGTTTTACTTATAATAATTTCAAACAAACAAACAAACAGCAAGGACGCCCAGCTTCTTTTTGTGTGATGGAGGAGAGAGCCCTTATGGATTCAGCATTTATCGCTTGACTTCCTCTTCTAACTCTTCCATAATTTCATTTTAGAATATTTAATAACATAATTTTGACATTAACATTTGTTTTTTCAATGCTAAATGATTTGTCAGCTAACTTACAAAACCCTTGCAGCCAAGAGACTGAGCACCACTGCTCAGTCTAAAGCCCACAGAGCAAGTGAGTTTACAGTGTGTACACATTCTGTAATATTTTAACAACAGAAAACACTGTCATTGCTTCAGGTCCATGGCTCCAAAGGGTTGTACTCTCATTGCCTTTAAATTTTAGACACAGAGGATTCATTATAACACTGTGGATGAGCTACACAATTAGAGAAACAATTCTCTGCAGTGTAGGAGGAACTCACAGAGCAGAAAACAGCTGCTACTGTTTTCCATCAAAAAAGGACTGGAGCCAAAATGTTATTTAAAAGCCATGAAAATAATTCAAATCTTTCTCTGTGTGTCTGATGTTCAGTGCCTATAAAAGATACACATTGCTCTCTTGATAATGAGCCCTAAAATTACGGTGAAACTAACTAACATCAGACAAGGATTTTGTCTGTCAATCACATTCACATTCACTGTTTGTCAATCACACAATCTGTCGATCACTTCTCATTACCTCCAGATATCAAGTCACCAAAAGAATCTTAGACTTATGTTACGACTTACACACCCACAGGCACTCAGATGGGTGCATTCTTATTTTAAGCAATGTGGGTGCTGGAAGGAAAAATGACACATATGATGAATGTGACAAAAATGATGAACAACTTTGCTGGGTGTAAGATAAGCTGTCTTGATATGATGTTGATGTTGTTGAGTCTTCTTGTTCGGTAGCTTTGAACTCTCCTGGTGAGTTCAACACTATTCTCCAAAAGATATTATTCACATTGGGTGTTTGGTTTATAAATTGTGTTGATGTAAAATTAAACGTTTATTTTCTATAGTTGTAACACACTGATGTTCCCTGAGCTCCTTGCATTGAAGGCTATCAGTGGAGCTCAGCAAGTTCTGCCCAAAAGATAGTTTGAAAGAGAAACATAGGGCTAATTTAAAACTAATGAGTGAAGCAAGACAGGAGAGCTGCAGCCACTGATGTTATCTAACCTCTCAACATGTTCTATGGCGTGACGTGCGACTTACTTTAGCCACCTTAAAACCAAACCATTTCTGAGCTTGTGACATGTACCTGAGGTAGGTTTGGCCTGCTCCTCTTCTCCCGAGGCATCCATCAACCTCCGTCTCTCCTCTGAGCCCACAGCTGTATACTCTGCCCTAACGCTTCTCCACTGAGGTAGTGAAGGTGGAGGAACCAGCAGGATGAAATAGCTGTGGGAAAATTGTGAGAAAAGGCCAAGGAGATCAGAAATAGGATGGCAGAAAAAACACAAGAGTCAATAGAAATTATACGTTAATGTTATGAAAACAGGAAGGAGAAAGTAAAAAGACATAGACAAAAAAGTCAAAAACTAGGACTGAAAACTAAAAAAAAAAAAAAAACTAAAACATCAGTATTACATATGTCACATGGCCTAAAATTCATAATTTTTTACTTTTTGTGTCACAGCATATTATATCACAGTATAACTTTTTCCCAAGATTTGGACAAAACAGCATGTTCCGTCTAAATCCATCTAAATAAGAATATTTAAATATTATTTGATACTTGATAGATGGCCAGTCCAGCGCTTTGCCTAACTGAAATGTCTGTTTCAAGGACTGCCATAAAATTTCCTATATTCACAGCAAACACAATGAACTTAGTATCTGTCTCTTAACATTCCTTCCTTTTAATTCTTAAGGCTCTGTACCAGCTTTCCGCTTTCATTCTCCAGTTTTTGTCTGCTCTGGCCTTTGACAGCATACAAGTTCCTATTTGTGACTTCTCACAGGGATTGACACAATATAAGTGAGGAATGAAGAGAGTTTCAAAATATTTTTAAAATTCAGTTCGAAATATTTAAATATTCATGTATAGCAAAAAAAACATTGTTTTTAAGTCAGGTAAACGGTTCCCTAATCCTCTATAAGAATCATCAGTAATAAAAGAAAAAGAAAAAAAATAAGAAGGAAACACTTTTATATGTAGTGTGTGTTTGTGTGTGTGTGTGTGTGTGTGTGTGTGTGTGTGTGTGTGTGTGTGGTGCAATGCATAGGTATATGTAACTTTCTTAATAATACACCCATCATTTCAATCATGTAATACCAGATTGAAATGTCTGTCAAGCAAATTGCATCATGAAATGCTCAAAAGGCATTTTTTCTCCCCTAACAATAAGAAGCAATAGCTGACTCTTCATCTAGAGCCATCCTTTGTGACCAATAGCTGTAAAACTTATGTTTCAGCTGCACTAGATTTTTGTTTTGATTTGGGATTCTTGGCTCAGTTAAAAAAAATGAGCAATACACTGACTGAGATGAAAAATGAAAAAAGTTGACTTTATCAGATGCCTTAAAGTAATGCAACTGCAAAGACATAATAGAATCTCTACACAAAAAGAAATTAAGACATATTTTCACAGTCAGATCCTGACCACATCCTTAATGTAAGGTAAGACTACATGGAAATTAATTATGTTTAGTAGTCAAGACAACAGATAGATTTTTCTTGTACTTCCATACTTACGTCATCAGCATAGCAAATGGGACCACCAGCATGATGAGTAGTGTGACCTGGGGTGACAGGCCAACCTGGGTGAAAAGTGAATAGAGTAGGGCCCCAGCAACACCAGCTCCACCAGTGCCTGAGCCCCAGCCTCCCAGTACGTCTCTGCAGCAAGCACAGAACCAGCATTCACAATCTCATAACACGGCATTTTATATTTAATAACCAGTAATTACAAAATCACGAGGACAAAACACAAACACACAAAGTTTTCTTGGTACCATTGCTGAAATGTTTCTAAATTTGGTTTTCATGACAAGGAGATAGCAGAACTGTCTATCAGGAACTTGAAGTTGAAAGCGTTTCAGATAAAATCGACGATTGTGAAATAACATTGCAGTTGCAAAAAGTTATCAATTCGAAGCCCTGTCCTGTAAGATGAATTCACACTCTAAAATCAGGGTAAAAATCAGATTTTAGAGTCACAGGGGTGAAAACTAACCCCAACAACTTTGAAATAAGGGATGTAGTAAAAACTCAAATAGGAAAAACGTCCTTCTCCAGGACAATGGAAGCTAATTTCTGACAGAATTGAAAAGTAATAACCAATAAAATTGTAATAATATAGAAAAATATTAGAACTAAATTATTACTGACGACCTGGCGAGGGTGTACCCCCTCCCTTGCCCAATGTGAGCTGGGATCTGCTCCTACACCCGCCCCCATTCAGAAACAGATGAGCGGTAGAAGATTAACAAAAAGGTCATTAAAAACCAATAAGAATAAAACAATCAACTCCCTTCAAACTACAATGTAGGCCTCCATCCAGGGGTAATAATTGGGCATTAATTTTCACCTAGAGAAAAACACAGTGAGCGAGAGGAAGGATAGTTCTCCCAGTCCAGAGCTGATACTGGCAAAGATCACTCCTGCAAGCACAGATACAAAGAAGCAGTTTGAGTGAGTGAAGCAGGGACGATGCTCAATGCTACTTTATGAACAGTATGGGCATTATGGTGCCAGACTTGAGGCCATGTAGTGAGACAGCCAAGTAGAGCTACTTATTGTTATTATCAGCAGCAGCAACAGTAATAACTGTCAATTTAAATAATTGGAATTATCAACTTGTAATTATTTTTAATGGCTTCTCTAATATATCATGATTAATTTCATCCACTCATCACAAAGCATGAAAAATAATTACCCACATTTTTTCAGTCTCTTGAAAGTGACTTGGAAAATCAGCCCAAATGTTAACACACGAGTTTGAAAATCATTTTATCTGGCAGGTGATAAAGCATGATGATAAATATTTGCAGCAGTAGATCACAATAAGGAGACAGCGCTCTCATATTTCAGGAAGAGCTGTGACTGTTATCATTGAGATATGATTAAAGGATATGAAACAGAGGAAATAGATATTTTTATGTGGTCTATCTGTGCTATGTTTTCTTGAGTTCCATGACCAATCATGATAAAAACTTTGTTAATAAATAAATAAATAAATAAATAAATAAATTACCCAGAATGCTGATCCAAACAGCTGGTGATAAGGACACAAAGAGGAAACTTGTTGCAGCCATGATGGTACAGAACAACACTCGGTAACTATAATTAAAAACAGAAATCAGCTATGCAACTTTACACAATTTAGACACTTGGCAATACCATGTTTAGGGGAAACTACAGAGGGCTGCAACATTTTTTGTATTTCTCTGTTTCTTTCTCTGACTTTTCAAAGGCTACATCAGTAGGGTTGAGTTGAGATTGCATGTAAAAAGTTTTTGCCTTTGTTGGATAGGAAAGTTTTTAGCCAGTGTCTCACACACTGCCTGACACCAAATGGTTCAATTCAAAACCAAAAAGTCATATGAACACTGGCAAGATGAACACACTATGGATCTCAGTTGTGGCAACCAGATTATAGTGAAACACTTACCCAAACTTTAATTGGGTATGCATGTTGGTGGGGATTGTTGGCCATTTTTTGATTGTATGCTAATTGTTGTAATGTGTTATGGTGACTATGAGATCAGAAAATTATCCAAAATGAAGGTCATAGGTCTAAACCCAAAATGTAATGTCCTGATATGAGGATGAAGGGATGAGCACTATTCTGTTGACCTGGTCTTCAACCTCTGGTGAATGAATTTGCCTGTTGTCAGCTTTGGATAGTCAACAGGCAGCTGGTAACTGGTGATCTTTAGCTCAATCCCAGAGCAGACCGTTAGCTAACTGTAAGCTTCATCAACATTTCATCTCTATTGTCATCTGATCATTTTTGACTTATATTGTAAAACAAACTGTAAACTGATGAAGCTACGCAAGGAGACAAAGAATATAACTGAGCATGTGCAGTGTGAGTGTCAGCGATCTCGCATTTTCTTTTCTGATTGGAGGAATGAGGCTCGATACAACAATCACTGGTGTCCTCAATATTTCTCCAGCCTTTTTAAAAACTTTGTATGTAGCACACAGTACTATTTCTGATGGTCCACCAGTTTGTGTGTGCTGCAAATAAATGTCTAATTAAATTAAATCCACATCAAAACTAAAGTCTAATCAAACGCTAGGCAATGGTTCAAAGTGATAATTGTGGTCTTACCCATAAGGCAGTTTGTGGATTACAAAAGGAGCAAACAGCTTGATGACGAGCGTTGGAAGGATGTCAGCTAAGAGCACGGCCTGAGAAAAGAAGATTAAAACTTCTCAAAACAGTGTTGCCATGAGATACTGTGTCAGTGTGATGTTGCGAATCTTGTTTACCGCGGTAGAGACAGGATTGCAGTCATAGCGGCCACTGTTGCTACTGTTTCCCCCTTGGAAATTAGAGCCCACTGATGCTGGAGTCTAGAATTAAAGGAAGAAATGGGTCAAAAGGGAATAGCTTGCTTTGTATTTAAAGAGATTGGCTATAGCAAACAGCATTTTTATTTGTTTATTCGTCTTTCATCATTTTCTATTAACCTAGTAAATTTAACAAAATATTATCAAGTAATATGATCGTTTCTTTGAAATAAAACTATAACTATAAATAACTTTAAACATTGTTTACGTTAACGTTAAGTTAACGTTTATAATAGTTATATTGATTATAGATTATTCTGGAAAAAAAAAATTTAAAAAAGTATCTGATTTCTTACAGGTGCTGTAGCATTTTCTGACTCCTGTTTTTTGAGGATGTCATGCGCAGCGCTCAGCATTACCACATAGGCAAAGTTGTTGCACAATCCAAGCAACCTGAAGAAGTTATCAATAGAAAGGTTAGATAAAGGCAGAGGAGGAAGATTTACCAATAAATAAACCACAGACTGAGAGTACTCTGTGTATGTCACCTGCCGTCATTGGCAGCCCTAATCATCCATTGTTCATCCTGAACAATGACAAATGTGTACTAAATCCACTACAGGTTAGTGTGAAATATACAGTGGGCAAGTTTTCAGACCCCCTTAAATTTTTCATTTTTACATTGCAGCCATTCTCTAAAATCATTTGTTAATTTTTTGCCTATCATTAATGTACACACAACACCCCATATTGACGCAAAAAAAGACATTTTTGCTAATTTATTAAAAAACAAAAACTTTCAATATCACATGCTCACTAGGTTTCAGACCCTTTGCTCAGTACTGAGTAGAAGCAGCCTTTTGAGCTAATACAGCCGTGAGTCTTCTTGGGAATGATGCAACAAGTTTTTCAGACCTGGATTTGAGGATCCCCTGCCAATCACCCATTGAGATCAGCACTCAGCACTCTGGAAAAGGTTTTTGTGCAGGATATCTCTGCACTTGGCCGTATTCATCATTCCTTCAGTTGCAACCGTTGGTCCAGTCTCTGCAGCTGAAAAACACCCCCACAGCATGATGCTGCCACCACCATGCTTCACTGCTGGGATTGTTTTGGGCAGGTGATGAGCAGTGCCTGGTTTTCTCCACACATACCACTTAGAATTACGGCCCAAAAAGTTCAATCTTGGTCTCCTCAGACCAGAGAATCTTATTTCTCATAGTCTGGGAGTCCTTCATGTGTTTTTGGCAAACGGTCATGCAGCCTTTCATGTGTCCTGCACTACGAAAGACTTTCGTTGGGCCCCTCTGCCATAAATCCCCAATTGGTGGAGGGCTGCTGTGATGGTTGACTTTTCAGAACTTTCTCTGATCTTCCCACTGGAACTCTGGTGCTCAGCCACAGTGATTGTTGGGTTCTTTATTACCTCTCTCACAAAGGCTCTTCGCCCCTGATTGCTCAGTTTGGCCAGACAGCCAGCTCTAGGAAGAATTCTATAAGGATTATGGGGGCCACTGTGCTTTTAGGAACCTTAAGCGCAGCAGAAATTCTTTAGAACCTTAACCAAATCTGCAAAAGTATCTTGTAATGGTAATTTCAGTTCCTTACATTTGATCTGCTTGAAATACCCCACTTCCCTTTTCCTCACCAGGATGTCAGGTGCTTTCGGGTTTTTAAATTGTGATGTTCAGACCTTCTAACATCAACATACAAAACCCTGCAGGATACCTCCAGTTTGGACCACACCCCAGGGAGTCAGCACCGACAGCTACAGCAGATCAGAGAAGGTCAGTGTGTGAAAACACACACCTTTGGGTTGGGGGGTGTTCCTCAAGTATAAATGTTTACTTCTCCCCATGCTTGGGGTCTGTCTTCATTTTTACTGCTCCTGTGATGATTGACATTTACTTTGAAAATAGAAAATAATAATAATAATAATAATAATATAGAATAGAATAGAAAATAAAAACTTGTTGGCCGACAGTCTCTATTTCATTCTTCACAAGCAGCAGAGAATTTCCACAACAGCCTACATTTCATTCATTTACTTAAATGACTTAAGAAAATGGTTGTAATGTACGTACCCACTGTATATTCTTTTCATTTTTCACACAAAGCAAAATCTTTTGAGTGTCTGAGATATATTAGATTGATATATTTTTACATTTAAAATAAGAGCCATCAGTTGTTTGTTATGGCTGTCTCCTATCTCTGTGGTTCTACATTACAATCTTTGTAATCTTTGGAAACAGATGTTTGCGATTGGTAAGATGTGGCTTTATAGCTGTGCTAGAGATAATTATTAAAGTGCTGATCATAGTAAGTGACCAGATAACGAAATGTGTGGAAATGCAGCCAAAAATTAGCTATCTAGAAAAGTGGGCACAGGTTTGGTATCTGAAAAGTGAAGCTAATGCTGAAAACGTCACAGATCACGGTGGACTGACACTTAGTTCTCAGAAGTTATTGGGATTTAACATCCTTGAGCTAACTACAACCTGAGTGCAAAGCAAACTCTGTTGCCATACAACCACTTAAACACCCATCAGGTGTCAAGTGGCTCAGTTTGCTTCCAACACACACAAACAAAACTCAACATTTTGCATTTTAACAGACTATGCTACTTTAAGATGTCAGTTTTGTTGGAGGTTACTACTTTTCATATAAAGTAGTTAAAATTTTTGGGACAGTTAAAATAAGTCCTTAAGTTCTTGAAAATGTCATTAATATAAATATGGTGAAAGTAAATACTTTAGATGAATGAAAGAGAATAAACTTCATGCTGAATTTAGCTTTGCCTACATATAATCTGTAATATGGTGTAAGGTTGTCTATATTAGCTGATGTCCACATAAAATTATCTATTTTAGCAGGATTATGATATATTAATTATACTAATATATATATTAGTTGGAAGGAGTTCTTTTTGGTAACAGTTTGTTATTAGCAAAAGAACTCATTGTCACACAAGTAACACTGAATGGGTTGCATTTATGCCAATAACATGTCCACATGCACATGGTCTGTCGACTGAATATTCGACAAAGCATTTGCCTCCCAGTGTTTCAGTCAGGATGTGTGTGTTGACTGTTGTTTATTCAAACTGCACTTCTGTTATCTTATTTTACCCCTCATTGTTTGACTGTGTTAGTCCATGTTATTCTGATTTGACATTTAATTGTGATATTATGGTCAAAGTCGTCTGATCGTGTTTGACAAACATAGCACAACACAGTAAAATGTCACATCAGGACAACATGCACAACAACACAACGACACAGCATCATTTGGCAGGTGTGATACTGATAAAAGATATCTGAGTTAAGAAGCACCACTCTGTAACACCACTGTAAGCTCATATATGAAGTGAGTGGGGTTTTTTTAATCCACTAAATCCAAGTCATCTTTCTGTCACATTGTTTCAAGGTATCATTCACCCAAATGAACTTTAACTTATATCATCAACAATTTTGGCTTATGAATATTACACCACTGAACTTGGTATTTGGAGCAAGAAGCTCAGAGAAACATTTACACATTTACAATTGTGTTAGTTCAATGTGTCTGACACACTGACTATGCAATCAGCATCTACAGTAAATAGAGTCAGGCAACTCGGTGAGGAAGGTTTGGGCTGCATCAGCTTGAACTAGTTCCACTATCAGCGTTTCTGATGTGAGGTATATACACAAATTCGTTCTGGTGGTATTTGTCACATTTTACACACAACTGTTTACATGCAGTCATGACACTCAGTGGCATGAGCGGACAGCTACTTATCTGAAGACACCTTGTCGGAATTCTGCTTCCTGCTGAGAAAAGCCACGGCCGTTTGAAACCGAACTTGAGTCTTTAAAGACTTAGCACTCACCAGAAGCCCGTCCAGTTGCGCCACTTTGTCCGACGATCTGAAAATTGGAGAACATTTTTTTTTTCCCCGACTCACCTCACAATAATATTTGTCATGTGACATTTATTTGTCAAGTGAAGCAAACTGCTGACCGATGACGGACCCACCATTACTGCCGGAGTGATGAGCAGGATCTGCGTTGACGCTGGCTGGTTGCTCCATGTTCGAACCCGGACTACACAGTGAGACAGGGACAAGGTCCACCGACCGGCTCTGTCAGCTTCCGACAAACAACATTAAACATGAGCAACGGGAGGTTTTTCAGCGGACTGCGCTTCTGTGTGCCGGCACGTTCGTCAACTTTCAAGACGGAACACGGTGTTCCACATAAATAGATCCCCACGGAAACAAAACCCAGGAGGAAGTTTTTTCTCGGTGAAAATCACGGGGATACCGACTTACCCGGGCCGTTTGTGACTGTGGTTCTCATGTTCTGTCCAAAAAATAAATAAATAAATAAATAAATAAATCTATATAGATATAGATACAGATATATATATATAAGGGGAAACCAAAACAATAACAATAGGTTTTATCAGCAACAATAGTTAGTAGTGATAGTAGTAATAGTGGATAGATTACTGTATTGTACTTACTGTGGTATGGACATGTAATGTAATTATATCATTTTAATGCAATGTAAAGCACAATTCTGCTTTAAAAGAAGCTTTCAAAGCATCAAAACAGAAATCTGCTGTTGCTTGCTCAACAATACTTTTTGTCTATTATTTAAAGAATTAATAGCATGCACTGCATGCCATATCATGTATGATATCAGATGATATGTACATCATGAGAGAATGAATGTAACATAAATATGAAAATATGATATTTGAGCCGTATTGATTGGAAATTCTCAAACACAGTGACAGTGGAGGTTTTGATGTTTCACAGGAGTAAATGTCTATTCACGTGGCTGCTTTGAGCAGAAATGGAAGGCAGATAGTGCTGATAAGGCTCTTTCCAGATGTGTATATATAAGGCTGCAGCAGCTCACTTGTAGCTTGCAGAGCCACTGCTTCACTCCGTTACAGCCATGGCCTTCTGCAAACTACTGACTATGCTGGTGCTGATCCATATCAATGGAGGTGAGAAAGATGAGAGATGAGATCTTTTTTTTTTTTTTTGTGTGTGTGTGTGCTGATTCTGAAGGTCGACTCCTTTGAATGAATTGAAGGGACATCTTTTAGTGACCGTGACTGAATCCAATTATGCAGGTTATGCTCAGATGTGAGTAGAAAGTCAGCCTTTCTTTTGTAGGGTTAGTTCATTTTCCTGTGGTTTCTGCTGCTGGAAGCACACATTAAACAGACACAGCATATGTGTGATTAAAATGGAGACATACACATTAGTCAACTTTGTTCTGACACTCTGTCTCTGCAACTATTTTACCTTTTTGTTACCTCTGAACAGAGCCAAGCAATTTGGTTCCTCTGTATATGCCAAGATTACTGTTTACTAACAAATTTCATGTGAAATAATTAAGTGGTATCAAGCCTGTTTTGATTTGTTGTTGATATGTTGATCTTTTTATACATGTTTCTGTATTTTTCAAAATTTTGAGTGTGTTCTTTAGCCTAACACAATATTTACATTTGTTAAACAGGCTACTTTGGAAACCTGTCATAAATGTTGCAGCCGAAAAAATTTTGGGAGAAATCTGTAAAACATGCATTTTTAAACGCGTTAATGCTACTTTAATACAAACTAGATGAAATTGCTCTTATAGGTTTGAATGGAGCTGAGGTCAGAAGTTTCATTGTTGGGGGTGAAGATGCTCCAAAGGGCAAATGGCCATGGATGGTTCACCTTAACATCTCGAAGTCTGACGGTACCACCAAGTGGCGCTGTGGTGGCACCATCGTCTCCAATCAGTGGGTGCTCACTGCAGCAAGCTGCTGGGATAAGTAAGTGTGTGTTTTCTGTATTTTCAAACTACTTCTTCTGGTTCTTCTTCTTTCACACTATACTGACCAATTTAAGGAGCCAATTAGGGGCTGTATGCTTGGAAAATTTGAAAACTTGTCAAATTTCGAAATGATACAACTCTGGTACAACTATTGATGAATGTATAAACAACATAAACCAATAAACATTAAGTAAACTGATTAAGTTCCCAGTTCCTCTCATTGAAATATTTTATGGTTTAACTGGAGTACTGACCTTTTGATGTGAGTCACCGGGCTACAAAGGTTTCATATATTTTATCTTAAAAGCAAACTATTCTTAAACTGTTCAAAAACACAAAATAATAACTGGATTCAAAAACGATGAATCCAGTTATTATATGAAAAGAGTTTTTTTTTATATATATATATATATGATTTTGTGTCTCCCTTTAATCTCTCTATTTGACAGCAACACTTTGGTCTTTTGCATCAGCCAAACTGGGTATAACAATATAAATAAGCAATGAACATAGAACATAGAGACCATCAAGAGCTGATGTGCCACATCTTCATGAAGTACATTCATAACCAATTACATTTAATAGAGGATTCGTCTAAAATGTAGAAACACTAAAACATGTTTTTTGTGTTGTCAGGCAACTAAATCCTGATGTAAGTCGATCCATGGTTTGGGTTGGTGCACACAGCCTGCGAAAAGGAGGGATTCGTTACATGGGTATAACGTATGTCATACCTCACCCTAACTATCAAGCTGTGGGCAGTGCCTTTGTCAATGACATTGCCCTGGTCAAGCTGAAGAAAAAGCTAACATTCTCAAAGGATGTCAGACCAGTTGGTCTAGCCAGTGTTGACGACACCTTTGGTTCATCGTCTGAGTGTTGGATCACTGGCTGGGGGGACACTGCAACTGGTGGTAAGCTGTACACATAGAGTGATCTGTAGATGGACACACTGTAGGGGTCATGTGTTCTCTGACTGATTGAGTTAAGTTATCAGTTAATAGAGGACTTCTTTACATGAATAATAAAGACGGGAAATTCTAGTTTACTGTATGCTACAATCACATATTTCACACATTTTTTTCCACATTAAATATATGAAGAAAAGACTTAAAGTCCTCTACACTTGCCACTGCAGTTCCCCTGGACGATCCAGAAATCCTCCAGCAGCTGAAGATTCCCATTGTCCCCGAGAGTGTGTGCAAGTCAACGTATCCTGAGCTAACCTCTGACATGCTGTGTGCAGGGTCCATGGTTGGAGGGAAAGATGCCTGCAAAGTACGGTATTTTAGAGTCTTTGGCCAAATTTGGGCAGTTTTGGGGAAAAAGTTGGATTAAACTATCTATACTGCATTTTAAAATTTCAGAATTTTACACATTTCCAGTGTTTTATATTAAGCATTAATAGTCATTATCAGTAGTCATAATATAATTGTGGTTTCAAGAAGCAGAACTGGTTTTTTGGCTGATGAAATGGAAATATAGAAGGTTTTAGGTAAACACTCGGAGAGACCAAGAGACTCAATATGTGAATACAGGTTCTGTGCAACACATTTTGATATTTTCAGTGAGACAGAACCCAAAACTGGTGTACAATCAAATCATTTTGCTCTGAATACTGAACTGTACCTACACACAGTACGTGCTCTTTCTGAAGTAACAGTTTGAACATAGAACCTTTACATGTAATTAATTATTTTTACATTATTTATCGTATTGGTTCTTGCCCTATTGAAAATGATATCCTATGAGTCAAACTACTGACATATTCCAATGCTAACACTAGCACTAAAACCATGTGTATGTGTGTGTTGTTTGGGCTCCTCAGGGGGATTACGGTGGCCCCCTGGTGTGCCGTAAAACCAGGGATTTCATGCAGGTTGGCATCATGAGTTATGGGAGTCCCAACGGTTGTGCTATCTCAGGTTACCCTGGTGTCTTCACCCGGGTGTCCAAGCATCTGCGCTTCATCAATGACTACATCCATCAAGCTTAACAAGCCTTAGTTGAGATGTAAACTCCCAGAAAACTGCAGCTGTCCAGCATGTCTGCCTGACAGGCCACCTTACTCTTTATACCGTTTCTCCTTTGCTGTTTGTCAGTCCATGGCATCCTTCACGCTGAGTGATTCTTGATTTCTTCAACTAATTTTTTTGCATTAAAGCTTTAAAGCATTGCTTTTAATCTCTTTGTATTTATTTGAAACATTTTCTTCACATGCTTGAAGTACTTCAGCAAAAGTCAGTATTTTTACATGATCACAGACCATCCCCCAGCTCCCAAGACTTTCAGTAATTCATACTAAGAACTTTACATAAAACCTGACCACCAAGCACAGTACCAACGTTCTAATGTTTGGATGTTTCACCTGAGTAAACAGCTGTTTGTGTAGCTGCTTGGGGCAGAAAAGGAAGACTGATAGTGCTGTTAAGGATTAAAACATTTTGGCTTACAGAGCCACTGTTTTGCAGCCAAGTCCTTCTGCAAACCACTCATTGTGCTGATGCCGATGCATATCACTTGAGGTGTGAAGGACAAAACCCTGGTTAATTTTTTTTTAATTTCCTCTTCTACTCATTTGAATTGATAACAATTGGAGCGAATTTGTTGAAAGACTGGCATGAACTAACTGAAATGACTGGTATTATTTGTAATTATGAAGTGGTAGTTTTACTCATGAGACCTGAAAGTTTAGTTTGAGCTCTGTGTTTACTTATGCCGCATCTTGCAATTACCATGTTGTAGCTCAATCACATATCGAGATTTGTAAAAGTGTGTGTCAGACCCAGTTGCAAGACAAATGAATATTCCCCAATGACAATCATTTATAAACTGGGAAAACAGGTAAGAGTTCTTTATTCAGGCTCAGTGTCCACACAGTCTCTGGATCCTTGGATCTAAACATTTCAGGTCACTGGTAGGCACAGATGACAGAGGGGGCTTACAGGGGAAGAGGTTGACAAGGCGAAGAGTCTGGAAGCAGAAGAGCAGGCTAATGAAGCAGCCAAGCCAACAAGAGACAAGCAGAAGTTAGGTAGAAGCCAGTTTGGGGTTCGGTGAGCCCAGCTGAATAATTGGTGCAAGAAAACACCACACAGCCACGGGCAGACAGAAACCAAAGACACAGAGGCAGAACTCATGTCCAGGGACAGAAAGCTAGCCAATTCACCAGGACACAGATTAGGCTGTCAGGGTCGGCAAAAGGAGACCAGACAGGAAAGGAATGCTAGAGAGTCTTTCGTGTGAGCAAAGAACATTGTGGCAGTGAATGACTGGACTGAGGCTGTGAAGGACTGGCTGGCAGATTACTGCTGGAGTGAAAAGAACCTACCATAGTTTACTTTGTAATTTTGATCCAAAATATAGATTTTTCTGAAAGACTGTGAAATTCTCCAGACAACTATGTGTCTGAAGTCTGATTCATATCTTGGAGTGTAAAAATTGTGAGGCAGAAAAGTGTTATATAATATTTAAATAACATGACTTCCATATTTTCAATATTCTGATGGAAGCTTCACAAACTTGTTTGTTGACATGGCTGGAATAAAGTGGTGAAATTAATAACTGTAAGTCCCTTAACTATGTGTGCATATGTTTCTACCTTTGGATATTCAATAGTAGATTTTATGACCTTTAAAAAGAGCTGTCTTATTGCTTAGCGCAGGCTTCTGTGTAATGTAAAGTTACATAGAAGCCTGATTTATCACTCAACTGTCTGCTGAGTGACAGTTCAGTTGAGGAAAGTTTAAATTTTGAACAGAATTAGTATTACCAGCAGCTTGATGACCATCGTACTCAGACGATTTAATCAAATACCCAGAACTGAACTATTGAAGTTGTATATCCTGTAATCCTATCAACCAATCGTGTTCCAAATGTGAACCAAAGAGCAAATTCAAAAGGTTTTCTTCGTCTCAGTGGAAATTAAAATCTCAACCTCTTTTTTATGTTTTTATTAGGACAACAGTTTTTCAAAAGGCAGCACAGCAGGATAGTGGTTAGTGCTTTTGCTTAATAACAAGGTTGTGGATTCAATTCCCAGCATGGGGCCTTTCTGTGCGGTGTCCATGTTCTCCGCATGCCTGCATGGTTTTCCTCCCACCGTCCAAAGACATGCATGTTTGGTTTAATTGGTGACTCTAAATTGTCCATAGCTCTGAGTGTGAGTGATTGTCTGACCGGCGACCTGTCCAGGGTGACCCGGCCCTCACCCAGTGTGAGCTGGGATTGGCTCCAGCACCCCCATTACCCAGAAACAGAAAAGCAGTAGAAGATGGATGGAAGCCAAAACAAATATTTCTGTCCATGTTAATCTGGGCCAATAGATTACCCTGCTCATGTTATCGAGTTAACTCATCTATATCAACGCTTACAAGTAAACAGCTGACATTTGGATAAAGTTATGGAACAGATGTGAGCTTTTATTTTGAAAGGTTGATATACAAGTCTAAGTATCATCCTGATGGTTAGAAGACTGGTAACACCTGTATGTCTTCATGAACAAAGCTTAGTATAGCACAAAGGACACAATAAGGGGAAACAGTTCTGAATTTTACTGCTAGTTAGCCCCTCCCACTTTGTTACGCTCTTCATTACATAAACTATCACAGCCTAGGCTTGTCTGTCACAATCCGTCTTCTCCCATTTCTGTGTTAAACTCATAACAATCTTCAAGCAAGTTTGCTGAGTTTCCTTTTCCCCCCTCACTTTTGATGGAGCTCTGCTAGCCACTAATCTTTGTGCTAAGGTAGGCTAAACACTCGATATAATGAGCATGTCTGGAAGCTACATGAAAAAGCCTATTTTCCATTTCATTGTTAACACTTCTTTAGTCATAGATAAAACAAGAGGAAGCACCACTTTGATCCTCCCCACTTCGGATCTGGATAGGTAGTGGTGTCTCATATCAGAAGGCACATACAGTCAATGCACTATGGGCAAACATAAAAGCAGAAAATAAATAGTTTATCTTGTCAGTTGAAAATACAGCCATGTTCATGACTTTAATTGAAACAATCTGTCAGGACGTGTTTCCTCCGTCACTCGACATCCACTGAATCTCCATGCTTTGGTGACTCAGTTACCACTTTGGCCTGAATAAGAAAAGTAAGTTATCTGTACAATATCTGTCTTAAAAAATATAAGATGAAAAAACCGAAGATAATCATTCACCTTCATAAGAAAACTAGTCACCTCACCCAGTGAACAAAATCCAAGCCATTTATTGCCTTGGAATACACTACAAATTAAAAATATTTTTTTGATTACAGTGTGCAGATAAATGTCTATATTCCAGCATCAGTCCAGTACAGATAGTCTCTTCCTGGTTATAACTGTCATTCAGGTTATTTAGCAGTGTAATGTCCTGACCTGATCATTGGTTATCTCAACATGAGCAGATGTTGCCCCCTATTGAATCCCTCTGTTGGACGAACAAGCACAAAAGCTTGCTCATACTGTGTTCACCACCATAAAATCAAAGTAGGTCCACAGATTGTAAGACCTTAACTGGGTTAGTCTGACTTTCATGTGCGACATCTGAGAACCATGATAAAATTAACGTGGTTTGTGCATGTAGAGGCAGCCATAACCCCGCTCATAGCAGCAGATGTGCCTGTGACTGCTCCAGCTGCTCCAAATTGGGATGTGGAGAGTTGCTGTTCTTCTCCGTCTCTGCTGCTGAGCTCTCCTTCCTGTTATCCTCCTCAGCGTTTCGTTTCTCTGCCTTGGTCTTGAACCGCAGCCCATGACCTGCCAGTCACAGGAAACAAAGTTTTATCTACTTTTACATTAAATTATTACATCTGCACAGGATAACAAAGAAAGTCAAATCCATGTCAAATGGCTCAGTAGACATACTGCAAAGTATCAAGAAGCTGCTGCTCCAATCTGCATTAATGAAAAATCAGTTAAAATCAAGAACATTTTGACCAAACTGAGAAACCATGGAGATACACCACTATGGTAAAGAGAATTCAGGAAAGCTGAGTGCAAGTGGAGGAGAAGTCAACTTTAATTTCACAATGAGCTGTACAAACAGAGCCTTAACAACAACGTCAACAATTCTTGCACTCTGCTATGGTTGATCAACTTACAAACCCTCCAAAACAGAGAAGCACAGAAATCCTCTCCACTGAGAAATGCAATGAATTTGCTGACTTTTTTAGTGGGGGGGATGTTAGAAAGTCAAAGCCATCAGACTAAACATTATTGCCATACAGTCAAACAAAGAAATGAATTCTTGTCTAAAATCTGTGTACTGGGAATAACTCAGATGTGATGTCACAAATCTATTTTGGGTCACCACAGCAAGTCAAGCAAGTCAGCCAAATTACTTGCATGAGTGATTTGGCAACTTTTTTTTTTTTTTTTTATAAATACACCAGATCCCCTAGAACCTCCCATTTATCCGGTCTTGGGAGCAGCACATGCTTACTACTGGTTTGCGTTGTGTCTTGGGTTTGAACCTGGGCCTGCAAAGCATGTATCGCTACCACTGAGCTACGTCGCACGGCTTGCCATCACAATTCAATACGATTCATTTAAAAATCCTACAAGAAACAGTTCATCATTTGAAATCAAAAACAGCAAGTGTGGACATAATTCCATCTCACTTTTTAGAAACAATTTTTTAGCTCAGAAGAAATTGCTCTACAAAAATGAACAGCTCAGGGGTATCAACCATTTTTCACAAGTCACTAAAGATAGTTGCCATTAAACCACTCAAAAAAATAAAATAAAATAAAAAAAATCTAAATACATCTATAATTTACAACTATAGATCTGTCTCAAATGTGTGTTTTATATCCAAGATTATTGAGAAAGTTGTATTTAACCAGTTCAACTACTTTTTGAAAAAAGCAAAAATTTCAATCAGGCTTCCAACTTCACCACAGCGCTGAAACGCTACTTGTCAAAATATTGAATGAAAAAGCAAAATACTGATGCAGGTCATCTATCAGTCCTGGATTTACTAGATCTCAGCGCTGCATTTTAGATCATGAAATCCTGCTACATAGGTGGGAAAATAAGGTTTGACTTTCTGCCGTGTTCCTTAAATGGCTCAGATCTTATTTAGTTAGAGTTAATATTATATAGTTAGCTACCCGGGTCAGGGGGTTCAGGCTCCCCTGGCCCGTCACCCAGAGTGCAGACCACAAGAGATCCAGAAAGCCACTGCAGCCACAAGGGACGCTGCAGTCCCCAGAGATCCAGAGGGATAATGGCCAGCACCACCAAAACAGCAAATGCTTGGTACTTAAGCTCATTATTAATAAATGCAGTTTATTACCTGTCAATATGTTTACATTTTTTTTAATATTGTTTTAATATGCATTAATTAATAAGCTAAGGAGGGAACTAAGCCCCATCACCAGAATAAGCACTGGACTCAGTCCTAAGAACCCATCTTTTCAAACTGGCTTTTCTTTCGTTTTTTTTTTTTACCCTGTAAAGCGTTTTGAGCATCTATAAAGGCATGTCATAAAATGTACTTTTATTATTACTACTACTACTACTACTACTACTACCACCAAAAGTAATAATAATAAAAATAATGATAAATTAATTAATATTCCAACATAATTCAAACAGACTGTGCACAGACACCAGCTGTGGCTCCTGAGTAAATGGAACAGAAAAATGTTTGCATTCAAACCAGTGTGTTAACCTGTGTGTTTTGAAACTGCAGTAAAAGAATGCGTTTCCTCCAGAGAGCTGAGCCAAAGGCTGGAGTATGCTCTCATGCTTTGCTAGAAAAAGAAAACCCCACTCTGTTTAAAATCATTTCTGACACAATCTCTCTCTTTCTCTTGGGTAAGTGTAAGGCACCAATCACTGTCTTCAAAAAGGAGTGTGTGTATACTAACTTGGACAGTCTGCAACTTCTTTGTAGGACTTTTTCTTACAACAGCCACGACACAGGTTGAAGACACACTTATTTCCCTACAGAAGGAGGGGGAAAAAAAACACAAACCCCTGCATAAAACAAATTCAGTAGGGGTTCGACTAAGCCTTTGGTGAAATTATAATACATAATAATGACATACATGCATAAGAAATATTTTCACATTAAGAGCTTTATTAGTACAATAAAGAATAATCATAACTTATTTACGATTAGATAACACTGACATATCCTTGAACCAGTAGGATCTATGATTTAAACTTTGTCTGCATTCCTCCGTCACAATGAAGTGTATTAATTAAGCTACACTGAAACATTGTCTTTAATCTGACTGCTTACCTTTGGGTTCCCACACTGTTCACATCTGATGTACTTAGCTGTGGACAGACAGAAGAGTGACAATGTCAAACTTTATATGTTTAAAATGAGAAACTAAGCTGGAAATGATGGGTTACACTCACGCTTTTGATCGAGACAGAAGTTCTTGTTGGGGTTGCGGGATCTTTTCTTCTGTTTGTTTTTGGAGAGCATCTCAGCAGATCCGTCAGAGTCTTCCAGGGCTCTCTTCTGACACACAGCCTTCTTCACCTTTGACAGCTGTCTTTGACCATTAACAATTGGCTCCTTAGGCCTGTTAGGGGGAAATCAGTGGACAACAAGATTTAACCATTTGTCTTTCACTTGTAAAACCTTCTGAATGAAAAGATTATACAGGCATTCCTCGGGTTACACAGGCTTCCACCTATGACGTTTGGAGTTTACCACGCCACACCACATAAATCCCATTAATTATTAAGAAACCTTCTTTTGACTTGTGTGATTTTGCCAATCTCTCACCAACAGTCAATTACTGTGGCGCTACAGTGAGGAAGAGAGCATTATTTGCGTGTTAAGCCATTTTTAATCAAATTAATTGATGCATTTGACTTAAGGTCAGATTTACACTGCATCACAAGAACAAATCAGTATTGTAAGTTGAGGAGCCCCTGCATATCGGGAAAGATGCACAGCATGGTAACTTACATTGGTCTGACGTACGGCTGGCAGATCCAGTGGGGAAAGGGCAGACTGCCCTGCTTCTCTTCCGCATCATTTCCTTTGGCTATCTCCTCCTGTACCACACCAATTGTCCATTTAGTAATAATCTACCTCTCATTGTCAGAGTTTGGAAGTAGCATTTTTGTCCTACGAGTATTTACAAATGTGCTTTCCACGTGAGGAGAAGCCAGTCGCACCTGGTATGAACATATACAATCTGCATCTGGGTAAGAAAAAATGCATGGTAATGCAAGATGTACTGTAAATGTACACAGAACTAATTTTCAGTCACAGTGCGATCAGATCAGACAGCCCACAGGTGACTCACACTGGATCTTAACTGGATACACAGTAAACTTCAGAATATGGTCCCCTAAAATGGAAAACCACTTTAACACATTTTTATCCAGGATGTCAGCAAAACTTTAATCTGGGAATTCAGCAGGGGTACTTAGTGTAACAATCTAATCGTGTTTCTTGAAAGAGTTCAAAGAGATGGGGTTGTGACAGGAGTCACAGGTTAGGGTTCAGAAGGAAGAAGGTGATTGATAATTTATAATTAGTCCAACTTAAGATCAAACTTTAATTTACCTGGCAGCGCAGCCTCAGCTTTTTGCTGACATCTGCCAAACCCTCAAGGTTCTTCACCTTGGCCAACTCCTCTCTCAGATCATGGTGAAGCTGTAACCTACACATGAACACACACACGAACACACACACACACACAAAGAATATTGGATGCAAGATACATATTCTGAACAAAGCATTGTTACTGATTCTTTATCAAAACAAAGTTCTACATTGAAATGTATCTGAAATACACTGTCAAAACATTATATACACTTTCCCATTTGCAGTGTGGGTACCATAAAGCCATCAGACATTATATGATGACCACCTGCCTAATATTGTGAAGGCCTCCCTTTTGTTGCTCAAACAAGTGTGACCTGAAGGTTTTGACTTCACACCTCTTGAGGTGACCTGGGATTTGAACTAGATTGAAATCCAGGGATTTTGGAGCCAGGTAAACACTTTAAACTGGTTGTTATTCCTCAAATCATTTGTGAACCACTCTTCCCGTGCATCAGGGAGCATTATCCTGCTGAAAGAGGCTGCTGCCATTAGGAGATGCTGTGGTAACATGTCTTCCCCAGGCAAAACCACCTGATACTTCAGACCAGACCACCTGTCTCCATTGCTCCGTGGTCCAGTTCTAATGCTCAGGTGTCTATTGTACGTTCTTTTGTCTGGTGTACAGGGGTACACAGTACACAGCCCAATACACAACAAATTCTGATGCTCTATGTGTTCTATAACCTTTCTATCAGAACCAGCATGAACTACTTCTGCAGTCTGAGCTACAGTAGCTCTTCTGATGGAGCTAGCCCCTTCACTTCCCACGACCATCACTTAGCCTTCATCCATGACTTATGGCTCAGTGGTTTTCCTTCCTTAGACCACGGTAGACCTGCAGATGTGCACCCACTGAGCCATGATGACCAGATAATCAATTTTAACTTATTAAAAGCAGGTCAATTTATACTTAATACACATACAAAAACTCGTATACAAATACAAAATATCCATAAATCTGTCCTGCTAAGTTAGTAGACAGTGAGAGAGAATCTACCATGGTGTACACTGCATGGAAAAAGCTGAATAATTTCACCATATGGTAATATCATCCACCCTGTCTGTATTACATTATGAATATTTCAAGGAGGAATACTGGCATTTTAATTGTTTTGAGGGTTTAAATTTCATCACATAGGGAGGCTTCAAAAATAAACCAATCTTTACATGGGAGCAGATATATAATGGTTATATTTAAGTCAAATTATTATAGTCACTACACTCATCACAGACTATGTTGGGAAGATTGGATTATTATTGTGTATGTATCAGGAAATACTTGATAATTTTTAAAAATTAAAAAATTGAATGTCACACAAAATTCAAGAGCTTGTCACAACACACTGTAATGGAGTGAATACTGCCCCCTATATTACAAGGTAAGTCTATTACATAAGTGTGGTTTATAATGGGCTTTATTTAGACTTTTAAGCAGGCTTTATACATTTACTGTATGACAAAAACCTGTGCAGAAAATAATTGTAGAGAATATAAAATTAATATTTCTGACATGAAAACAGGGAATTTGATTGAAGAGTACCTGGTGAAGCAGTAGATGGCCTCTCATTGGCCTGTGTGTTCACTGCTGTGTGCATGTTGTGTGCGTCTGTCAGAGGAGTGGTTGCTGTCTGACAGTACCAAAATACAGTGGAGGACAGACGATTTTTTTTTCCCCCCAGGGATCATCTGACTCAATTATTGTGCATTAAAAATGAGAGAATGCATGAATCAGGACATGTTTGGTGCACATGCTTATATCTACAAGATAATGAGCAACATTGGTGTAGTATAACTGTAGTATGAAAGCACACTGGATATCACCATGGAAGCCCCCCCATAAAAAAACAAACAAACATGACATTCTGTGTTATCAATCACAAGGACAAGATCAAGTCTGCAACTAGCTGCACCTCCTCACATGAAGAACTCAATTTTATCACTAAGCCTGCCAATAAACTGGAGGGGTGTATTATATTTAGCCTCATAAAAAGCAGAGCATTTGCAGTAAGATATGTGATGACTGGGGCAGACAGACATACGTGTGGTGCCAGAGCTTGAAGAGATGGGCTCGTACATAGGACAGAGTGCAAGGAGGATGCTGCTTCACCACCTCGAGATACTCCTCAGCCATCTCCCACACTGGAGGGTTATGACCCTCAAATAGCGCTGGGTTATGGAGGTTTCCTTCTAAAAATAACATGCAAAAAAAAAAAAAAAAAAAAAAAATGTTATATCAAGGCAATGTCTAACTACTATACACTGAAATTAGTTATATACAATGTTTAAAAAAAATGCATTAAGAAAAAAACATTTCTTACAATACTGTCATCAAAATTACAATGACAAACAGCGGGAGAGAAAGAAAGAAAGTTTTAATAAAATAACAGTTTCTGTTATTAAACTTTCACAAGACAGATTGGAGAGGTATGTGAACCCTTCAACTAATGATTCTGCAAACAGGTTAGAGCCACAACTGCTGATTTTTTTCAAAAATAATGTGAAACAGCTGTCTATACAGAGACGATTAGTACTATGCCTACTCCCATCTTGCCAAGATAGCTGCAAAGTCACAACACAGAATCTTCAGAGTGGTAAAGAAGATCCAAAGCGTAAAAGCCAAAGACTTAAAGAGCTGGCTAAAATCTCTGTTCATGGTAAACCATAACCAAAACATATAACAGGCTATGTCTCCATGGCTGGACATGCTCTGCTCTAGTAAACATTGTTTTGACACTCCACAACACTACTACCCAAATGTGGACTGACGAAACTTGTTTAGGAAATCACAGCACTATGTGGTTTTAATAGATTTTGTGATGATGGAGGCGATAATGTCAAAGTAGTAAAGAGTGTTAGCTAGATAAAATGCTGAGGAATGACCTGAAGTGAGCTGTACCCCCCAAGTGTCCAAAGAATATGGCTGAGCTGAGCCAGCCGTGTAAATATGCATGGTTCAAATTTCTATGAATGTCTTATGGGGCTGAGTAATACAGACATGCATGGTTATTTTTGTTTATTTGGTTTCAGCACCTTGTTTCTGACAATACTCTTCACTTGGATGAAGAACCAATCACATTTATGACCAAATCAAGAAGAAAACCAGGTCTTTCCAAAGATTCACAACTTTTTCTAGTTTTTGAATGAAACAGTGGGTCATGAACAAAAACTAACCTGCACTCATGACTCCCTGAACTCCAGTCTCCTGAATACATCGCTCCACATCACTCAGGTGTTGAATGTTGCCATTAGCAAAAACTGGAATATTAACTGCCTGCCTGTAAGAAAAGCACAAGACAGTCAATGAAAATTATTTCTTTTATAAGAAATACTTTCTTTTGTTTTTGTTTGAATAGCATATTAGATAACAAGTCATGATTAAAATGAAACTGTGAAAAAGTTTCTACAAATGTTAATCAATACAGATTAAACACGGTAGAGTGAAGATGAAGCATCTTACCGTACTGCCTTGATGTGCTCCCAGCTAGCAATACCTGTCATGGCTCCTTTCTGATCTTTGGTTCTGCCATGCACCGTCAGCAGCTGGCAAAGAAATGACAAGATTTTTACTTCTTAATAAAAATTATACCATTAATAAACATTCAGATACGTATATTACTACTACTACTACTAATAATAACAACAACAATAACAATAATAATAATAATAATAATTCTAACAATAGCATCAAATAGGCAGAGGCACATATACAGTACAGGCCAAAGTTCAGCCTGGGAGTTTGCATGTTCTTCCTGTGTCTGCATGACTTACTAAAAGACAAGGCAGCCAACTTAATAAATTTTTTCTGTATATATATATATATTTTTTTTTCGGTCATTTAGTCTGATAGTAGATAATATTAGCGAAAATAACAGGAAGGAGGAGGAGATTAGGGCTGAGCAGACTGTATAATCATATGAGTTGTACTGAACAGAGTGGATATCATTGCCACAGAGATTATACCTGACATCCTGCTCTCTCCAGCATCCGGGCATAGGCGACTGTTTTTTCAATCTCCTTGAACACACGGATCTTACATGTGATAGGCACCGAGAGCTTCTCATTGGCCAATTTGACTGTAAAATAAGAGTGGCATTTTATTTTCGTTTTTTTCCAAATTTGCAGATTTAAGAAAAGTGAACTTGCGGAATTTCTGCTTTGCAAATGTATTCTCTGAACCGCAAGATGACAGGCCTTACTCATTTTCTCCAACAGCTCCCATTCGTCTTGTAAAAAAGCTCCATAGTGCCCTGAGAAACAAGCATAAGAATAGGTTAGTTTTCTCTTCACTATGCTATCTGCAAGATTAGCATCAATATCTTTGTTGACATTTGGGTTAGAAATTTATGGTACCTCTCTTTGCAATCATCTGTGGGCAGCCTAGGTTGAGATCGATAGCATCACAGTAGTCCTGTGCAAGCAGTGCTGCTTCAAGGAAAACCTCTGGATCATTTGCACAAAACTAACACACAGGGAAAGAAACACTAACTTAAATCTAACAATACTTGAGGAAGAATTTCAAGATAGGCATATTTAAGTTAGCACTTGCTGTGAAAAATATGTGACACCACAGGATAAGCAAAGATAGAAAAGAGAAAGGTAAATGTACTTTGGGAATGTACTTTGGACCAGCACTTCAATTTCATCCTCACCTGTGTAATGAGTGGCCTGTCCTCCTCACAAACCTCACTGTAGAGGTTTTCTCTCCTGTAATTTGCATCACGGACAAACACTTGTGCATGAAGCATGGGAGTGTAGCAGAGCTGAGCCCCATGTCGGCGGCTCAGCAGGCGCCAGGCAAGCTCACTCTGATCCACCATTGGTGCCACCACAAACCGTGCAGCTTTCAAGGTTTTATTCCAGAAATCAAAGCCCTGGAGCTTGGCCATCACAACTGACTTCACCACAGAGGCAACCACAGGAGCCTGCGCAAATAAAATAAAAAGAAAAGTAATAATAAGAAGAGCAATATTTTAAACGTGACCACTCAAAAATAAATGATGGATCTTGTATGAGGCTCCTGGGGTTCTTGTGTCTTCTGCACAATTTATGCACATATTTTTATTTCTTGTTCGATGCCGTACTATAACTTTGTGCAAATTAAGTAAACTAAACAATATACATAGATGAAGCTTTGGGATGTTATAAAGAGATACCCATGGCTACAACTCCGATTGTCCAGGCATGAATACGTATGCTGGTAGGTTCAGACACCAGTAAAGGGGAGTTAAATCGTATGATAATGACTTTGTGTCTAATCAGCTGCTTTTAAAATGAGCAGTTACATGCGGATTTCCCCGAGTGTCCAACTCATGGATATGTGTCTACCAACTTAATATTTAAGTCATTTTGGTATTCTGGATTTTTCGGTTTTTACCTGCTTGTTTACATCAAAAGTCACGGACAACGACGGCTTGCACAAACATAACAACGTCAAAGAATCATTTGCCACTTTTTGTATAAGACTTGGTGTTTTAGCTCAGCCACATGTCGCCTGGGTTTGCAGCGTTCAGGGGGAGGATGTCAGCTTTACCGGTCTGTTGGTGTCTGGTTGTTTCTCCTGTTAGCTCTATCAGTAATGGACTGTCAGCTAGCAAAGACATGTAGCACGTGACAAAATATTTATCCCCGTTTTCTCCCGCTCGGCCTCTGACCCTCTGATCACTGACTCACTGCAAATATGAGTGAAGAGCGGATGATCGACATTCTCACCTGTAACACTGTGAGTTTCGGATAGTGTTTCTGGGTCCAGATGTTCGGCCGGCGAAGGGTTGGCTGCTGATTTCACCAACGCGAGCGCAGAATGGGGACTTCTTCCGGATGTTTCTTCTTCGTTGAGGTTTTAACTGCAGTTCGCATACATGATGTCGCGATACTGCCGCCCCGAGCGTTCATTTCTTGTCATTGTCCGCTCGTTTTAAAACAACCCCCGGCCGACTCAGTCGTCCTGAAAAAACGAAATGACGGTTTTCCTGTGTCGAGGACACACCCACATCTTCGTGTCGTCCTCTACGCACCAAAAATATAACAGAGCATCTAGGTCATGATCGGTTCAAAGTTAAATATTGTCTCTTTACAGCCAGATGATGCAAGAGATTTAAGTGATCTTTCTCTGTAGATTTTGATTTGCAACCAAAAATGATCCTTTTCAACTGTCATTATTTTCACCTTGTTGTGTTTTAAATTGCTGATATATTATTATGAACACATGAACATAGTTTTCTGCTATCTATGAATATTGCTGTTTCAATTCTGAGATATTTTTCATAGACCACTTTCATATAGAGTAAAAAATAATAAATTTAAACATTAAGGTAATTTTGTTAATAACCTTTTCCATTATTACTACGTAATATGGCAGATCGCGCGTGATTGAAAGAAGAGAATGGCCAAAAGAAATCGTCAAAGTTATTTGGGCTGGGAGACCAATAGGAAACCGCGTGTTCAACAGTGTTGAAAAAAATGAGGACTTTTACAAATCTGAGATAATCTGATGAAAGACATTACTAGATATTATACCAAAATGTAGGGATTTTGGAGTTTGATTCTTACTTTACATTATAAACGTCAAAGTAATGTTTCTTCAATTTTGACCATTGTATTTAGTCTGTACCTGGACTGTTGCTAACAAAACATGTTGAGCAGGAGCCCACTTATTGATAGTTAATAGTTGAGCTCTAATATACCCCAACATATTAGACCCCAACATTTATACTTCCTAGTAGTCCTCAGTCCATTTAAATAGGCTCTTCAGACGTCAATTGAGCAGGCCAGCCGGCTGGATCAGTGGTCTGAGGCATTAGGACCCAGCGTAAGGAAGCCAGCTCCTTTCCCGGGGTCTGGGGGCAGACTTGCGGGAGGAGAGTGAAGGAGGGACACCTCTGGGCAGCATCACCGCGGTAACATCACGGCCGGAGAACATCACACCTCTAAGGAAACGGTGAGCACACGGGGCTGTGGCGGGCTGTGGCGGGAGGGGGCGGGAAGCCGTCTGTCACGGTTACAGTGACACCTGAATCTTAATATCTACATATTTTTTCCTTGAAATGCCCGTGGCCCTAAGTATCCGTCCTAATCTTCCATTCCCTATCCTATCATTCCTAGTGATGGTTTTCTCGCCGTGTCCCAGCCGGCCGCCCACGTCGGCAGTTATATATGGACTGATTATAATGCAGGTGCTAGCGTGACTGCACTACTACACACACTGTTTGGACTATTGACGTATGCAAACTGCGAGCCGGGAGGAAAGGCTAAAAGTAATCCGAATCCGCATCTCAAATTAGGAAAATTCTAAATGGAAAAAAGGTAATCATTTTCATGTGAAGTACTTACAATAATATTTATCGGTGACGTCAGGAAACCGCACGTCTCTAATTTATCGACTTCTCTCAGTTTAGTAATGGCTTTTAATTTAGCTTACCTTTTTCAAGTCATATATATTCTTGCATTAATTTCCTTGATCCAATAGATTTACCACAGAGCTAATCCGGATGTAAACATATATTGAAGAAAATCAGATCAATAGATCAATGAAAGATTTTAAAATCTTTTAAAATGTAATGTTTCCATAAGGATCGAATTGTCTTCAACTTAGTCTGAAGGCCTAAATATTTGCAAATGCAATAAAATGCAACAAAAATTTGATAATATGTTCTGTTTCTTTTAAAGCGTCATTGCCCCTTTCCTCTGGGGATTCATGACTATGACAACTATGATAAACGCGTTTCACATTTTACACAGTTAAGCCAAATGCTGCGACTGATTTCTATTCTCCTCTTTTATTTTCCACAACACGATAGTGTAAGAAGGTATATAAAAAAAAAACAAAAAAAAAACAATGACATATTATGACATAAAAATGCTTTGGGAATGCATCATCTAAAAAGTTGCTGATTAAAACAACCAACAAGCACATAGTGCTGTAGTATCTGTGTGGAGACATGTTCTAATATCCATGTTTCCCTTTTGCTCTCTGATATCCAGCTTTAGTTTTATCTCTGTTCTATGCTGCGACACTTAACTAAGCTTTGCTAACTTTTCTGTTTATGTTTGGATGGTTGATACCCAGTGGATTTATCAGATGTTCAAGGAAATTAGAATGATGAGATCAGAAAGACTGAGCCAAAAGACTAAAGCGATTAGTTAAAACCCCCTGTAGAGCTGAGGGGCTGGCCCGGTGAAGATGCTCTATGTTTGTCAGCCAGAGGTGATGATTCGCACAAGGGGTCATCACGACATCACAATTGTAACAGTAAAAATATTAATGTACAACTTTAAAGATGGAGCGTGACCAACTTATTGAGAAAATCCTTTTTTATTTATGATGGTCTTGAGGTCAGAGCTAACTTGATATTCATTATCCCTGATGATAAGAAATGCTTATAATAGAAGTAAAATAGAACTTGGATTTATAAACAGCAGTTATAAATGGATATGCATTATAATGACATCAATAATAAACAATAGTTTGCCTACTAGTATCACATTTTCTATAATTTGTGTTTCCCCTTCAAGATATGTCACCCTCAGTTTGTCAATGCACCCAAGGGTGTCGTCAGATCTCCAGCTCATCCTTGAGCCTAAAATTAATGTGAAATGCGAAAGAAAAATATTTTCAAAAGAATATGAAATATAATAGATATAGATGGAGGATGATATAGATATAGATGCCTCAGGTGCTCGCTGAAGCACAAAGTACCATCTTACCTGGAGACAATGGATTGGCCGCTATTTCAGCCCAGCCTGTATTTCCAGCACTCAACTCATTCCTTCAGCTCCCTGGAAGTGAGCTCATGGAGCAACAAGCCATTTACTCTTGTCCAAACAATGTAAAAAAAAAAAAAAAAAAAAAAAAAAATCCCATCTACCACACTCACATAGAGTTTACATAGGACATGAAACTGCAGGCTGATATTTCAATATGCGGTTGTAACTGTGGCTTCAACAACTTGTGCTTTACTAAATTTACAAAGATTTCTCAAAATATTTTCATTCGTTCTTAGTTATTTATTTACTATTTGAAGTGGAGTTGTCTGAATACTTTGACACCTCTGACAGCAACAGCAACTAAATGGGTTGATAGGTTAGTTGCTTTTTGAAAGATTCTTTGGGTAACAAAATAAGTGTGAAATGAAAGCATTCAAAAAAAGGAAAACATGGGAAGAGAAAATCCTTTTCAGAAATCTAAAAT
The DNA here is from genome assembly GCF_900963305.1 of Echeneis naucrates. Taxonomy (NCBI): domain Eukaryota; kingdom Metazoa; phylum Chordata; class Actinopteri; order Carangiformes; family Echeneidae; genus Echeneis; species Echeneis naucrates. The sequence continues at coordinate 17,707,825 of NC_042518.1, forward strand.
TCTGTATATCAAAAATAAAGACATAGGAACAGAATTTGAGCTATTTTGAATTCATGGTTGGCCCTATCTCGGCTGCTCAGCCACAGTTTTCATCACTTCTCTGCAGTTCTGTGGGACTGTGGGAGGAAATCACAGGGAAAACATACAAACTCTGTACAGAAAGGTTCCTGCTAGAAGCCACCCTGATTGCACCTGAGTTAATCTGTATGTTGTAACATTATACTGTAATCTTAAGTGCATCAAATCCACTTTGGAAAAATGTCTTTAGTCTCCTTTCCGGTAGACTGTCATAATGAGTGGAATATTGGACCCCAAAATGCAAACAAAAGAACAGAAGGTTTGGGATGCAGAGTCTTGTGAGTGGCTTAGCTGTCCAGGTGAGTGCGGCTGCAGCAGTACAGGGTAGGGTTAGTCACTGAGGGATCCAGGTCCAAGGGGAGACTGTTCGAAAGGCTGGAGGAGCAGTGGGAGCCGGAGGGTGGGTTGCTGGGCTGAATGGGGCAGAGAGGAGTCCAGGATTCTGAGTCACAACATGAGTACAGGAACTGGGGACTGAATTGCAAAGAGAGGCACAAAGCAGGAATGAGATGTGAACACGACAGTCACCTGGATCCAAGGTGTGGTACCGCGTGGGTGAGCAGACAATCTGGCGATGGGTGGTGAGCTGAACCAGGCTTTTATCCAGAGAGGACAGAGGGCGGCTTGCTTGCAGATGACTGGCAGGTGTCAGGTGAGTGGTGACTCCAGCGTCGACAGACAGACACACAAACAAGACAGGAAGACAACAAAAGGGGAGGGAAAACAATGGAAACACAAGGCTCCTGACACAGACATTGTGCAGAACCAAAATGTGCATTGTGCATTGAAATATGCAAGCAAATCAATTTGCTTATTGTCTCTTTCATTGTGTTTTTTAGCTGCCACCATTAACACACATCCCTAAGACACCATGGGAGGCGTGGTGGTGGACACGGGTGCAAACGGAGTGAAGGCCCCAGATGGAGGGTGGGGTTGGGCGGTACTTGCTGGCTGTTTTATTATCACCGGCTTCTCGTATGCTTTCCCAAAGGCGGTCAGTGTCTTTTTCAAAGAGCTGATCCTGGAATTCGGGGTGGGATACAGTGACACTGCCTGGATCTCCTCCATATTGCTGGCCATGCTCTACGGCACAGGTATGCTGGTGCAATGCAGACAACAACATGCGGACGTAGGGCAGGGTAGTATAACACAGTATAACACAGTCCTATAATAAAATTCTCCTTTGTTGAGCTAGTGCCCAATTTATGTTGGCATTATCTTGGTGTTGCAACCTAAAACGGGGGCAACAGCAGGGCCGACTGTCCAAAGGTAACAACAGCTACCTATCAGCTCACTAATGAGCCTGAACTAATGAACCTGGTTTGTGTAGTCTGTAAAAAAACAAAACATGATGGCTTTGAGTCACTATTGGTTGCCTGGCAACTGCTCCAAAAGCTTAGTTTAGCACAGTATACTGCAATATTACTGTTGCAAGTGCAAGTATGGATCTCAGTGGATTTAACTTTGGGTCTTAACAGTGAAGCCAGTGCTTCATAGAGTCCTAAACTGTAATTCTTCTTAATGACCATTACGGGACGACGCCACTGATTGAAAAAAAGAAGTCAGATTGCATTGAAGTCTATTAGAAAATGTCCCTACTTCTGACTTGATTTATTAGCTCAGTAAACATTTTCTTAATGAGTTAATGGTCTCAGTCTCTAGTTTCAAGACGTCAATATAACATGATGATCATTTTTTAAATGATGGTCTCTTTTAGAGGTAAAGCAACCATAAAGCAGTGGATGGATTACGGGAGGGGGGCACTGTGTGACTGCCAATCTCATATAGAGCAGGTCATTCCATAAGTAAATTGATTGTATTGATTATTATACCGTTGTTGATATTTTTAAGAATATTTTTAAATACATGTTTTTTCCCCCTCTTTGTTTTCTCATATATATATATCTAATATTTTCTTTCTGATTTCATAAAACTCTATTTGTCTAAAAACCTGAAAGTTAGTGAATGGGACAAGTTTTGAAACAAAATTTCTTAATACAGAAATTCTCAAAAAATGTCAGTACATTTTATTCTTAAAGACTGAACGGGGAATAACCAAATATGCTTGTTTGGCAAAAGAAAGATTAGAAGAAAACCCCAAAAATAGTTTATTGACCTACTGTGTCTGTCACTAACATGCAGGTACCAGACTACCTTCACACACACCTGACTCAGCTTAGTACACTTTATCCAGGTCCTCTGTGCAGTATACTGGTCAACTGCTTCGGTTGTCGTCCAGTGATGATGGTGGGGGGCCTCTTCACCTCTCTTGGAATGATACTGGCCTCTTTCTCCACCAGCATAATCCACATCTACCTGTCTGTTGGAGTTATTACAGGTCAGTTGAAAGTAGAGTACATGCAATAATCTCATAATGATTATTTATTCAGCTGGAATCATGACCACTTTCACAATATTTGACAAAATAATTGCAACCTATTTCACATTGTTTATTGTATTTTACATTCGTATTCTGTGATATATTTATATTGACGCTTCGGGTCATTTTTCTGCATTTTCTTCTGGGCTTCAGCAGGTGGAGCCAAACTAATCAAATCACAATCCTCCCTCCATCTTATTTCACCTAAGGGAAAGTTTAAATGGATTTAGTTCTCACTTTTACAAACGTACAAAGAGTTACATGCACTTCTTGAGCAATTCAACATTACCCTTGTCAATCCCCAGCACATTTTCCAGTAGTGTTGTGGAGTTTCAAGCTGCTTTTGGGGTGTCTCTGAGATGTCCATAGCAGAACATTATGTTTCAGACAAATTTATGGCAGGATTTTCATTTGGTAAATTCATGAACAGAGATGTTAATCCGCTCCCGGTGTCTCTGGAATTTGATCCTGGGGACAGCAGCCATACAACTAAACCATGGCCATTTTAAGACAGTTTGCGTTGTGCTAGAATGTTGAAGGACAGATAAATAAATTACCTCTTTTAAGATGATGCTGTGACCTATCAGTTTTGAGTTGAACAGTAAGTCCTCTAGGATTTTAACATCAGAATATGTTTCTCATGAATAGCAAACTCTAAACATTGAAAGTTTTATTTCTTTTAAATCAGCATTTAGCCTTATTCCATACCAGTCCAGTCTATTTCATTAACTGGACTTCAGTTTTGATCACATCTGATGCCATTTGGTGAGGGGCTTTATTCTTTTTTCCAGACACGTGAATGTTTGAATGATGTTTTCAATGTGGACAAGAACAATACAATGATTTGTGTGTTAGTAAGCACAGATTTTATTTGTTGTAGTTTTTGTCTAGTTTCCATCATTAATCTTTCCTTTTGATGTCAAGCTAAAAGACACTTTGCAATGTTAAGATTATCAGATGATTATATTGCATTACTTTACCTCTTCAAATCTTTAATCTGTATCTTAATGATTTATCTCAGCTGTTTTCTTTCACTTCTTATCTAATTTCCACTGTCTTTAAAAATACAAATCAAAACACATTACACACAGAAAATCCTTCAGAGGCGGACCAGGGTGTCCCACCCCCCCCTCCCAAAAAAAATAAAAAAAATCTGATAAATCAAACAGTGATGTTGGAAGGTGGAAGATGGTAAAATTGTATTAAAATTGCTTTCCTTTGGCACAGGTCTGGGGTTAGCCCTGAACTTCCAGCCATCTCTGATTATGCTTAACTGCTACTTCAACAAGAGGCGCCCCCTGGCCAATGGGCTGTCAGCAGCAGGAAGCCCTGTGGCTCTGTGCTGCCTCTCCCCACTGGGCCAAGTGCTCCAGTATCAGTATGGGTGGAGGGGGGGCTTTCTCATCCTGGGCGGCATTCTTCTAAACTGCTGCGTGTGTGGTGCCCTAATGAAGCCTCTGGTGGCCCCCAAGACCTACCTACCCAATGGTATGGAAGAGAACAAAAAGGAGGCGCCAGAGAAAATGAAGAAGAAGCCTAAAGGCAAACTACTGGACTTCTCTGTCTTCAAAGACTGTGGTTTTGTTATCTACACTGTGGCAGCATCCATCATGGTGCTTGGGCTGTTTGTGCCACCAGTGTTTGTTGTGAGCTATGCTAAGGAGCTAGGGAATGAGGATACAAAATCAGCTCTGCTGTTGTCTATCCTGGGTTTCATTGACATATTTGCACGGCCCACTTGTGGGGTCATTGCTGGACTGAACTGGGTGCGGCCTCGCTGCGTCTACTTGTTCAGTTTTGCTTTGATCTTCAATGGAGTCACTGACCTGGTTGGCTCTCAGGTAAGGGAATTCTTTCTCCTTATGAATTGAAAATGTTTTGCCCAGTGGTAAAGAGTTTGGTCTAAACCTGCTCTATATGTAAACTGCCTTGAAGTAGCACTGTTATGATTTGGCGCTATATAAATAGATTTGACTTGGATTTATTGATATATTTTTTTTTATTAAAACCAAATTGTGCCAAGTTTGCTTTTGCTTGACTATGTCATTTCCCCCAGGCCAAGGACTACACATCACTGGTGGTCTACTGCGTCTTCTTTGGCATCTCCTATGGCATGGTAGGCGCCCTGCAGTTTGAGGTTCTCATGGCAATAGTTGGTACTGAGAAGTTCTCCAGTGCCATTGGTCTGGTCCTGCTCATGGAGGCTTTTGCGGTGCTAGTGGGGCCACCTGGTGCAGGTCAGTAAGCACCAAGACAGCACAGACTGGACTAAAGTGCCTGGTGTATTTGAAAGGGTTTTATTGTCAGTGGTATAAGTGTTGATTTCTTGTTGTTTGTGTAGTAACAGCACAGACACAACTAAAGAAGGACTAAATCAACCGTTATATTCTCAGTTCCACTCAGTACCTTCAACAGCTATAACGGCAAATAACAGACCTTCCTGAGCCACATGCATGTGTGGGACCAGTTTTTTGACAAGAACTAGATCAAAATGCTGAAGGGATCAGGTTTGTCATTCAACTCTTTCAGTCACAGTCTCAGCACAGAAATAACTTTGTTACTTTGCAGCATGCCAGCTTTTGTGCGTTGGTGTTTTTTCATATTGTGTCTACCTTTGACAGGCTCATTTGAGAAATCATACATATTTCATCAGCTATATGGCAATTAAGAAATATGACTACTCTGTGACCTGGACATTTTCTTCAGCTTTAGCATATATTGCAGTATGCTGAATGATAATGACCTTCATAATAGAATTTAAATATACACAGGTGGCCCTATTTTATCCATGTGTCTTATCTTCTGGATACTTTCCAGAAGTAATAGGCAATTACATTTCCTGTAGCTGAATTTAATTCTCATACTGAGACCATCTGTCTCTCTATCCAGTGACAGACTGACAACTACATCCATGCAACCAGGATATGGCCAAGATTTTCTCTTCCTTATTACTCAGAAAATGAATAGACTCAGGCATAGTCTCACTGTTATGACTGGCTGAATTTCTAACCCTAACCCTAACCCAGCAACATTATTATAACCAAATTATGTTTTCATAAGAGAATTATGATGTTGTGTTGATGAACTGATGATACATTTTGTTCCAGTAGAATGTCTGATCCTGCAGAATAACATTTCATGTGCAATGTCTGCTGCCTTTTCTAAGTTGTTGGCTAGCTATTAGCAGCACTTTTATGTTATTGAAAGTGCTGAGGTCTAGTTTAATGCAGAAAAACATTCAGTCCAGAAGTCTGAGAATAATCCAGTCAGCATCTGTTTCCCTCACAACCTTCCCTCCTGTAAATCAGTTCTCTATGAAAAGAATCTGTAGGCAGCGACACTGTTGACACACGTGCATGCATCTCACATTTAATTCTCTCTCATCCCTAACTAAGGCCAGCTGCTCGACGCCACCAAGAACTACATGTGTGTCTTCATGCTGGCAGGGAGCGAGGTGGTCCTCTCTGCTTTGGTTCTGGCCACTTGTAACTTCTTTTTCATTACAAGCAAGTCTCCAGTTCCAGCAGACAAGTTGGAGAGTGTAACAGTAACTGATGATGATGCTTCCAAGACAGAAGCGTCCAGCAAGCCTGCAAAGGTTAATGATGAAGAGGAGAAAGGACCAAGAGAGGAGCAAGAGGAGGAGACTGTAAAGGAGGCAAAGGGAGAGTTAAGGGAGGAAGAAAATGAGACAGAGATTGAGCCAGAGAATGAAACAGTGGACTCTCAGGAAGTGGAAACATTGATGGAAGGGCCAAAGCAAAACGGTGACATGGTCCTGAGTCCTGAAACCTGATGGGAGGATGCTGGATAGGATGAGACTGCAGGAAAAACACACAGCTCTCTCATGAATCTGGCATCAGGATGATGTGTGAAGTGTGTTATAGTGTTCCCATGAGTCCCCTATTGGTTAGTTGTGTCATCATACAATGTGTGTTCACGTGCAGGTGTTAGTTGTTTGCTGGGAGGTGGTATCACTGCCATAGGGAACATTAAGTATGTGTTACCAATAGATGTTTTAAAACATGGGTTTTAACACGAGACAATAGGAGTTCAGCTACAGCACTGATTTATGTGCGCACTTTTTATCACTAGTTTTACTTTGATGTAGCCACCAGCAAATAAATCTTGGCAATATTGCGTACTGGTGTCAGCAAGTCACATTGGAATTAGCTTAGCGTGTTATTATAAAAGTATTATGTATTATCCCAGGCAAACTTCCTCAGTGTAAACAACAAAGCTGCAGTGATACAGTGAGATCTCTAGGATTACAACACAGGAAGACTGGGAAAGCTTTGAACTAGTTTCTGCTTTGTATCTCAAAACAAATGTTCACAAAAGGATGGGTTTTTCAGTGTCTTTGTGTAATGTCACTGCCATATTTTTTCTGTGCAAATCTTTTCTACACAAGCATCTTCTTGAATGCATATTATTTCCTCACATCTACTGGAATTTCTCACATAGATTTATTTTACGAGCAGATTTCTAACAGCAGATTTGGAAGTTACAAGCACTAAATCTCCTAGGCTTTAATTAGAGCACATTTTGCCAAAAGGGTCCACAAACTGCCTGCTTTACCAGAAAAGCTAGATTACGGCATGTAGCCCTTTCAGAGAAAATCACTTTTTGGGGTGAACTGTGGGAGGTACTTCACGGGGGGTTATATGCACAGTGATGTTTTCATGTTCATCAAGTGTGTGAGGAGATGAAATGTCCCTTATCCGGGACTGAGAGGCCTTGTGTTTCCAAGCAGTAACAGTGTGACCCTGTTACTCATTCCAAAGTATTTTTCGAAACTTCTCTTAACAGTAATGATACTGGCAACATATTCATGATGTGTTAATGCACATATCCCATATTACATCTGTATTAATGACAGATATGGTCAGACTTTGAAGTAAAAGGTTTCTTACATGAGCTGCCAAACCCTCAGAGATCTGAGGAGCCTCACAAGAGGGACAAGATGCCCTTCGAGTATTTGCTTTTGCAGATTATATTTTATTCAGCCTGTTCATGTACTGTATGTGCAATACTTACTATCACAATAAAAGGTTATACACTATAGTGAACTGTGGTGATGTTTGATGTCGTGTAGAGAGACTCCCTTTTGCATTAGAAGTGAGGTGTAGATCTGGACAGTGTATACTTCAATGTAAAAAAGAAAAAAAACCTGAGATAAGCATGGAGAAATCACAGATACTTTGTGTGTAGTTAGCCTCATTCATCTTCTACTGCTTATCCGTTTCCGGCTCACGGGGTGCTGGAGTGAATCCCAGCTCACTCTGTGTGAGGATGGGGTCACCCTGGACAGGTCACCAGTCCATCACAGGGCCAACACACAGAAAGACAGAAAGCGCTCACACTCACACCTACAGACAATTTAGCGTCACCATGTTGTTTTTGGACAGTGTGATGAAACCGGAGTACCTGGAGGAAACCCACGCAGGCACGGAGAGAACATGCAAACTGCAAACCCAGGATCTTCTTAGTGTGGGGAGACAGCGCTAACCTATGCCACTGTTCTGCTTAGTTTGCCTCATTTTTATTCCAAATTAAGCAGTAAAAAAGAGGCCAAGTTTCTATGCAGGGTTCTAATTATAATAGTACAGAATAATAAAAATCTGCCCTTCTGGGTGTAAATATTTGGAGGTCCCAGAACATTAAAACACTTATTCCCATCACTTCCTACCACTTACTTTTTCTACTGCTTATCTGTTTCTGGTTTATGGGGGTGCTGAAGCCAATCACAGAAGATTTACACGCTGGTGGGGTATACGCTGAATGGCTGCCAGTCCATCGCAGGGCACACACACAAACACAGAGACGAACAACCAGTCACACAGACGATAATACCTTCAGGCAATTTAGAATCAACTTAGATATGCATGTGTTTGGATTGTGGGAGAAAACCCTCCCATGCCTGAAACCCACTCAGGCATGGAGAGAACATGCCAACTCCACGCAGAACCGACCCAGGACTGGGAATTGGACCCACAAACTTCTTGCTGTGAGGTAACACAACTAGGCACTATGCTGCTATGCCGCCCCATCTGCTATTACCTTTAGATGAACGAAACAGCCTTAGCTATTCAGTCAAGTCATTAAAGTAGACAAATACAAGTACTTATTAATTTATTTACATAATTTTAAAATACACAAATACAGTGGTATAACAAGTGAGGAGCATAAGTCAAAAGGTGGGAGTGGAGAGACAAAATTTGCCATGAATCCACAGTGAAAAGGTGCATTGTGGGACATGGGATATCATCTCCACTGCACAGTTAAAAAGCAAATTGCACAAGTGGTGACAAAAACCAGAAAAACTGAGATAAGCAGACTTAAGGGAAAAAAAAAAAAACAAAACAAAAAAAAAACAAAACAAAACTAATATCCCATGTAAAGTGTAATAGCCATCAGTGAACGAATATGTTCATCCATTTTTTTTCTGGTTGGCTTTTCGAGCCCACAGGTGAAGTTTATTTTTAAAAAGCTGCCTCAGCAGAAACTCTAATGGAGTGAAGCATTCCATAGTCCATATACTGTTGTCCCTGTCCCAAATCTAACAGCTGCTCACATGGACGTAGTGGACAGAGTAGGCACATCCTATACACAACAATAGACCAAACATGTAGAAATTAGCACTACAACCCCGTGTACCCTTGAACTACAGATAATGGCCTACAACACTTTGGAACCAGTTTACCAGCTACTTTAAAACCTGCAGGATTCACTGGTCACATCGTCGGTGTTGTTGTTCGACTGTTCCAAGTCACCCAGAAGACCCATGTTGGGCTGGTTCTAGTACCATTGGGACTCGGCTGTGACCTTGCCAAAACAAAAAACAAAAACAAAAACCCAACAACAAAAGAGCCTCATTTCACCTTTCCCCCCATTCAACCTGACGTTCAAGTGAACCAACACATTTTCTACCTGGGTTGGCCCATTTCACACTCCAAAATTGGTGTCGGCAGAGTTTTTTTTTCTGTCCCGTCTATCTTCAACCTTATTCACCTCTATTTGATCCTACTGTTAAAATTGACAATAAAATGTGTGGAATTTAAAATGGAAGCATGAAAATAGTACTGGCTATAACTGCTTTGTTGGGAACAGTTACTATATCACTATTCACTATTTTTCTGTAAATAGTATTTAAAGGAGGGCTGGGATTCTGACAAATGACCAGTGACTTCCTAACTTCTGAATCTTTGAGGTCAACTTTAGGGGCATTTTTGGGGCAAGGTGCCAAATTCTGGGAGCAGATCTTTCTCATTCTCTTGCAATCTTATATCGGAAGATTTAAAAAAAAAAAAAAAAAAAAAGGGGTCAACATTAAGATGCAATCCTCCAAATATGATCAAGCTCCACAAACACTGGATCCTACAATAACCATTATGCAATGCCCTACAGTTGTATGTCAAAACCTCTCCTGACAAGAGGACATTCATCTGGGAGGAGTGTCCCTTGAAATTTTCTCTACTACTTGTGCGCTGTGCAACCATGTAGTAAAAATATTGTGTAATGGCACAGACTCAATAAGAAGTTACTCAGCACAAGATAAGGCTAGAAGAAGTGAATCAGGAAATTCCGACCTGACTGACCAAATGCAATAAGGAACAGTTAGCCATGTTTTATAAGATGCTTTTCTCCAAAATAAATCATGCAAATTGACAATTACAAATGTCACACGTCATCCTACAGTTGTAAAGCTGTAAACTGCAGCGAAGTATCGTTCCATCGAAAAAGACAACACACATACCCCTTTGAACCTGTATAAGCCTAAGACAGAACCACACAAACACGCACAAGAACCACATCACTATGCACAAAAAATCCATGTCATCCGCTCAGTGTGGACAGATTTCACTGCTCCATTCACAGCTTTCCCCAGCAGCACACTGCAGTCACAACCTGAAGACAGAGTGTGCACACGCTGCATGTTTTAAGATTTACTACAACATCCTGGTTCCGATGCACCTGAGGAGGAACAAAACAACAAAACTTGTACTATGGGATCAGCTTGGAAAATAGAACATTAATAGGATTTCTTGTCCCATTTTAAAAACATGGGGGGGGGGGGGGGGGGTTCCCACCTCTTAAGTTAAACCTCAAACACCTAAAAAATTAAAATAATGTTGACTTGTGGTATTTAAAGAGTCTTTCAGGACAGAAAATAGAGCTTAGGCACTGTCCTTTAACACAGCAGTGATGAATCATGCGTCGTCTTGATTGGAGGATTAAAAAACGTCCCACACAACATTTTCAATAACTAACAGACTCGTCATTCTCCATTTTCAAACCCCTTGTGAAGTCTGACCATTGGAGCTGGTGTAAGAGGAAGCTTAATGCTATAGAATAAAAATAAGTAAAAGCAAAGTTAAAAAACAAACAAAAAATGATGCCAGAGAAAAGTAAATCCATGGCTTCATCAACAGTTAGGAGGAGGAGGGGGAGTGAGTCCACATCTTCCCTGGGAGGAGGTATAGGAGGAAGGCTGTGGCTGATACTTTGCCGAGTTGGTAAGGCAACCAAACTATTACTCACACACACACACCCTTACACACACCCTTACACACACACACACACACACACACACTTACACTCACACTCGTTTCACTCTTCATCTGCAAGGTGAACAAGAATGCAGCAGACCTCTGTGTGTTGGTAGGTCATTCCGATGTTGTTTAATAGTCTGATGTATGTGTGTGTGTGTGTGTGTGTGTGTGTGTGTGTGTGTGTGTTGCACGTTGAGGCCTCCATGGTACATGGGTGGATGGGAGTAATTTCACCGTGGAGCTGCAGACTGGAGGCCACTCGGTGTGACCCGGGACAAAGCCTAAATGGGACAGATGAGAAATGATGGCACTTTAAATGTTGATGTCATTAACAATTTAACAGTGAGAAGAAATTGAGATGCACTGTGGGTGCTAGAGCTGGCACAAAGTGAGAAAAACAAAAGATTTGCATAATCTATGAGCTGTGTTCAGATCACGAGAACTCACACCAGCAAAACCGAGACAACTCTGCTTCAGTGAGGACAACTTCCTGTCAGACGTTTCTCCAATTATTAAGTGTCAACATTTAGAGACAATTCCTGTGATGGCCAGCTTGCAGTGGACATCATTGACTAGCTGCTACACTCTTAACTCTTGGTGGACCTTTGACATATAAAAATTAGGCTGTTGGCCACAGTGGGCTTTGTGGAACACTGTCTGCTCTTAGTCAGTATTATGCCCCTCTCCTCCCTTACGACATACTTCCATCTCCCAAAAGTACAATAAGCCGTGGGACAGAAAAGAATAAGAAAACATTCAAGTTCAGTGTGGGATGTGTTTTTTGCTTTGCCACTTGATCTCATTTACCAGTTCAGTTGTTAGAAACCTGCAGCTATTTGGCTGCTTCTTCTCAGATTCTGGATTACTCAATGTAAAAGGGGAAGAGACACTTTTTACCAGCTAAAACGGAAGTGACAAAAAGTCCAACTCTGTGCCGATATAGAAAATATGTTCTGTTGCAATAGGGTGGTTCCTTTTTTGAATACACAACCATCAGGAAGCTGACAACTAATTGCTGACTAAATATTATCTTCATATGTGTGTTTTACCTGTGAGGTGGACATGCGGGATGTGTCCTGGCGCCCTGTCAGGTCTGAGGAGGATATGTTCACGGGTGCTCCACGATGAAGACGCATGCTTACTTTTCTTTCTTTTTCCATACCTGAAGGTCAAAAAGGTGGCACTCGTGAAATAATGGCAGCAGATGGAATTGGATGAAAATCTAAGATTTTATCATTGTAATTATGATAAAAATTGAGTTTTTCATACAAAATCTAATTTTATAAGATGACAGAAGGGCTGCAGAGGAAGTTCAACATAAGGATGAGGACATAGAAAAGTCAAATAACTGCTGATTCAATACAAAAAGGAAAGCAGCAGTTAAGGAGACAAAAAAACAACTCATGCTGAAGAACAACTAGAAACTGTGATAAGTTCTTGTGATGCACAAACCTAAGTGTCACAATGGTGAAATATTCATTTTAGTTTCCAGCATTTTTAAGACAAGCAAATGGAATTAATACAAGCACACAGGAGAGCCAAACTAATCCTGCTCTGTGTGCAAGTGTGTGTCTTGACCTGTATGTGATGCAGGGTTTAATGGGGAGGGGGCTGCAACATCCTGAGCTGCCCTTGCTCTTCCTGAGGCCGATGCCATGCCCCTGGCTCCGGGATTCCTGCTGTGCCGAAGTCGCTCCTCCCGCTCCCGACGCTCCCTCTCTGCATCCTCCACGGCCCTGTTGGCACCCTGACACACAGGAAGAAATGAAATGTCAGAAATGTCCTTTTATTGACTACTATCAAGATTAATCACTCCAAAAACCTTAGATGCTGCTGTGTAGCATCTCAGAAGACAGAACTTTACTCCGTTACCATATGCAGTAGAAAGCACAGGAAAACACACTAATTGAACCTTTGAGCTGAGACAAAAATGTGACTGACTTGATAGATGACAGAGCTAGATGATTCCTTTAAATAACTTACAAACTTGAGCATGTTCCAGTCAAAAACATAGTCATAGGAGAAGCCCTGTCTGTGGAACAGGTTCCTGAAGAGCTGGCGGAGATATGAATAGTCAGGTTTGTCATCAAACCTCAAAGAGCGGCAGAAGTTCAAGTATGTGGCGAACTCCGCTGTGGAGACAGAAGATGAAAATGTTAATAAATTCCCTGACTTCCCCCAAGACTTCAGTGAGGGTTTGTTCGAGATCAATGAAGGGGGGGGGGGGGGGTTGGTCAAACATACATGGGTAGCCCTTGCAGAGGACCTCAATGGGCGTAGACATTTTCTTCTCACTAATGCGTTCGTACTTCTGCCTCTTGGTGGCAGCTTTAAGGCCCTGCCAGGGTAAAGAACCCAGGTTGAAGTACATGAGGACGTACCCCAGTGACTCCAAATCATCCCTTCTGGACTGTTCTACAGACAGAAGAGAGAGTTTCAGGCTGACAATTTCTGTTAGGAATTCATTAGTTTAGCCATCATGGAATTGGTCAAGATGTCATACCGATGCCAAGGTGTGTGTTGATAGAGGCATAGCGCGCGGTGCCTGTCAGGTTCTTATTCTCACGGTAGGGGATGTGCTGGTGTGTGCGGGCATCACGGTATTTCTTCGCCAGACCGAAGTCTATGATGTAGACCAGGTTGCCTTTTTTACCAAGCCCCATTAGAAAGTTGTCTGGCTTCACATCTCTATGGATGAAGTTTTTGGAGTGGATGTATTCAATGCGGCTGATCTACAGAGAACAGGAAAGGTTAATCTTTAAAATTTTTGGAAATCCATTTGGATTTGATGTTAAAAAAACTGCTCTGATGTCTAAACCATAAATGTAGAGCTGCAGACATGAAGCTTAGGTTTGCAAAAAGCCCAGCAACACAAGAAATCGTTTTTAATTGAGAAATCAAAAATCGATCAATAATTTTAGAAATAAAACGTGGTTTCCAGAACCTTCATAACAGAAAGCTTGAATAAATGCTCCACTCTTCTGACCATTGTAATGCTGCATTTTTATTGTTGTAGTAGTCTGACTGAGCGTGTCAGGCTAGCAGATAACCAGATGCTGGCCAAGTTCAAGAGTCTCAGCTTCTGAGTATTTTCTGACCAGGCGCCCCTGGAGGTCATCAGCCAATGGTGAGTACTACTTCGGCAAAGCAGGACCAGTGTCGATCTCATGGTGTCCATGTTTAAATTTCACAGTTTGCCCAAAGTCAGCACTGTTGAACCAACTGCTAACGAGTCAGAGGAGTGAAGTGGATGCTTGTTTCGTATTTCATATGTTTGAGCTGTTAAATAAAGAAGCATTTCTTCTGTCAGGAGGGGGGTGTTTTCTAGCTCAAAATGTAATTTGGGTTCATATGCATAAGCCTGAATATAGTGTAAGTGAAAGTGCATCTGAGGGTTTCTAGTCTTTATGGTGAGTGAAGCTGCTGCTTGTGGCTTAATAGGCAGATAACAGTTTCTTTTTTAGGTTTGAGAGTCAATCTTATCATCAAACTCTTAGAAAGAGTAAGTGCATAAACTACCCAAATTATGTCACATAAAACATGCATGAGGATTTAACGCATAGGTTAAGTAAATTAATCAACACACAAGGCAACTTTTACCCCCCCCCCCCCATCCTCTCTGGATCTTACCATCTGGTCAGCCAGCAGCAGGACAGTCTTGAGGCTGAACTTCCTGGAGCAGAAGTTGAATAAATCCTCCAAACTGGGTCCCAGCAGCTCCATCACCATCACATTATAGTCACCTTCAGCCCCGCACCACTTTATCGTGGGAATACCCACTGGAGAACAGGAGGGAGTGGACAGCAGAGGAAAGAACAAGGTTAAGATACAAATTACTTGCAAACTAAGGAATAATTATAAACCATGGCCACCTTTATTTCTTCATTTTCATTCAAATGGGAAAACAACTAGTATGGTCAATCTGCAATCACAAACACTAATGCCTTTCTCTAATTATACAGATTCCACCTCTGTCGCACATATTTTACAGTGAATGTGGAACTTAAATTTAAAAATACAATCATGTTTCCCTTATGCTATTATGGTTACATTATGACAGCATTTAGCATGTTTCTCTGCCAATAACGGAGCTCAACGACTGGGCAGATTTTCATTTGAGACCGGCACTGCTGCCATACCCACAAAGCTTGAAAACAAAGAGGTAAAGTAGGTCATCAGGTGATTCAGCATAAAAGCAGCAGCCAAAAACCAGGATGTACTATACATAATGGTCCAATGACAGACCAAAAGATCCCAAAAATAGTGCACTCCACCCCTACACCACGGAAAAAGGAGGACAAAGAATTGAAATCTATGGAGTCTTACTTTAGATGGGTCATGACATTCAACACTGTGTTTTGAGATACAACATATTTACAGTTAAAGGAGTAACAGTGTGTCACTGTTGAATCAGCAATAAATGCATTAGCACAAAATCAAATTTGTTTGTACTATCTAATGCTAGCATCTTGGTGATATAACCTGAAATCAGCTATGTGATCGGTAACGATCCGATTAGGATCAATAAGACTGATATTCCAATTAAATAGTTTTTGATAAGAGCCCATAAATATTTTCATGTACGGGTTACATATGGTAATATTTACAAATTTCCCATCAAAGTCATAGTTCTTGAGCATGACAAATTCCTGCATATTTCATTATTACCAATCTTTCATTGTGTTCAATAAATTGAACAATTAAAAAAGAGGAGAGCTGGTTTCCCAGGATGTATGTTTATATGATTAGATGTACTGCAGGAGACATCTTTGTGAATGAAGTAAAGAGTTACCATCCCCCCACACACAGGAAGGGTGTTAGAGCAGAGGCCAGCTGGTTTGGTTGTAGTGGGTAATTAGCTGACGTTGCCAAGGCGAAGAGGCCATGTGGCATTTCCTTCTACAGGCAGACCGCAACAAAATGCAGCTCAGCACCTGGCACTGCACTCACACATATAGACACTCAGCATCAGCTATTTATATACATCCAAATTCAAATATATCCCAGTCTGGGTCAGCCACTAGGCCTCAATATATCCTACCTATCAGGCTGGACCAAGAATACAGACATGTGGTCGTCCTTACAGGGATGAAGAAGCTCTTCCACAGTACATGCACAGTCTCAGACTTTTACTATTTCTTCTTGACAGAATGACGAAAACTACATTAGATTTACTGGTGGAGAGACTGATGGTGTCATTACTGAGGGATCAGGCACAATAGTAATGCAATGAAGGTAGTGTCTCTATAATCTATGACATCCATCAATGCCTCTCAGATCTCAGCCAAAATATGAAAGAGCTTTGCATTTAAACTGTATGATCTGATTTCATTAAAATAAAAGACGAAGATTTGAAAACAACCAGTCAGATTGGTTTTATCTAACATCAGAGGACATTTATACAATTGCACCTTCACAGGGAGACATTAGATCAAACTGCAGCTGATGCCAGTGGTAGGGAAATTGCTTTCATTAGTCCCTTTAATGCTGTTTAGGATGAAGTGCCAACCCACCATGACAGTCTTTGCTTTATGAGCTGCCATTTTAAACATCCACTTTGTAATTTGGCCATTGCCATCTTTGCAACCTTCAACCATCTTAGCCACATCTTATTGCACCACTGCTTTAGGGTTTATTTTACTTTAAAGGCAACCATGATCCCAAAAATGAATATCATGTAGTATTAGAAAAGACCTGGATAGGCATTAGATAGAATACAGGTTTAATTCTTCAGACCCTCTTCAACTTTTATGGGCAATTAATGCTTAGGATCTATTTCCACAGTTTTCACTTTCTGGTTACTAGGAACAGCAGTTTAATAATTATCAGTAAGACAACTATGAAGACAACGCTTCACAATCCCCGACATTAGTTGTCAGAGCAAGTGTTTTTGCTGCTGCTCTGCCACATGTAGTTGAAAATCATAGTTAAAAAGGCTTTTAATATCATGTGAACATATCAAGCGCCCTCCCAGTGAAAAATCTTTATGGAGAAATGCACATAGCTCTCTGTAAACAGTATACCAGAAAGAAGTCCATTTGCTTTACTGTTCATTATAAAGTTAAATTCAAATGACACCATTTTTTAAGATGGACTGAGCATAAACATCATATGTACTAATACACACCCCTTCCATTTGTTCAGTCATATGGGGCAAGTTGTGTGTGTCCATAGTGTGTTACAGTATACTGTACCTCCACCCTGCATCATCTTGTAGATTTTGCTCTCTATGTGGAGCTGTGGGTGTTTGGTCTTCACACATTCCAATTTTATAGCAACCTCCTCTCCAACCGAGATATCAGTACCTACACAGACACACAAACAGACAATAAGGTCAACAACAAGGAAACAACATAGTGAGTGGTAGAGTGACTATTTCACTAAGGGAATTTCCTCCTACTTCTGTCTGTGAGTCAAAGTGTCTTTGGAAAAGATATTGAGCCCCAAATTGGCCCTGGTGGTCTTTGAATTATGAATTTGTGTACAGTAAGGGTGTGCCGATCTCGACTGTTTGGACTGTTTGATCCCTAATTGATCAAACCTTGACATGGCGATTTCAACCTTTGAAATTAAAGGTAAATTTGAGGAGATAGCTACGTCCCCGATGTCTTGTCCTGCAGATCAAGATGCAAAAAATACATATGTATTTAACTATGGTGAGTTGACTTTACCTCCTCTAAGTTGAATAAGTTTTAGCCAGTTAAAAGACATCATTGTAACCACACTGAACCCACTTCCTGAAATATTTTGCTTACCTCCTGAGTTGTCAACAATATTCACATTGTCAACAAGAAAAGCTTTATAAGCTGTTTTACCTCACTCATGGCACCATGCAGAACATCTTATAAAAAAATGGAATAGCAATCTTTGCTAAATGGTTTCAAGTCTAAAACCTCTGTGACTGGGGAAGGTCCACTGTGATAGGAAAATATGATGGTTAACACAGTCACAGTTAACAAATCCAAAATGGACATGAACGCATGCCAGAAGAATCAGGTCTGGAGTCGTTGATTTTACACATTCATCCCAGAGGAGGCTGTCCCTGTCACATGCTCCCTTGCTTACTAGCAATACTGTTTCAGTATTCAGGAAAATCAACAAACACGTACTCCACCCATGCATTATTGACACATGGGCTCAATCAGACATGACACAGACCTTGAACCAAGCATCTGTGAGGCTGAATTTTGTTTAACGTCCATTTCTTCTGATTCGTGCATGCTGCCACTCTAGTCAGAAAAGGTTCAGGGTTGCAGTGCATGTGTAAAAACAGCTAATAGTGTGCATGCCCTGCTCCTCTTTCATGTATCTACTTGCATGTACAGCCCACATTCCTCATAGCTATCATTACATTTTCATCTAACTAACAAACAAGGGGATTGTGGATACCATCTGCATGGGCCCTCTCTCTGCTGCTGTGTGATCTGAAAAACCAGTGATGGTTTCTTTACTAAATATGGTTGTGGGTTGAGTTCCTTCCACACAAACAAAGTAACTGGATACCAGGTTACATAATCTGACTTTCTACAGAAAGAATAATGGTGGCAGCACCAGCAGCACCAATGGAGCATCAGCGATGCTTTATATGATGGCATCTAGGGGGGCTTTGCTGACCCGGGTGGATCACATGATTAGGATCATAGTTAATCTGTGAACAGGATCCACCACCAGCTATTAAAGCCAGTTTTATGATGCCAATAATGAATGACAAGTAAGATACTCTAGCCTACCTGCAGTGTTAGGTATTGATTGACATGAGTCAATCAAATTGTTTCTGTTTTGTATAATTTTTAAATAAAAAAATCAATTCAGTGAAACATTTTCTGTGGGGCCCCTGACATGCACAATATTGTGATGGCACAAACACTCTGATTTCAGGTGGAAAGATTGTTTTTGCTTTTTATTTGTACTGGGGGAAAAAAATTATGGACTAAGCATAGACACTGAATTAGGGTTGAGCTGGATACTCGGTTGAAACAAGTATCCGGTACGAATATAGCAGTTTTGATGAGTGTGAGTACCATATGAGTAATACAAGCCAACATCTGTGCTCGGGCTGAAGGAAAATCCTGTGATAGCAACTGAGTGCAACGCGTCATACTCCAAAAGCCATGCCCATCAGAGGGGAAAAAAAGGGCGGCACAATAACCCCCCCCCCAAAGAAAAAACAAAAACAAAAAACAACTGTCCAGTAGTCAGCTCAAAACATGATTTCAACATGTCGGATGATTATTTTAACATGCTAACTGTACCGGAGGGAAAAAACTCACATGTGGGTCTCTCTCATTGTCCCTTCTGTTTGCCTTCATGGCCGGAGGTGACATACATCAATAGTCCCCCGTAAGATCATCATTTAACCACATAGCGATAAAAAGTTAGGCTACATCCACATTACTACCTGATCATTTTAAAATAGCTTTTTATAACCCAAATGTTTCAAATCTGCCCAACATTATGGGATCATGGGGTAAAAACCTGATTTGTAACAGAAGCAGTGCTAGTGTGACGGGGCAGGGCTGCATACAGCCAGCATCACGCATCTCATTTTCACTGTTTCTTCACCAAGTCATGTTTTATTTCCTGGTCAGCTCGCTCTTCTTACCTTGGTGTGATACAAAATAAGCTGTAAATAAAAATATATTGAGGCTTACAATAAATATAGCAACTTCTGACCAACCCATATCAATTTCAGGCATTTTCGGTTTAAGTCTCGCCCCTTATGAATTTGGATACAGATAATGTAGATGGTTGAACAGATATGGATACGGATAGTGGTGTACTCACTCATCCCTACGCTGAATAGATGCGATGAGGAAAGTAGCCATTAGTGATGTGAGACAATCATTTTTCAAGTCTGCTATTTGCTTACAGACTGTCAAATAAACATTTAAGACTTGTTCTGTTCTGTATTGGACCAATTAATCGAGAAAATATCTGCATGGATGGAGGGTGAGAGTTGGTTCTTATCTTTAAAGCACTCTGTCTTACAACTAATATTTGAAAAGTACTATATAAAAAGAGTTTGACTGATTGATCGATGTGTACAGGTTCCAACACCTTCGGTTGAAAGCTGAATTTGACAACTGAAGCTGTTGTTCCGGTGACAGCACCAGAATAGGAGAAGTTTCAGTTTAGCACTAAACAGACAAAACATGACAAACAAAACTTTTAGAACAAGTTTCTGTCCTAAAACAGTTTTAAAAGTAGCTGATAAGATAAACACTAGTGTGTTATGGGAAGGACTGTGTGTGTTTTAACCTGAGTGGTGCAGCCGGTGAAACATGTTCAGGCAAATCCTGCTACACTGGTTTACAAAGTCATTTAGAACTCTTAAATATGCTACATTTCATATTTTCTATTACATTTCCATATATTGCTGCAATAATGTGACTTTCCCCATCTGAGGTTAACCAATTCACAAGCAGCCAATATCAAAATTTTTGAAAAAAAAAAAAAAGGGGGGGGGGGGGGGGGGGGAGTTAGGTGGAATCAGGCATTAAATCAACACAGTACCTACGCAGTTGATATGACGTCGCCGTCAAGTCTTTGAACGTCACTCCATTTCATCGTGGTGGAATTCATCGCCACAGCGGTAGGGGGCTGCGCTCCTTTCCTGAATGGTTATTGTCGTCTCCAAAAATGCGTTGCTACCAAGCAAACCAATCACAGCCCTCTCGGTCTGCATCGCGTCACAGTTTAGTTACCGTATTTTTTGCACTATAAGGCGCACTTAAAATACAAATCGGGAGTGCGCCTTATGTATGAATTCTTGTTGTGCTTACTGATGTTGAACCAATTTTATGTGGTATACTGCGCTCAAAAATCTGTCAATGTTTTAGTGCAACTGGTAAGTGATGAAGCTGCACCGCTTGATGGATTGTCGGAGCATTCCTAGCTGACACAGGGACGTATTAACGTTGGCCCTTGGTTGGATATAGGTTGCAACATCAGACAACATTAGATAACTAATTATGTAGTGCTGGCAAGCAACCATCATCCGTGTTTAGTCAAGTTAGTTACTATAATTAGACGTCAAGCCAACATTAGGTTTTTAACACAAACCCAATTTTCAAATACATATCATAATCCAATTATAATCAAATGTTGGGATACAACGTTGTTCCAACATCACACTAACTTCAGAATTGTGATGAGCGATAGCTGGCAACAATAAAACAATCAGAGAACAGTACGCAGTACGCTTACCTCCGCCACTTTTTGTAATACCGGCATGTACTGCGCTTCACAAGTTTTATTATGCGCCTTATAACCGGGTGGACCTTATATATGAAAGTAGGCCCGCTCATTGATATAGCGCCTTATGGTCCGCAAAATACGGTACGTTTTTTGGGAGGTAAATGTCAGGCAACGCCAGGGGCTGCGGCAAGTGAGCCTCCCTACGCTATGATGTAGGCATGGCGTTGGTTTAATACAGGACCATAAACCAGGCTTAAGGCTTATACAATAGCTGTCATGCTCAGCATGGCAGGTGGGAAAAGGGGCAGAAATATTTATAATTGTTCCATTTACGTCAATGCAGATTGGAGCTGAGATGGAAAAGAGATGGAAAATCAATGAGGTGTTTCCATGAGCTTGAAAAAAATCCTGTTGAAAAAGCTTGGACAATGACCAACACAGAATCTGGGCTTCTGTAGCTTTTATCATCATCCAACAAATATGCACATCATCCACCACCAGATGGTCCAACAGGAGGACTTTGAAATACACTTCACTGGCCGCATATACACATCGGAAAAAAAACCTGATTACATGCTAATGTACCAGTGTTAAATATTTGACAGAAAACATGTGAACCCAGTCACAGCACATAGAGTCCAAAGATTTGGTCCAACTGCTGACCTCATCTCTTCCTCCTGTTGCCAATAACAAGTAGCCTCTCACACCAACACAAGCTGAATCAACCACTAAGAGAGCCCAGACACTCCAAGCTGCTCACACACTGTCAGGATCTCTTAAAAAAAAAAAAAAAAAAAAAAAAAAACGCCAACACTTTGTGGGAGTATTCATGTGAAACTGAATTACATCTAATAACAAAAAGATACTGACAGGATATTGTGACTGACCTCGGTCAAATTAATTGTTTACTTACGAAGTCACATGATACTGCCATCAGTGCTTAAAAACTGGAACCACAGAGTGAATGAAGCACTAAATAGATGCACGCTGTTCTGGCCTGTGAACAATATTGCATTATATTAGTCACCAGCCACTCCAGAGGGGCAAAGGAGGGAGAGATGAGCAAAGACAAAAACACAAAGTGATTATGTAAGCAGCTGACAGCTTTTGCTGTCAGGCTAAACAGTGGCTCATGTGGAAGATGGACGGACCCAAATAATGCATTAATGCTTCTAACTTATCCTTTACGCTCATATCATTGAGTTAACATGAGAAGTCTTTTAGCAGGAGGATCTGTGCAGGAATTTAAATCTTTTGGCACAGCATAAGCCATCCTATGCTGCTCTTTAAATCCTTGTCTCAGAGCAGAGCAAAAGCAGATTTTAAATTATTCTTAAAAACAAGTGCTAATAGCAGGAAGCCAAACTAGTTAGTTGACTTCAACTTATCTATTTCAAACACTTTCACCTTTTATGGGGACCCTAAGTAAAAAAAGATTGATAGGGTAGCTTTGTTAAACTGAGGTCACATCTACGCAAAGAAAGAGCCTCCCTGTGTAAACATAAGATCAGCACTTGTATTTCAGTTCAGATCAAGTAGCTCTATGCGTTTTCTAGCTATTCCGACCGCCTGTGAGTTCACAGAAGTAGCTTGTTGTGTTGATGGAAAGGAATTATCTGGCCCTTTGAAAGCCATTACAACAAAATGCCACTGTTTCTTAACTGCAGATGTGTTGGCTATATCTACAGTAATATTCCGCTCTCTGACTGGGTCTTATCAACTGCCAGTAGTCAGATGCTTAGAAAGAGATTACAAGCGTTACTGACTTTAATATCTTCACTGGCAGCTGTTGTTCAGGGAAGTCTTGCATGTTGACACTGTCTACAACAGTCAACAACTGTCTGCTGGGTCCAACTGAAAATTGACAATCGGTTTTCTTTTAACAGCAGCTCATACACCTTCATTATCCTTGAGTTGAGTGGGTACAGACGCACATCATTTAATACAGAGCTAGAACACTCATCTGGATGGAAATCGTTTTAATTTTAAATCAAGTTTCTCTGGTACCATAAAAAATTATATAATGCACTATTATGTGATATATATTCATTTCTAACCATCTTTGGCTCCTACTTCACACAATACATTAAGATAGTTTACGAGTATAGCTCTGGCTTCTCCTAAATGAATTTTATTGCTCAGCTAAACCTTGTGTAAGGGCAAAATTCATATACTTTTGTTTTTATGAATATTTCACTCAATTATTACATTGTGAAACAATTTTACTACTCGTGGATTTGGAGTCTGCACTGCATTTCTTCACTTTACAGTCAACAAGGTCCAAGACTGTGCCTACATAAGGGAAAGCGCTGCACATATAAATGGAAACCAATGAAGGCATGGCTCTATGCAACAATAATTTCATCATTATAGCATGGCTTAAAGTATACAGTGCGTAGTAGATTTACTAAAATAACCGAAATCACTTACCAGAAAACACAGCCTGCTCTCAACAAATAAAACGATTTTACTGCTTATACTGGAGTCTACAGTAATATTCTTCTGGAACAGTCACTAGGTTCACTGGTTAATTCATCAACAGGAAAGTAATGACAAATATTTTAATAATCACTTGATTACAAATAAGCAGTATATCTGTTTGGGTTAATTGATTTCACCATATTTACACAAATATCTTGATTGTCACTACACAGCTGTCCCAGCAGCTGGTCCGGGTGTAGGATGTGTACAAGTTGATTAGATAGCACCAATGAAGTGACTAGTCTGCAGTCCGTAAGAGCAGCTTCGTGAAATAACAATGGCTCTTTTCCACCATTGTTCAGATGACTAGGTGTTAGAAATGTGATCAGCTGTTCTCCACCATTGTTGCCAAGAGCGGTGGGACATCAGAGAGCACATTAACACAAGGTGGTAGATTTTTTTGCCAAACTTGACACCCTACCTCACTTCAAGTTCACCTATGGTGCACTTCTTATCTCGATCAATATTGAAGATCTGAGCAGCTGCTCTTTTATGTTCAATGAGAGGGAAACCATCCCATCAGCTCCTCCAAAGAATAGATCTAATCGAATCATCTATTAGTCATCTACGTGAAATGAAACAGTGACACTCAACAACCTGGACACGTCGACTATAGAGCATATTCAGCTTTTGTCTCTCAGACTGATCACAACAGACATTTGTGCTTTTGATAAAAGGTTAATAAAGTTTTACGTGTTACTTTAAGAGTAATCAGGATAAAGCTCCTGATTGGAAAAGCAACCCATCTGATAAAACCACGAGGGGAATGCTAGAGACTAAATCTGCCTGCCGTTCGACATTGGCAGTTACCGATTATTTGCCGCTGCAGGTGAGAGTGAAACCTCTGGCCCGGTCAGTTATTCTGTCTCCGGACAACTGACGCTTCCACCAGACAGACAGCAAACTGCAACATTAGCTTGATGATGTGAGCTAATGGCTTCGGAAAGCAGCCGCCTGTCTCACTTCAAAAATTCGTGAACAAGGTTCTAACATAATGCCAGACGAAGTCAAACAGGTTTAATAAATTCACCGTTTCCTGGTATCAAAACACAACAGACATTTCGTTGGTGCTAGCTGCTCGGCTACATAGACTGGTGGCTAACACAGCCGCACAGCTGATTGACGAGCTGTTCGTCCGGGGGACACCGGAGAGAAACTGGTTCACAAACTAAAGCTTCGCGTTGTTGATTTAGGGTGGACACAAATAGGAACAACATATCAAGTTCCGTTGAGTTCAACTTACCCAGGTAGATGTCTCCAAACGATCCACTTCCAATTTTCCTGCCCAGTCTGTATCGGTTTCCTACTCTCAACTCCATGATAAACGAGCTATGTTCGGCTAGCAAGCACGCTCGCTAGCTCCAAAATATTAAAAATAAATTGTTCCGAGTTCAAAATTGAAGTCTGTTTAAAAGCAGAATATGTTAAGCATCCAACACAGGGGGTCTCAACCGATAGGCTGTCTTCTGTTTGTTGTCTCCCGGATGAAGTCAGCTCACACGATTTTTCGCCACTTGTTTTCAAATATTGCAAATCTGCTATAGTTGTAATATGATACTCGTTGAAAAAGTTTAAGTGTGTACTTTATGCCCTCGCTGTTTTTGATATGATTTAGCGTTGATTCTTCGCGGATGAAGTCGGATTTAGGGGCGCTGGTGGCCGCGGTTTCACCCGGATCCTCTCTCAGTAGCCGCTGTGATTCAGTTGTCTGACCGATACTCTGTGATCCGCTGCCTCTGCTAGACGTCACTTCCGCCCGCACACCAGAGAAACTTTCACAATAGAGCTAACAATAGACACCACATTCGGTAACAGCCACGTCTTCTTCGTTTTTTATTCTCTAACATTGTGTGACATGCAATGCTCGTGGTTGGCATTATTCTGTTGTGCGGACCAGAAGAGATATTTATTCATTCAAACTCATAAAAATCTCTGTATTAAACGTTTTTATTTTCAAGCACATCTATCAAGAGCTACTAAAACCCTACACAGCAAAAATGTCATTCTTTTGTCATATTAAGATTTTTTCAAAATAGATGTATATTACATACAATGAATACACAATATATTATATTCCGATTTTCAGTTTATGCTAACTTGTTTGCAATTTCATTTTCATTTCTTTATCGAAATATTGATATTTTCATTCTACTACCCGTGGAAGAACACGGACAGCGCCGCCATCTTAGTCCACCCCATCTTGGTATTATTCTCTGGTTCGTTGCCAGAGACTAATCTTCTCCGAATTAAAGTGTCTGGTCTCGCACATAAACAAAAGATGGGTTCCTTTGTCCAGCTGGCCTGGCTCCATTCTCTCATGTACAGATGTCTGTTCCAATTATGGAAAATACACAACACGAAAAAACTGTCAATAATTGGGAAATAATGTAATTACTCAATCTCAAATACTTTGAAAGCAACACGATTCCTGCATTAAAAAAAATCAACAAACAGTTGATAAAAAATGTATTACAAACTAACGGGAGAAGGGTAACGTTTTTGTTTTTTTGTTTTTTTGTTTTACAAGTTTTGTTCTTGGTTTTTAGGATACAGTTTTGCATCCTATAAGCAGCTGTTAGCTCTTCTTCAGTCCTTTCGATCCGGTGGGTGGCGGTAATGTAACTAAAAGCCTGTAAATAGAGACGAAGAAGAGCGTGTGCACTCACTCTCTGGTCCCTTGCTCTCTTCTATGTGTTTGTATGTATATATATCCCTAAAATGGCTTTAATTGTGGATGGAAACAAAGCTGCTCTCAGCGGGAGACGGGAGGACAATGACGATGGCAGGACTGAAGGCAGCAGGTAGTGGACTCAGGAAAGAGTTCGTCCCTTCGTTTCATGGCCTGTCTTCAGCAGCGATAGTGTCACTCTGCTTATATTAACTTGAAGCTGTTTCTTGGTGTTTTAGTTTCCATTGCTACTAACATCCTCCCATTTTCTCGCTGTCTGGGCTCGCTCCATCCACATCCTGTTACAATGTCTTCTCTGTGTTCCAATCTGTATTGATTGTATGTGCTGAAAATTTCCGTGACTTTTCCTGTCTTCAAAGTGCATTTGTTAATTCCAAGTCTCTTGTAAATTTGGGAAGCAACCAGATCTGTTAGGAGATAACGACAATGCGAAGGGATCATTCAATATTCATTAATTCTGCCTCATTCTAGAGATATTCAGGCATTCAGACCCCAGTATTGTTCTAGCTCTCTGAGCTGGTGTGTGTTAGACCTTGGTGATTTGGGCATCAGAGGATATCATTTTTCGGGAGCTCCTTTGCAGTATCTTTCTTTGGTAACATTTAACGTTTTTTTTTTCCAGGTTAGAGTCTTGCTTGGATCAACCTATAGATTCAAGCAGCATCCATGAAGTTGTGCACTATACACCCTCACTGCTGCTGCCAGGTTAGGTGAAGTTATTACCTGTAGTTCCTGTGTAGTTGAGTCTGAAATGCTCTCAGCTGCAGTTCATGTTTTTTTTTTTTTTGTTGTTGTTGTTTTTTTTATTCCTAATGTCTTCCTGTTCCATACCAGCCAAGCACTATGATGCAGACACAACCGAACCAATAAGCTGTGGTCTTCAGACTTTAGATGAGCTCTTGTCATGGAAACGAAGTGAAGCAAATCCCTTTAATGTGGCAGTTGTCCCTCTGGCACCTAGGGAACCCCCTCTTGCCACCACTCTTCGACGGACATTGGTGTCTCATGACATGATGGGAGGCTACCTGGATGACAGGTATGAATCCATATGTAAGAATAAAAAGATGTTCTCAACATGTGTGGTCAGGGTGACCTTTCTGGTTAGTGGGGGCTATGGCAAATATACAATTGTTAATGCACATGGCCTGTATATGGTCAAGTATGTGGACAAGTTGACTCATTACTTAACAGCTTATACAGCTGCAGATTGATTTTAAACCATATAACAGTCCTCACTTTCCTGGTAATGTAGGAGTAAGTAAGTATATATTATATAACATTATTCATTTATTCATTCATGAATTCATCTTCTACCGTTTATCTGTTTCTGGGTTGTGGCGGGTGCTCGAGCCAATCTAAGCTGTCATTGACACTGACATTTAATTTTACAAAGAGTTTGGTCTAGACCTGCTCTATATGTAAAGTGCCTTGATGTAACTTTGTTATGATTTGGCGCTAAATAAATAAATCTGATTTGATTTGATGAGGGCAAGATACAACCAGGACAGGTTGCCAGTCCATCATAGGGCCAACACATAGAGAGAGACAGAGATGAACAACCACTCACACTCAGACCTACGGACAATTTAGAGTCACCTTCATTTATTCCTTCTGATTTTAGTTAGTCTCCTTTTTATGTAACTCACTCATATCGTGCTGATTGGCTGAGTAACATCATGTGACCAGCAGCATAAAGGCTGCGCTGGTCACTGTAGAAATACTTTGAGTTGTAATCACTCTTATTAAATTGCATAGCACTGGTCTGGACTCAGATAGGCATCACCAATCCATCCATCCATGCAGGAGGGCTGGAGGCAGTCCCAGCTACCCCTGGGCAAGAGGTCACCAGTCCATAACAGGGCTGACACATGGAGACAATCAACCACTCATGTTTACATTCTACAGGCACACATCTACAGACAATTTAGAGTCATCACATAAACTAACCTGCATGTCTATGGACTGTGGGAGGAAGTTAAAGAACCTGGCGGGAGCCTAAAGAGTAACAGGCAGAACATGCAAACTCCACACAGAATCCTTCTTGCTGTTAAGTGATAGAGCTAACCACTGCATCACCACGACATTGTCCTTCCTGCAAAATATCACCTCCCAAATGAAAACTCTAAGTGTTGTCTGTTAGCATTCAGGTATATTTTATAGTCACATCTTTTAGTAGATTTCACACATGGGTTTTTTGGGATATTGACAAAGGGTCCTGCCAGTTGGGACTCAACCTGGAACATCCTTCTCAGGGCTCAATGAGTCAATATGGAACATACTCTAGCCACTCAGATGTCAGTGTGTGCTGTGATTTTCATATTTGTTTTTCTCTTGTCTCCCACCTGTCATGCATGCACCATAATGCAGTGTGACGGTTTCTTTTGTTAAGGTTTACCCAGGGAACAAGTGCAGAGACTCCGTACGCATTCTACCACTGGCAGCACATTGATGTTTTTAATTACTTCACACACACCCTCGTCACGGTTCCGCCTGTTGTGTGGACCAATGCTGCACACAGACATGGAGTTGTCGTTATTGGTGCGTGAAATGGTTCACTTTATTGTGTTTTGGGATTGAAACCTCAAGCATAGCATAATTAAAGGATGAGAGGACAGTGCAGTTGTGAGAAGTGAATCAGGCTTCCTCTCCTCACCTCTACTCTGAGGGATGAAACATGCTGTTGGATTTTCCAGGGACTTTCATCACAGAATGGACTGATGGTGCCAAAGCGTGTGAGGCCTTCCTGAAAAATGAGGAGTCATACCGGGCTGTCGCCGATAAACTCGTCCAAATCAGCCGCTATTATGGCTTCGATGGCTGGCTCATTAACATAGAGAACACCCTCAGTGTAAGTAAAACACTTCAGCTCTGGCATGTAAACTTAAACTAATGCTTCTGGTAGCTCAGTCAGACATGGTCAGCTGAGCTGATGTTTGGCTATGGTAATCTCTACAACATGCCGTCGTATGCAATGTCCCTTAATACACCTTGTGTGTGCGTTTTGTCATCTGCCTACAGGAAGTTGCAGTGTGGAACACACCTTTGTTCCTGCGCTATCTGACAGACCAGATGCATGAGCGCGTGCCAGGCAGCCTGGTGCTGTGGTATGACAGTGTGACGCAGAACGGACAGCTCAACTGGCAGAATGAACTCAACCAGACCAACAAGTAGGGAGCTGGATTAGTGACAGAACTCATTGTAAATAACCAAGATGAGAAGTGAGGTACTAATTAAAAACATAATATCCATCTCTCACTCACAGGGTGTTTTTTGATTCCTGTGATGGTTTCTTCACCAACTACAACTGGACGGAGCAGAACCTGGAGTGGATGAAGGACTACAGTGAGATCCAAGGCCGTACAGCTGACGTCTACATCGGGGTAGACGTGTTTGGCCGAGGCAAGGTGGTAGGAGGAATGATGGAAACCAATAAGGTAAGCAGTGTTGATAAAATTTTAAGGAGCCAGTTGTAGTTTTCAGCAGGTCATGGAAAATCTGCATCTTCTTGTGCTGTGTGACTTCAGGCATTGGAAGTTATTCGGAGACATAGCTTTTCAACAGCCATCTTTGCTCCGGGCTGGGTGTACGAGTCCCATGATGATAAGACGGAATTTCGCAAGAACCAGGACATGTGAGCACTACTCAACATTCATACCAACACACAACTAATGCGTGTGCCATGTAATCATAGCATCGCTGGTTTGAATCCTAGCAGCCACCTGCAGGACGTTTCTCTCGCTCACTGCTTGTTTCCAGTTGGCCCCTCTGCACGTTACTGACTAAAATAAAGGAATAAAAAACCCCAACAATAAAGCTTTGAAAATGCTCACAGATAGCATGCATTAGTTTGCTCGATTTTGAATATTTTCTCCACTTTAGCTCATGTCAGACACTCATTTGATTTTGGAACTACTTTTTTGACATGTGAAGATACAAGTGGCTTTTACAAGAACTGTTATGTGTGGACCCCTGAGTCAGATCATCTCCAACAGTGCAGCTCTGTGAGATAATCCTGGTCTGTGGTGGTCAGGACCTACTAAAGTGGTCCAAGGAAGGAAAAACACTGAACCACTGGGTTCTGGATCAAGGCTCACTGATGGCTATGGGGGGGTGAAGGCAGGACCATGTTGTCTAATCCAAAAGAAGAGCTGCTGTAAGGCAGACTGCTGAAGTTCACGTGGGTTCCGACAGAAAGGTTTCAGAAAAACTGATGAAAACAGTGTGACGCTTTTGGTAATGTTCTGCTGGGAAAGCTTGGGACCTGCCGTTCATGTCAGATATAACTTTGACATGTGGCGCCAACCTAAACATTATTCAGACAAGTCCAGCTCTTCATGGAAACAGTATTCCCTAATGCCAGTGGCCTCTTTCAGCAGGATAATGCTCTCTGTCGTAATGATCCAGGATCAGTTTGAGGAACAACAATCAGTTCAAGGTGTTGACTTTGCTCCATTCTCCCCAGACTACAATCATTGATCATTCTTCCTGCAGGTTCTGGGCTCTTCTGTCAGACTACCTGTACGTCCACCGGCCGGCCTTGCCTCTCCCCTTCACTTCCTCCTTCTGCCAGGGCTTTGGGACGGCTGTTTACTGTAGAGGAAAGGTACTGTCAGAGGGAAATACGTTACACCACCATTACTACTGGGGAAGTCCAGAGCTCCAGAAAAAGATAGAAAAGCTCTGACGTTATCAAAGTGTGCTGTGCTACAGATTAACATTAGCAGAAAGCCCTTTGTTCTTTTTAAATGGTTGGGTTTTTTTTCCTTCCTCCTTCCTTCACTACATATTCCTTGTGAAAGGGCAGTGGGACTAACAGTTCCATGTCACAAATAAAACATTCCCTGATTTAAGCCGCAGGACCTATGGAGCTGAACTAAATTACCGAAATACCCCACAGACCAACAAAGCCAGTTTAAAGGGAAACCAGAAAAACAGTGGCAGTAATGTCTGTCCATGAGCTCTATTCCAGTTGAGAGTCCAATTTCTGCATTCTAGATGGTAGAGCTGAATAATATGCTTTATCAAAAAAGTCAAAATTTCTGTATTTTATTTTCACAGAATTCTGCAAAATGATGACAATTTGATTTTGGTTAGGATCTGACCCAAACAATTTTTTTTTTTTTTTTGTTGTTGTCTTTTTTACAAGGAATAGAAGAGTGTAGGAGAATGTGATCTGCAGGCTGGGGGTCTGGTTCATTACAACATTCATCTTTAAAATAATTTTTTGTAATATTCCAATTAAATTATCACATATGATATAGTTATCAATAATAATGTGGTACACACCCCTAATTGATAGTATTTTGACTGAGATAGGCTAAAGAAAACCTGGATTTGTCCGGTGAACTGAAATGAATATAGTTTTTTATTTATTAGCTTGTTTTATTGGTGCTGCCATGTTGAACACATTTGCAGCAAGAGACAGAGAGAAGCTGGTTCAACCTGAGTGCCCAGGAGATTCAACCCACGTACTATCACAGACAGCTGGAGGGCAACGGCTGGCTGAGGAGCCGGGGCTGCCCGGAAGATGCCTGGAATGGAGGCTGCTCACTGCTGCTCGAGGGCCTCATTCCTGCCTCTCGCACATCTCCAGTTTGTGCCAAGTGTGTGTGTTTTCCTTTGACATAGGGGAACGGTCTCCAAACATAAGTGTAGCAGCTTTTGGTTTATTTTTGCTTGTTCTGTGTCTCTTAGGATCCTCTCCCTCCATGTGCCCCTGCCATCCAAGATCCTGGTGAGCCTCATCTATAAGTTGTCTGCTGGGATAACGGTCTCTTTGGAGCTGAAGACAATAGAGCATGGCTCACACACAGACGCAGAAAACGACAAATGTGAGTTTCTTACTCTCTGTCTAATAGCTACTTGTGTTATGTAGAGCTGCCCTACTAAACTGCTTCTAAAATACTACAAACTGAAATGTTTCAAAATTGGTCAATTAAACCAAGAACTTGGAAACTCAGAATGACCAAAAAGAAAATATACAAAATGAGGATGAAATTGAGGGTTAGCCTAACCCTAAACCCTACCCACCCCTATCCTAACCTTAACCCAACCCTTTAATCCCCCCGCTCCCCTATCCTAACCATGACCCTTTCCCTCCCCCCAATCCTAACCTTAACCCCCCCCCCCCCCTTTTTTTTTTTTTTTTTAAACCCTCCCTTCTCCGACACAATATCCAACCCTGTGACCCCAACCCTAACCTTAACCTCTCCCCTGCTCTTCACCCTACCCCCTTCCTCCTCCCTCCCGTAAAAAGGGATAAAAATGAAAAAAACATTTTTTTTAAAGTGAATACGCCACCTGTGCCAGAGCTGCTCAGAAAAAAACAATGAGCCTCTTGTCCCCTGACCTAACCTAACATCTGGGTGAAAGAATTTTATTTCATATCAGTGAAGTTCAGGTCAGGAGCATTTCACCAGGTTAATCATAACTACAGGAGCAACATCACCTTTAGGCTCTGATACAGTCACATTCTAAACATCCATGGGATATTACTATTATTAATGTGGATGCTAACATTACTACTAGTGATTAGAAGCAGGAGAGCTGATTGAGTAAAATGACATTGGAAAGCGATTAACCAACAAATCCTGGTCTGAAGTCAGAGCTGCAGTGTCTTTGAGTGCAGATTGTGTGTGACATGTATCTACATAGGTGGAACCACAGAGCACATACACACATTACACACAAGGATGGTGCACATAGTGTTTCCCAATCAACACCTGCCACTACAGTTTTATATTGAAAAACAAGCCTTATTGTAAAATAGAAGATGTGTAACATGGTAATTTGAGCTCTGTACAGCTCACTGATTCATTCATAGAAACTAATGCTGTGTAAAACAATAATACTATTCACCCACCAAGGTATAAGCACCTGGCTTTTAAAAGTAGTGGGGGTCGCACTCTGCTAGATTTCTTGAATATTAGCCTTAATATACTCCCATGATTAATTAACCATTTTGGCTGACACACCCTGAATTAGTTAGTTTTAGGGTTAGGGTAATACAGTGTTATGTCTCTACTGTACATAAGAAATCTTTCTGTATTAATACTTGAATGTTAAGGTTGGTGTTAAAGAATGATTAATTTTGAAGGTTGTTTAAGAATATTATCTTTTAACTAAAAATAACTCAACACAAACTGATTCAATGTTAAATCAACTCATACAACTGATTAATTGCATCTGCAAACAGTGTTTCTACTTTTCTTTTAGTTTCAAATCAAAGTCATAATTGATCCAAAAGTGATGTATAAGTGGTGGGAAACCTCTTATATTAGCTTTATTCTAATGCTAATAAATTAATCAAATCAAATCAGATTTATTTGGATAGCGCCAAATCATAACAAAGTTACATCAAGGCACTTTACATATAGAGCAGGTCTAGACCAAACTCTTTATAAAATAATTTAAAGAGACCCAACAGATCCCCCGATGAGCAAGCACTTCCATGGAGAGCGAGTGGCCTGCTACGACAATAAGGAACTATGAGCTCTCTGAGATATGATGGAGCTTGGCCATTAAGAGCTTTATATGTTAAAAGAAGGATTTTGAATTCCACTCTATATTTTACTGGCAGCCAATGAAGAGCAGCTAACAGGAGAGATATGACCTCTTTTCCTAGTTCCTGTCAATATTCGTGCAGCAGCATTCTGAATCAACTGAAGGCCTTTCAGAGATTTGTTTGGACATCCAGATAGTAACGAGTTACAGTAGTCCAGCCTAGAAGTTACAAATGCATGGACTAGTTTTTCTGCATCATCCTGAGAAAGGATGTTTCTGATTTTCCTAATGTTTCTCAGGTGGAAGAAAGCTGCCCGACTAACTTGTTTTTTGTGAGGGACAAAGGACATGTCCTGGTCCTTACTCCAAGGTTTCTTACAGTGGAGCTGGAAGCCAAAGTAATGCCGTCCAGACTGATGAGATGATTAGATAGTATTTTTCTGAGGTGCATAGGACCGAGTACAATAACTTCTGTTTTGTCAGAGTTGAGAAGTAAAAAATGTCCAGTCATTCAGACTTTTATGTCTTCAAGACATGCCTGCAGTCTGACTATCTGAGTGACTTCATTTGGCTTCATTGATAGGTACAGCTGAGTATCGTCTGCGTAGCAGTGGAAGTTGATGCTGTGTTTCCTGATAATGTTGCCTAGAGGAAGCAGATAAAGCGTAAAAAGGATTGGTCCAAGTACCGAACCCTGCGGGACTCCATGACTGACTACAGTACATGAGGAGGAGCTGTTGTTAACATGAACAAACTGATGTCTATCTGATAAGTAGGATTTGAACCACTTTAGTGCAGTTCCTTTAATTCCAATTTCATGTTCCAGTCTCTGTAGTAAAATATTATGATCTATGGTGTCGAATGCAGCACTAAGCTCTAGAAGGAGAAGTATGGAGGCTAATCCATTGTCTGAGGCCATTAGAATGTCATTGGAGACTTTAACCAGCACTGTTTCTGTGCTATGATGGGCTCTAAATCCAGACTGAAACTGTTCAAACAAACTGTTCCCACCCAGATGGTCATGTAGTTGTTTTGCTACAGCTTTCTCAATGATTTTAGAAATAAATGGAAGGTTCGATATGGGTCTATAGTTTGCCAAAACATCTGGATCAAGATTAGGCTTTTTAAGCTGGGGTTTGATGACTGTGGTCTTAAGTGCCTGAGGTACATAACCCACAAATAAAGTCAGATTAATCAAATCTAGAATGAACGGCTCAATGAAATAAAAGATCTCTTTAAAGAGGCTAGTTGGTACTGGGTCTAATAGACAGGTTAACGGTCTGGATGATGAAACTATAGAAGCTGGCTCTGAGAGATTTAGAGGTGAGAATGATTCCAGATGTAAAAGAGGCGTTGCAGCTGATTCAGGAGTTGCTGTATTCAGTAGAGATTTTTATCTAACGTAGGCAAGAGCTGATAAATTCTTTCTCTGATGGTGAGGATTTTATCTGTAAAAAAGTTAATAAAATCATCACTGCTTAGAGCTAAGGGGATCACTGGTTCAACTGAGCTATGGCTCTCTGTCAGCCTGGCTACAGTGCTGAAGAGAACCCTGGGGTTGTTCTTGTTTTCTTCTATGAGTGCTGAGCAATATGAACTTCTAGCACTGCGGAGAGCTTTTTTATATGTTTTTAGGCTATCTTTCCAGGCTCTGTGAGACTCTTCTGACTTACTGGAATGCCAATTTCTTTCTAATTTCCTTGATGTCTGCTTTAAGGCACAGATTTGGTAATTATACCAGGGAGCCAGCCTCCTCAGATTGAATACTTTCTTTTTGAGAGGGGCGGCATTGTCGAGATTCGAACGCAGTGTGGCCATAGTGCTAGTCACAAGGTCATCAACCTGTGTATGGGAGAAATCCTCATTTGAATTTAGATACGGCATTTTTGGGAATGATGACCAAATGTTATCTTTATGAAGTGTATAAGTATAACATCTGCTGAAGATCAAATCTCAGGAAGTGCAGCCACTTGAACAAGTGGCCTGTAGTTTCCATCTGGTTTTCTGACTTAAATCTGGAGCACAGGTAGAACAACATGTTGAATGAGAATGTGGAAATTGTCCAACAGTTCCTATCTACTCTCCCCCATCTCAAGGGTTAGCTTTTATTAGTTCCCTGTATAAGTGGATAGCTGGTACAGTACATGAGCTGCAATGGTTCAGCGTTCACTACCTGGCATTAACTGTACACATCTGTTGTCTGCAGTTGCTTCTGTGAGTCCTGAAGTTTTAGATCAAGGACATCCCCTGGTCAGCCAATTGTCTGAGCTATGTGGAGACTCAAATCCAGATGGGTGGACAGTCAGGTAAGAAGCACACACAATAACAGCTGACACTCGGATACAGGGCATACCCATAGCAGATTGTGTGCTGCTCCCTATTACACATCTCCCACCTCCCCAGATAAAATTAAGTTCAATGAAGAATTAGTCCCAGGGGCGTCTCATGCTGGGAACACTTAAACACACCAAAGGAAAGCTCTTAACGGTTACATCTGGTGCTAAGGAAACTGAGTGTGCTGCAACAACTTCACCTCCAACTGGCTGAGGGGTATTTATGAATGAATTAGTTTACTGTCATTACACAGCCAATCTTAGTCAATAGCAAAACAGCAACAGGCCTACTGTGGTTGGCAGGGACTGTCTCAGCTGCCACCCCCAAGTTCTGTCTTTTTGATCTGCAGATCAGTTGTTCATGAGAGCTTCTCAACTGTGGAATAATTCCCTTTAGGTCAAATTAGTCACCTCAATATCCCCTTTCAAAAATACTCAATACTCAAGAATGGCAATACATTTTTGATTTGTATAATGCTTTCATTCTTTAAATCATTATCAGGGATGTATGTGTTTATTTATATCTAATTTAATTTGTTCTCTTCTACATCTTATATTCTTTATATCTTTGTTGTATTTTCTCACTTTTTTTGTTCAGTCTGAATTCCTGTCCTTTCTCTCCTCTTGGTGTCTGTGTGCAGATGTTCACAGCTAGATCTCGGTGGCTGTGCTCTTAAAGAAGTCAGTGTCACCATCCAGCGTACTGGAGAACCTCAGGACACAATGTTCAGCTGCAGAATGGGAGAGATCATGGTGAGACCTGCTGTATTCAATTACTCTCTAAAATGCACAAATTGGGGAAGTACAGTAATGCTGTTTATGAGACTGTGGGTTCAGCTGTAGACTGGAAACCTGCCCACTCTCACCCAATGTCCACAATTGTGGGCCATTCTGGGCATTCTCAGTGCCCAGCACCATGGGCACTGAGACTCTCTTAAGCATCAGGATTTGAGGCTGCAGGAGTATATTTTACAGCCAAATATTGCTTTTGTTGTTCAATGAATTTATACATATTTTCTGTGATGGACCGGAACCCTCTCCAGGGTGCACCCTAGCCTCACCCAATGTGAGCTGGGATTGCATCCCCCTCCAGCACCCTCAACGACCTGGAAATGGATAAGCAGTAAAGGATGAATGAATAAATGAAACGTGTAATTCAATGGAGAGTAGCTGTTGCTAACATAAGCCCCGAGAGCAGAGTTCTCCAACTCCGGTCCTGGAGGGCCACTGTCCTGCATGTTTTATATGTTTCCTACTCCAACACACCTGATTCAAATGAGTGGCTCCTTATCAGACTTATCAGGCTCAGCAGAGCTGGATGACAAGCTACATTTACAGCAGAGTTTCCTGATACCTTCAGCCTCTTCTAGTGAACGTATCTCCTGTCCTGTCTATGTTTTTGTCAACAGCTCCTGGATGTAGCCAGTTTACAGGCTCCCCCAGAGTCCCTTCAGGGTTTGTGTGTTTATGATTTGGTGTGGCTGCATGGTGCTGGCCCATCGCTGGAGTCCACCTCTCCCTGCCTGCACCTCAACGCCACGCTGCGCTGGGACTACCCGACCCAGCTTGTACACCACTTCAGGGTGTACTGGCGACAGCTGAGAAGACCTGACCCCCGAATCCCCCCAGGTCCGCTGGCTCTGGTGGGACGTTCATATTCTAATCTGTTCAGGGTAACAGAGCTGATAGTACCGGAGCCGCCTGGTCTGATGGAGCTGGTGGTGGAACCAGTGGTCAGGAATGGGATCCCAGTCCCAGAGAGCCACTGGGGAAGAAGAAGGCTCAGCTACACAGCAGGCAGCGTACATTGACAGTAGACAGCTGACATAAGCAATACAAGCACTGGTAGAAAACCGTCTTACAGCTTGTGTTATTCTCTGACAGGAAATCTCTTGTGAGCTTAATCCTAGCTGTGTGGAATTGTTTCTATGACAACAGTAAGCTTGACAACATATCACCAAAGCTGTTGGATGGCCGACCAGCATCAAATTTAGAGTTTTATTATGATTTTGTTTGACTTGTTTTTCTTATCATTGTAAAAGTGACAGAAAACAGAAGTAAACCGATATTAGCAAAGGAGCTAATGTTAAATTAAAAGCATGGATCAAAGCTAATAAGTTAAATAAAACACAGGAGTGAACACATTATCTCAGTAGGCTTGAGGGAACTTCTTGGCAAGTTTTGGCACAAATTTGATGGCACAAATGTTTGGATTCAGCAACAATTGATTAAGTGGTCAAATGTCATAGTCAATGTGACTGTACAAAACATGTTTCTGGCAGTAGCTCACATATTCATCCTCTAATTATGATACAATTGATTAAAGCTTTTAATTGAGATAATGATATTTGATGTTAATGTGGTCAAAAGTTAACTGGCTGACTTCATAATGTTCTGCAGTAGTACTACTGACCAGTGTTGTAATTTGAGAACATTTCCAGCAACCTGGTTGGTTGGCCACCAGTTTGTCATTCTTGTCTTTAGTTACCAGGGTGACAGGTCCCAGCCCATATGATGAGTTGTCTCGAAAGCAGCTACAGATGACACCAGTGCCTTTATGAGAAGTTTAATAATTCACAGCTAAAGGTTCTCAGAGCATCATTTTGTAAAAGAACAATGTCAAAAGATGCTGGTGCTCATAAAAAGATACTTTATGGACGCGTTGTTTGTTTTTAGCTTATAGAGATGACTGTGATGGGTGCTGACAATCCTGATGTCCCTGTTTGGGAAAGGAAGACAAAGCTTGACATGATCAAGCAATATGGTGAACATGATGCTATTCTGCTTGAATTATTCTGTCCTGCAGATGGAAAATATCCGTCCATTAAATTTTGTCAGTGTTAAAACTGAAGGCATTCATGTTTATACAGTAAATATGAAGCTGGTTAGTCGGGTGGGATTTGTTGTGCTATAGATGGTGTTCGGTGTCTGAAACCCTCCACTAACACCCCTAACTGCCTGTACCTTCTTATTGACCCACAAATGAATTCACCCTCTCTACTATCATGTGTCTTCTTTTTAGTTGTGTGCGCTTAAGCAAACAAATAACCTCTCTGTTGATTATAATGTACAATTTCCTGATTGTCATATGAATTAAAGATGAAATATCCAGTTACCATAATAATTGGCTGTGGGTTTTCTCATCTAATTAAGCTAATAATACATTTTATTTATTAAGCATCTTTAAAGACCATTTCTCAAAAGCTTCACAAAAAAAAAAAAAAAAAAGACACTTTGTGATTCAAATAAAATTCCCAGATTGTATTCTGTCTTTGAAGATAGTGGAAAAACCAACCAGTCTAATACAGAATAAGTCCTAAAAACCAAATTAGAAAATAACTGCACGTCAACCACATATCTAGAGAAAATGTTGCCATGTCCACACAAGATCTGCCTCAGAGGCATGTGTGTGACAAATTAAAGGGACACAATAGACAAGGAATCTCCTAGTTTAACAGGAGATTAGTCAGTTTGAGCCACAGCACTCAGCTCTTCAGCTGGTTGATAAGATATTGTTGGACCAAAGATGAAAGTTTCTCTGTCCAGCAGTCATTACAATAGGCTCATAAAT
Source organism: Echeneis naucrates (assembly GCF_900963305.1). Lineage (NCBI taxonomy): Eukaryota > Metazoa > Chordata > Actinopteri > Carangiformes > Echeneidae > Echeneis > Echeneis naucrates. The sequence continues at coordinate 17,747,609 of NC_042518.1, forward strand.
TGGAGCTCTGTAATGTAACTAGATTCAATAAAGTTAATGTTCAAGACATAAGAACATTTGGTTTTTGAGTTACTGCTGGAAAAGGGGTCTCACAGCCTGGATGAGGGAAAATGTTCAGTTGCCATTAGAGTTGACCTTGGGATGGATCTTACCAAACACGCACTGGACCATGAAAACAGAAAACACACCGCTACAGATGAACATGAGTTTATTTTACATCATACTGTGCAGAATTTAAACGTCCTCATCCTGTTAACAAATTCAAAGTCATCTACTACCAGTATACCACACCAGGTGGCTCAGTGGGAATGAAATAAAACATTTCAATATCAAACAACATTTTTGTTTACTGTATCAAAAAATGAAGTCATTGCAATTTAAAGTAGTGGGACTATCAAAGAGTGGCATAAAATCAACACTTTTTACAGTCATGCCCCAGTTTTTTCTATATGTGAAGCTGAAAGTGGTAGTTAAGACCTTCAAAATAATCCAGACTGCACATGTAAGATTAGGTTTTTCCAGGTTTCCTACATATACGTAAAAAAAAGAAATAAAGAAAAAAAGCTTTCATAAAACCAATACTGTAGAAGAGAAGTGTGTTAACCAAAAAATAGGTCATCTTTCTAGTTGCTTTATGGCTGAGTTACACAGGTCATCATTGTGATCAAGGAGGACTTAAAAGAGTTTTGATTTGGTTTAGCAGAGTGAATTATAAAAAAAGTCATGCATTTGTGATTGTCAAGAGCCATTCCAACTGGTGTCAGAGAGGGTGCCTCAGGCTTGCTTGGTGATCATCTTCATCATCTGCAAGGCCATGGGTCCCTGGTCTGAGGGAATCTGCTCAAACAGAAAAAAATGAACTTTTTATGATCAAATGTAACTTTAGAATTCTTTCACTACTGACAGTACTTGATCACTATTGTATTTCTATTGCGTTATTGTGTAGTTTTTTAACTTAAAACAATTATTTCATGTTACTATCTTGAAATTCTTGTCCAGCATGTGGTGCTATGATAGATATGTTTTATTTAACTTTTTAAACTGTCTAACTAGAAGCTGTCATTTAATTTCCAAGTTAGAAATGCTTCTAAAAAATTTAAAAAACAAAGTAGCCCATGATGCGAGTGAATGAATCTTGATGTGAATCACTAGAGGTTGGTATCTGAATGGTTTACAAACTCCACACAATGCAGCTGGCATCTCACCATGTGACCAGCTCTGAGGATCCAATAAAAGGCAAAGTTCTTGTAGGTTTTGTAGAAAGCTCCCGTGACACCTGGGGAGTCAGGGTCATTAAGGGGGGTCCACCTAAGCTTGTTAAATCCAGGTAAACCCTCCCACTTCAGCTGCTTCACCCACTGCTCCTGACCTGTAACAAGAGGTATTCTCGTGGCACAGTTGGACTTTAATATTTAGATGGTTGGATCTAATGTAACAGTGTGAGTCAGTTACCCATGGTGTCCACTATGAGGTCCAGCTGTCCATTGTATACAGTGACATTGACTCCAGCGTTCAGTAACAGGTCAACAACATCCACCACAGGCTTCATGAAGTCCCCTGCCATGTAGCTGAACACGTCCTCCGCCTGGCCTGTCAAGGGAGAGGAGACTTACATGAGTGCAGCAAAAGAAAGATGGAACCATTTCTACAGCAGCAGGAAACTGACTCCAGAGTCAGATGTGGAGGTATGCAGAAACTTTACCTCCCCAAGTGACATTCTGGGGAATGATGCCAAGTTTCTTCCTGATAGGCCCATTCATCAGCTGACTCAGTGATTGGCTATGGAGGGGATGAATGTGGCGACGTGTCTGCAGTACTGATGGGACACGAAAAGACAAACACATTCCCCATTGTCCCAAGCCAAAGTAGCCATCTCACATTTTACAAATTGCTGACTGCATGCTTTATGTCACAACGCCTTACCGATGAAGTCCTCTCCTACTGAAGAGCGGCTCTTCCGGTCCGGGTCCTGGGTGAGGATGTTATAGAAGTTGACACCATTTGTGTTCTGGAAAACCAAAACAAACCGATATCAAACCTTTTGCTCCTTGCACATCTACATATAGCACTGATTTCTGAAAAGTAGATCGGGGCAATATCAGAAGTCTAATATCTCATGTCTAAATACTGTGATATACATTTATTTATTGATTATTTTTCAGTTCAAGGTTTCTTTGTCACATGTGAAAGAACAATGTGAAATAAGCAAAGCAAACACTGTTCAGAACAGCAAGACAAATTTAATATTTGATGTTATTCATCAGTGGCCCAAACACAAAGCTTTATGTTCAATTTTCTTCTAAATGTAACCACCATTAAAAGTATGACCATCATGTTGTACTGAAGGCTTAAAACTCGAGACTGAGCCCATAAATGTCCCCTGATTACCATTAGATAAAAAACAAGTTTAAGGCTCCTCAGCATTGGCTTCCCTTTTCAGACCTTGAGTCCATGTCCATTTTCATACACAGCATCTACAGTCTTGAAGACCCTTAGACGGGTCCAGCTGCTTTTATGAAGCTCTAACACTTGAGGTAATGTGGGAGAAAGACAAGGTTCAGAGGCCTTGTCTCTGTTCGTGCAGCAATATGAGAGTCAAGTCATCAGGACGTGCTCTGGCACCTAACAAGTCAAAACAATAAGTAGAAGACATCTGGGTGCCAGGGAAGAGAACTACACCACACATACGCACACAGATCTGCACAATCACTATGGTGGAAGTTCAAGATAAGGGTGAAGGCTATCCACACAACACACACACGTAACCTGTCCTAGGTATAAGAAGCATGTCACATCTTTTTCTGGTTGGTCCTGTCTCTGACTACGTTGTTCATAGGGCTGATGTGACTAAAGAGGTTCCCCATCTGACACCTGTGTCTGGACAACCTGATTTCCTCTTTTCCACCACAACAGCAGTCAATTAGATGACATGATAACCTGCAGTCACCTCAGAGACATGTCAAAGTGGTTGGTGAAATCTGACGAGTCTTCCTTCAAAAGGAAGATAAAGGGTCATTCTACAAGGTGCTAGACTTTTTGCAAGGTGAACTGAAAGACTAATAAATTGCAAGTCCTGGGGCTCCTGTGAGATGTCAGTGTACCCACCTGCTCCACCACAGTTTCAGCCATGGACCACAGCTCAGTGGCTTTCTGGAACTGCTGTTGCTCCACAGCTCGCTTCACCTCCTCTGCTGCACTGCTGACATTGGCCAGGCCAAAATCATCCAGCAGCGACTGCACAGCAGAGAGACCCCTTTCAGGTGAAATGATGTACTTGCTTGCTATTAGAGATCTGATTTTAACTAGACAATGTTAACCTGAAGAGTCTGCTTAGCATGTTACTCACAGTGGTGTAAAGGTACGGTCCCCATGTCATAACAGAGTCTGTGAAAGAAGCACAGGGAGACAGCTTGATCATTTAAACCCTGCTGAACCTGTAATACTGAGCGTCACTTGTTAATACAGAGAGTGCACCTCTGATCTATATGACTAAAATATTCACTTACTCCATTTAACACAGTATTGCTCATTGATATCATGTTTGGGTTAACTGGTCTTTAGGTCTGAGTGTGAGTGGTTGTTGGTCTCTGTCTCTGTGTGTTGCCCAGGGTGACCCTGCCCTCACCCAGTGTGAGCTGGGATTGGCTCCAGCACCCCTCATGATGCAGAAATGGATAAGCGGTTGAAGATGAATGAATGACAAACTACAGAGGAGAGTCAATGCTCCAAAACAAATCATAACAAAAGTCAGCACAACTGCATTCGCGAGACCATTTGTTCATTTATTCTGTGCTTGTACCTCTCTCTTCCTGTCCCCATTCTACAGTTGGTGAATCCAACCCATGATCTTCTTGCTGTGAAGCAAAAGCACTAAGCACTATGCCGCCCTTATCAGTACACACTACTATTCATTTCCCATTCATACTTCTGCTAAAAATCCTACTTCCCAACTGCTAATATTTATTTGTGCACTTATTGTTAATAGGCTCCACTATTAACATTCCATCCTATATTCTCCCCCTTTCTTCTCTTTCACTGTCTCTCTCTTTGCCAACCAATCCAGTTGAGGCAGATGGCTGCCCACCCTCAATCTGGTTTTGCTCGAGGCTTCTACCTCTTAGGGGAAGTTTTTCCTTTGCACTGTAGCCAAGTACTTGTTTTGGAGGGATATGTTGGGTCTCTTTCACAACTCCATAAAGAGTTTGGTGTCTTGAAGCAACTCTGTTTCTATTTGGTGCAACATAAATAAAATGGATTTGATTTATGTTGAATAGATTTTCTATGTCTTGTTTACAATCCCTGACTGCTCCATTCCTTCTGGACGACACCAAAAAAAACTCTGCTCTTTGCTTTCACTTGCACCTTAAAATAATCCTAGGCATTCATTTGAAGTCCAGACTCTGACAGCTCATGAGTTTGTTTCCTCCTACTTGGAAAACTCATGTGTGATTCCCCCCGCTCAGTGTTTCAAGTCATTGCCATGTTTGAAATTTTGGCTGTAGTTGAACAATCTGCTTCCGAATCATCTTTCCTCAACTTTTTGAGGTGAAGGACAAATAAGAACAACTGCATTTCCTCTTTCCTTTTGCAAAACAAGTTCTAGTGTTTCCTACACAAAAGGAGATGAGATAGGAAGCGCTGAATGTCCCTTCCTGATTACGTAGAGAATTCAATCAGCTCTGATCAGATTCTGCTGACATACTTCTGGATGAGATGAGATTTTCAGGGGGGAAAAAAAAAGAGAGACTTTAACCACAGTCTTCTTCGCTTCATTCAGTATTTGGGGCATGGTGCTGCCAACTCTCATTAAGCCTCTTCATCTTCTTGAAGTTTAGTAACCAATTTATTTCTTTCTGTACATAAATAAAAGGTACTCCTTGTGCCCAGTCATGTTTTAATACAAGGTTGGTTCAAAAGCAAACGGTGGGTGACATCAGCATTAGAGCACACACACTTTGCCTTTTGTTACTGTAAATGTTGCTCTTCCTGCGTCTCCTGATGCTCAATCTGGTTTCTGACTGTTTCCTTGCATCTAACTATGGAGCTGTTGCATGAAGTTGAAAACTGAGGGAGCCACTGGTTATTTCCTAAATGTTGTGCAATCACCAGTGGTGGATAAAGTACACAGTAGACTATCAAATACAGATCCCCCCGGTCAAATCTTACTCCAATAAAAGTGGAAGTAACCAAGTTAAACTGTGACTTGAGTAGTTTTATGCCAGCTGCCCTTCCTGACGCAGCTCTCCCATTTATCCAGGCTTGGGACCTGCACTAGAATACCACTCTCCTCTGGTAACAACTCAACTCCCTTTAAGTAACAGGTTACAGCGGACTAAAGACCTTCAGTCAAGTTAACTGTCCTGATGCTTTGCAAACACCATTGTTCAAAAGCTGCATCTACAAAAATGAAATTTCACATGCTCCTCACTAAGCAATGTGACTGGTCGTGGTTGAAGGTTTGAAGTCTGACTGATACTGACCCAGTGGGGAAATCCACGAGTCTCCAAGTGCCACTCCAGCAAATCTGCACTTCACTGTTCCTTGTTCTATGGCCTGGATGGACATCAGACAGATTAAAATTAATTTATCACTTTCAGCAAGTAAAAGACTAGTCAAGCACAATCTGTTGATAGGTTCATCTTGAGTTAGTTAACCTGAGGTTTCAAGGTAGAAGTTAAACCCACAACTCCAGGGATACATTCTGAGTCTCTGAGTCTCAGAGACATTCTGAGTCACGAATGTTACTGGAGGAATTAATGAGAAGTCTAGAATTATACTGAAGGAAATACACTGACCCATCTTATGTCCAGAGAGCTGAAACAGTTTGAACATGTCTATAAACCTTTAAGCAGCAGATACTAGAGCAGCTCTAGGTTATTTATAAATAAATAAATAAATAAATAAAAGAACAGTAAACAGTAAATCAGAGGCATGAACCATTAAAACATACAGTTCATACATAACGTATTCACAAAAAAGTTTGAGATTTCCATCCTATTCATCAATTTCATGTCAGGTCTCTGACAATGAACCTGTGGCCCTGAAGATATAAACATAGCCTGTCAGACTTACAGGGCAGTGCACTCACCTTAGTCAATTCTAGTGAGATTGCTGCAGCCATTTTCCCCCCATATGATTCAGAAAAGATGTAGAAGGGGACGCTCTGCAAAGGATGAAACAACCATTCCTTTAAATCTATCACTTATACCTACAGACCTATGTGACATACAAGTCTATTTTCCATCTTGTGATATACAAGACGTAGAGAAAATTGTGAAAATTCATTGTTAGCAAACAGTTGACGTGTTCTCAGGTAAGACTCACTATACTGTGAGTGCAGCCTCATGTGTTTTACTGAAAACTGCCAGGATACAGAATTCTGGGGGTTACTTGTATTATTATCTGGAGATTTCAGCCCCTGCTGACTGGATAATGTTTTTTATATTTTGAATGGCTAATGTTTTTTTTTGTTTGTTTGTTTTTTTTTTTTATATTTTTATCAGCTTCTGACTAAGTGAATTTCCCTCTGTTATATCCATCGATCATCTGTGTAAAATACAATAATCATGTCCTGACCATAGAACTGAGCATGAAAATATACAAGCTACGCCCACATGTGAGATGACAGAATGCAGTATGATTTGTTCAGGAGAAAGACCCTCTCATGTAAAAAGGCCTCAAACTAAATGGAGGCCTGAGGGGCCAGTGGTCTCGTGTCTAGTGGTAGTGATTATCAATTACAGAGCATATAAGTCACCAGCCAACGCAAAAATGATGGCACAGTGGTTAGCGCTGTTACCCCACAATAAGAAAGTTGTGGGTTTGGTTCCTGGGCCTGGGGCCTTTTGTTCATTGGCGAGTCTAAATTGCCTGAAGGTCTGTGAGTGTGAGTGGTTGTTTGTCTCTGTGTGTTGGCCCTGTGATGGACTAGTGACCTGTCCAGTGTGAGGTGGGATTGGCCCAGAAACTGATAAGGAGGTAGAAAATGAATGTTTCTACAAGCTCCATTAGCTTGTGAAATGAGGAAATCAAGTATCAAGTATTTGGAATTTAAATATTAGAATATGAAGGCCTTATGCAGCAGTACAGAAGGATGGATGTATTGAGAATCAGATGCCATGCCTGGAACTCTGCCTTCTCTGTGAAGAAGTGTTTGAGCAGCTCCAGCATGTCCGAGGCCACCATGGCCACGTTTGTTGCGTAGCCATCAGGCCTGTCAGTGTAGCTGAAGCCGGTGCCGACGGGGTTGTCAACAAATAACACATTGGCTGCCTGAGCCTGAAAGAGCATACACAGACACACAGTTAAGATTAGATAGCATAGACAAGCATGTTAAAGCTTTATTTCAACAGGCTGCTCCAATGAAAACCTTCATGTCACTGAGGGAATTAATCTCTGCCACAAGACTCCAAGAAAAAAAAAACAAAAAACAAAAAAAACCTTGAACAAACACTCCTGAGGGGATCAACTTCCATGTGCCAGGACAGTTAGTCCAGTGATAAAGCAAGCGTCTGGTAAAAGAGCATCTTTAAAACACATCTTACCCAGCTGGTCTTTCTGGGTTTCAGGTCCCTGTTCAAAGGACCAATCTCCTCAAAATTCCCAAAGCCAGTCCCTGATCCTCCTGGTCCACCCTAAACACACACAGACACACTTGAAGCGAAAAGTAAATTCAGATCATGTCTTTCAAATATGAAACTTTATTTTTTCTTCTTTTGCTGACTGACCTTGTGAAACATTTGCCAATTCCAATGTAATAGATAGTAAATGTTAAAAGTAAACTGTTTGGTCTCAGACTTTTTTAACAAGCTCGCAGGTAAAGTTTCTGATTACTAATCCGTGTTCCTCCTGTAGAGCACTGTGACTGAAGGGCAGACAAAATAGACAAAAAGACTAAATACCTAGCCCTGAGGTGAGAGGCAAATTTAGATAAAAAAATATATATATATAAGTATATAATATAAGATGTTCTCTTGAGGCTGTTTTTAAACACAACTAGGACGGTCTAATCTAGTGATTCCCAACTGCTGTGCCGTGGAAGACCACCCTACCTCACATGACTGGGACTCCAAGGCTTACAGTGCCAGTCAGGTGAAACTGGACAATCCTCCACGGCACACCGCTGGGAAACACTGGTCTCATCTAGGCACCGGAAAACTGACAGTGTTGAAACAGTAAAAATGAAAAAAAAAAAAAGAATAAATCACAGTAGAACATAGAATGCTTTACTGTATTTCTTATATAGCTGACTATTGCCATTTAGTTCTTTTCCGTTTATTTACTCAGTTCATGACGTAAAAACCTTGGGGTTTCCAATCAATGTGTGCAATAAGTCTGTGTCTATTTCACAGAATATCTGTATTTAGTGACAAACGTATATAATTTTATCTGTAGCTGTATAACTAATCTTTTAGCCAAGGTGGACTGGCTTTTGGTACATTTTAAACTTTTGGATTTCTGACTCCAAGCCAAGTTAGTTCCTCTTCTTAAATTTAAAAAAAGAAACAAGGCTATTACTCAGTCTCAGCTCTGAAAGTTTTTTTTTTTTTTTTAAGTTAACTGGTGGGTGTAATATTAGCCTCCTGTCAGATAGAATCTAACTTTTCTAAAAAATTATATTTCTCATTACTAAAGTGTGCTTTAGTGGTGACCATTTTCAGTATAAAAGCACTCTGATTTGCAACCTCAGATTTTGATGACATATCTTTCATATTTATAAATATATGGAAAGAAGATTTTTGAAACCTGCTTCAGAATTTTGACATTTAAGCATACTGATGGTGCATTTCTGTAAAATTGGGCACAGGACAGTTTGAGAAATGGTCAAAACAGAGGTAACAGAGCCCATGCCTAACTTAATTGCATTGTATTGGTGTCTGTGCCTCATAAACAGACTGTATAGATAAGAATGCAAGCAGACATGCTACACTACAAAGTATTACATCACACACAAAGAATGGAGTTTGGGGACAACGCATAAAGAAACACAATGGAACAAAACAACAAACAAACGTAAAACCTGCATAAACAGTGTGGTCATTTAATGTTTAAGTTGTAAGTTAAAGTTAGTAGACCTAATTGTGTCTTACCTGCAGCCACATGACCAGAGGCAGGTCCATGTATCCAGGAGTCTGGCTGTCAGCATAATAGAGCCACCAGAACATGTGGGCTCCTTCCCTCACCTGCACATAGTTCCAGGCTTCTTTACTTGCCAGAGGACTGGTGAGCCCTGCAGAGGATTCAGTCAGTTTTATTGTTTTAACCTGATAGACAGTGTTGCTTATAAAATAATCCTGCAGGGCTACAAACTAATATGCAGGTCTATTCCAGAAAACTTGTTGACTAGGCCCTGAACCTACACACAACACTGCAAATATGGTGATAAAGTCATCAATTTGATATTATGAATCAACAACTTCCATAGATAGATAAATCTTCTGCTCCAACATATTCCTTAGAGTGGCTCATATAGCACTACATCTGGGCAGACTCCAGCTGTTTCTGAAGAACGTTGTAGTACTGAGTATAATTGCTATGTTAATCCCGTGGGGAAAGAAATGTGTACCAGCAGTGGAGAAGAGAAGTAATAATTGGTCAACAATATTTAACAAAGTTCCCTACATGGAGTATTGGCAAAATCTGAAATCCCACTTTTGTTGCATCAAGTTTTTATATGAGCTTCTCAGCCACTACACACTTTTTGTTAGTAAAGGGAACGCTCAGGCCTCACCATTGGTCAGCATCGTTTTTAAAATCCACAATTTCAATCAGTACAGTAATGTGGAGACTGGTAGCCTCACAGTTGCGTGTGCACATTTACAACTTCGCAAAGCGGATGAGATTTTGGAATATTTCATGATCGTTTAATTATTAATTATTGTGAAGCAATTTTGACCGCTTGTTAACTTCTGCAATGTGAGCTTTGGTATTTTCTACAAATTAGGAAATAAAAGAGACAGTGGAGGCGAGAGGACAGGCAGGGTGAAAATTATCGTTGTATCTGCAACTGAAAACCTCGGCGGTTTCATGAACTCAACACCGGCCGGCTCTAATTCACACCAGAAGATCAGATGTAAAGTAACAAATATACATAATGAAGAGCATTAATTAACACAATCTTAGTTTCGTTTTTCATAGTTTCACATGAGTGAGGGCGTGAAATAATGAAGCGTTTCAGCATTTCAACAGTTGCAACGCAACCGCACTCCGGTCACTTGTCTCACCTTTACTGACGATAACTACGAAGAGAAAAACCAAGCTGCTAATTTCTGCCGCCACCATTGTTGAAATCCACTCTTCAGGCAACTGTGTCGGACCGCTTTATTGAGTGATCACATGACCGCCTCCAGAGTCAGCTGACTGACGTCATGTTTTGTTTATTCTCATTTATCTTTGCTCAATATTTTTGTGCTAGTTAGAGCCCGCCAAACTATTTTAAAAGTAGAACTGGGCAAAATGTATATTGAAAATGTTTAGTAAAATGTACTTTCAGCAGGACAAGCAAATACACAAAAAACTGACATTACGCTAGTTTGATTATTAATTTCTTCAAAATAACTAACAATTTAATCAAGGATTTGAGTTGTGTGTTTAAACTTGAGCGGAAACGTGATTTTGGGTTGCGTTAACTAGAAGTCCCGCCTCCATCCAGCAGAAGGCAATATTGTGAATAAGTTGAAGAGACACCGGCCGGGTGAAATCAAGACTTCCGTGCAAACACTTAGTTGTCCTTCAAAATAAAATGCCACAAGTCCGACTTTTATTTATATATATGGTATATATATATATATATATATATATATATATATATATATATATATATATATATATATATATATATATATATATATATATATATATATATATATATATATATATAAATCCACATGCACGTCAATTATTGATTATGATATGCTCATTTTGAAAGCCCGCTCTAAGTATCGATATTTTAGTGTTGTGTTGCAAGTCTCTGAAACCTTTCAAGTTTTTAACGTTTGATACTTTATTCTGAAATTTTCAAGCGGAAGAGTAGTTGTCGCCTTTCCGGTCAGAACAACGGTAGTGTGTTTGGCGTGCGGTTTGGTTCTCTCACCGTCATGGCTGCTAACGCAAACAGTTGTATCCGCGTGCGCTTATACTTCGACTACCCGCCGCCTGCCGTCATCGACTGTCGTATGTGCTGGTTGCTCGTGGACCTAAATAAGTGCCGCGTGGTGGCGGACCTGGAGAGCATCATACGGGAGAAGTTCGAGTTCAGCTCCCGCAGCATCCTGAACTTGTTCATTGAAGACTGCTACCTACCGCACACCGAGCACATCTACGTGGTGCGGGACAATGACAGCGTGAGGTGGGAGGAAGGGGGGCTTTGAAAAATGTACCATCAGTTCCACATCGAAGAAGCACCACTAAAACACAACGTTAACAGAGGCTGCTCTTGTAGATGGGTCCATATCAGTTACGTGCGGTGAGGTTTGTGGTTGGGGAGGCACTGACTCGCAAGTCAGATTTACAAACATAATGCTAATAGTATAATTCAATTCACAATTCGGTTGTCGGAGTATACACTGACTGCTCGTTATGTTTCATATCAGAAATCCTTACACACATGTAGGGCTACATTTGGCAGTTACATTTATAGCGACCCAGAGGGAGCATATTTGCTCTCGCAGTTCCACAGTACATAAACATTCAAACAAATGTAAAGAGTGGTGTGCAAAAAAACAGACTTCCAATTCTGACAAAACATGTGACATGACAACATAACCAGTTTGAATTCAAACCCATTTTTGTCCTAAACGGAACTTTTCCTGTTGCTTTTAAAAGCTATAAGCTAAAGCCTGAGGGTGGTTATTTTGTCAGTAATCACAAGCTTACAATACATAATCCCGCAATTCCTTAATGTAGAAACCAAATCCTCCATGTTCAGTGTGAAACTCCAGTGCAGTTGTTACGTTGATGTTCTTTGAATTTTTGCAAGAGTTAACCGAGTCGTAAACTTGAACCGCAGGCTCACTATCGCCCCCCTACGTTGAGGCAGCGGTACCGGCTACAGAGAATACACGCGCTCAATCCAGTTTGCGCACGTCCGCGGTCCATATCGTTAGGATTCCTCAACACTGCTGACATACTAAATAAAATTTTTTAGAGTGCCAAGTACAAGTGGTGGCTCCTTTTTAAGTGAACTTTGTCTTTAAATGAATGCCGTCAGTACAGAGCTACTGATTCCTGTTCACTATCTTAATCTAAAAAAGGGGCAGTGTCAACAGGCAGATGATGAAAATTGGCTTGAAGCTTACTCTGTTTTCTTTCCACGGAACAATTTTACACATTGGATAACATCTGCTGTGTGTGGGAGTATCTTTTATTCAAATGATGTGTGGAGACAACACCAACCTCACCTCCCCAATGGTGATCATCAAAGGAGCTGCTTTTCCCTCTCACATTCCACCTGTTTATAGGAGTGCAGTGTGCTGCTCTGTGATTACTATAAAAGTTCAATTACATGGGTGTTGAGCTGAATTTTATCCTGATACACCTTACAATGAGTTTAAGGTTGATCTGCTCATAATTTCTTATATTTTTCATATATTGTTTTTGTAAAAGTATAATTTTTTTCAGATATTGATGTTCCTTAATTCAGAAGCGGAGGTGTGGACTTTAATGGGCTGCAGGAAAGTTTTGTCTAGTCTTTAGCCTTTATATGTCCATCATATGAGCTTGAGTAGATTGCATGACTGGAATAATCTTTCATCTTACTAAGCAGTGGACAAAGTTGGTGGGCCAACCCACCATGTTTTTCAGTCATCTGTTTGTCAGATATAGCAAAGTTACAGTCCCAAACAAATTAGACAAAACCTCCTAGTATGTGGTAAATCCCTCCAGCTTCAGCTACAAGCAGGCAAGTAGAGAAAAACGCACAAAAAGCAATAATAATAAACTTAATGAAAATGATTAGCTGTATTAATCTGAAGCATAGATATAAATGAGCTGTATCTTGTCTATATAAATGTGCACATAAAGTGATACAGAAATGTTGGTGTCATCTTCTAAAAATGTTTTCCTGTTTTCCAGGGTGAAGGTGAAGTCTGTTGCTCAAGTTAATAGACAAAGCAGGTGCTCCGATGCATCAAGTAAAAACTGTAGGAAGAGACAAAGACCTGCAGAAGAGGATGGGCCTAGAGGCAACATAGTTAATGAGGAATGGAAGAAAAAAAAGCGGAAAAAACATAGCAAGGAAGGTCTGTTGGGGGATGATAATCAGGCTTCAGTTGATGAGCAGAGGAAGAAGTCACATGAAAAGGACATGAAAAAGAGGAAGAAGATAGAGGAAAGTAGCTCCCCACCCCCAAAAACAACTCCATCTGCCAAAAAAAACCCAAAAAGTGACAAATTGGGTAAAAGCACCACGAAACCAACAGCAGCAGCAGCAAAAACACACAATGTCTCCTCCTCAGATTCCAGTAGCAGCAGTAGTGAGGATGGCAAAGCACCCAAAAAGACCCCAACCCAAAAACACAGCCCAAAAGTACCCTCATCCACCCTTGCTGCATCCAAGGCACATGCAAACTCATCCCAGACAAAGTCACACCCCACCTCCTCCTCATCCTCAGAAACAGATTCCTCCTGTGATGAAACCCCCACTGGTAAAGCCCCATCCCAAAACAAACCTCAGACCTCCACATCTTCTCAAAGTAAGAAATTAAATGACAACTCAAAATCCCAGCAGGATACTGCTCTGCAGTCCACAAACTGTGCCCACTGGCAGGCAACCACTGCAGCCAAGCCTCTTGGTGGCCAGTCAGCAGTGACTCATGACTCAGACAGTGATGAGATCCAGCTGGTTATCCGTAAACCACTGCAGCAGCAATGGCAAGGTCTGAGTATGCTGCCATATGGGAGAGGCAGCAACCAGAGAGGAGCCAGGCGTGGTGGTCCTGAAAATAAAGGAAGGGGGAGAGGTAAAGAGGTCCTCAGAGAGAAAGATAATAGCTTTGAGGTCAGCTATAATGGTGCCAATGAACCAAGCTACCAGACGGATTCACTGACCAACACATCAGTAGTCATCCAGGTTTGTTTGTGTTTGCTCCTACATGTACATGCATGTGTGATTTCATTGGGAGGGAATTGTGTACTTACTGTTGGACGCTGTAATTCTGATCTGAAGAATTGATATTAGATCAGTATTTAGGCACATTCACAGAAGCTGTAAGTTCATTGTCTTGTCCCTTAAAAGAAAATTAATGAGCAGCTGGATTAAAGGAATTAAGTTAAAGCTGTACTAGTCAGAGAGATTTTTGAAAAGATAGTTTATCAACCACGACTTCACTTTATCATAGCACGCTTCCTAAGCTTTTGTTTATAATGACTATCGTGAAAACCTTGTGAAACTGCCCTCAACATATTAAGCTAGAGTAATGGTCAACTATCTGTGGTGTCACCTATTGTTTTATGAGCTGAGTTTTGAAGCCTTGAGTTTGTAATTTGTGAACTGGCAATCATGGTTCTTGAAACCAGTAGAAACCATATTTTGCGAAGAGGAAGAGTGAGGGCTGAATCTGACTCACTGTGGATTCAGTCCTGACTGTTGCACAGTCTGTCAAATCACACAACAGCAACGCCCCCTAATGGAACGTCATGTTGTATTGTGGACTTTTAACTGGAGACTGAGGCCATGAACTCATCAAGAAACCGTTTACTGAGCTAATAAATGCAGGTTTGAGGTTCTTCAACATTAGCTTGACTTTTGAGATCAGTAGTGAACATCCACTTTTAATTGGCAGTTGACAGTTAAAATAGATTAAAAGTACTACTTGTACTAGGCAAAATGTCAGCATCCTCACCAGTTATTTATCCACGGAGAAGAAAAATAGAGAACAAAACAGCACTCTTCTTATATTAGTAGATATTTACTATTTATTATATCTGGTTTTTATTTGTTGGTTTGGGATAAAAAAGGTTTATGTTTATAAATGAGGGGTTGCTCTGAAACTTGACCTTGTGAGTATTTAAGCTATGATGACAGGTAATTGAAGTTACTTGAATAAGTAACATTCATAAAATCTGAAAATGTAATTGTGTGCATGCACACATCGTGATTGTGTAACCTGTTCATCATGAAGGAATATGTGTGAAAATGGCTCGGGGTTAATAATGTCTTGGTCTCTTGGTCTATGAATATAGAATGGACCTGAAAGTGCCTCCAAACAGGACTACAGCTCTTTGCCCCTTCTGGCAGCTCCTCCCCAGGTGGGGCAGAAGATTGCCTTCAAGGTAAGCCTACCCTGGCCTACTGTTTTTCAGACTATGCCACTGTGGTAAACTGTTAAACTTGGCGGCTCCATAGGTCTTACCCCCCGAATCACAGACTTGAAGAGAAGCCATAAAGGGGACGATGAAGAAATGACCATTTCTTCTACAGCAGTATCACGCACAGATGTAACCATATTTAAACATAATATAAAATGTTTTTACCTTCCAGTGCTAGTCTTCTGCTGCCTTACTGTAACAACAGTTTGCAATACCAGCATATGATAGCTCTTGGAACAATACAGCATGTCTGTACTGTAGAAGAGAAAACTTTCAACCATCCATTATCCTCAGAATTACACTCGGGGCTTTATATGTGGCGCCAATCCCAGAAGCGGCGAGGGTACACCGTGGGCAGTTCACAAACCATTCAGCCTCATCTTTATACTGACGGGCACTTCAGGGTCACGCTACATTCATTCATCCATCCATCCATCCATTATCTATACCACTAATCTGTGAAAGGTTAAGGGGGCTAGAGACAATCCCCAGCTGGCAAAGGACCAAACTGGTGTTCACCCTTGGATGGTCACAAGGCCACTTTTGGTCTCAAGTTAACCAAATGTATATTTCTTCAGTCCGTGGGAGGATATTCAACATATTTATATTTAAAATACTTGGAATACTTGGCCCTGTTACTCCACCGGGCAAAACAGTTGGCTGGATGCAACAAGTCTTCCAGTGGGCACCCCCCTTCGCTGGTGTTTCGTCGATTTAAGCCCACAACACTTCAGTGTGCTCGACAGCAGCTCCAGCGTCCTGGATCTACCCCCGCTTACCACCATCCAACTCTAAGCTGTCCCTTCAGCTGGTGGCTCTTCGACCACACCTCCCACTATATTCAGATCGACCATGATGCTGTTTCAGCTTGATGACATTTCCTATCAGCCGCTTTCTTGCCACCTCTTTAGGTGTAATTATATACTGATATATTTATATCAACATGTGCAATATTCAAATAATCACTCTCTGTATCTATATTTCCTATAAATATCACATTGCCTCTCTTTATTACAATAATGCAATGTGCAATATACATTATTTACTCATGTATGTACTTTTTACATGCTCTTGTTACTGTACATTGGAGTACTCTGGCACAAAATTTTCCTATTTATCTTCTCTGATCTCAATCATGAAACAGTATCATTCATTCTTTCAGAGCAGAATCTTTGTCGAAGTAATAGACTGAGGTTTGTGTGTGGATGTGGATTAATTTCCCTACATTATAGATGTGTTTGTGTTCACAGCTGCTGGAGCTTGCTGAGAACTACACTCCAGAGATATCAGAGTATAAGGTGAGTGTTATCTTTCTGCTTCAGGTCTCTAACATGACCATTGTCCTCAAGTTGTAGGAGGGGCCTTAGTGAGATCATTATCAAGAAGCCAGGGCTGTTCATTCACACTGGAATCACAACACTTATTAGGTTACTGTGCATTTCAGGAGGGAAAGATTGTGAACTTCAACCCAACAACGAAACAGATTGAGCTGGAACTACTTCATGTCTCTCAAGGTAGGGATTATTAACTGCTGGTACATACACTGTTAATCTTATTTTAAATAACCAAATAGCAGAAGATTATAAGTCAGTGTGGCAAAGATCAGCTGTCAAAACATACATGAGGTACATGATACATTTTTTATAATCAGTGCTACAAACCCTGGAAGGATTAGACATGGTTGTTAGCATTGTTGTGTGGCTGACAGAGAAACCCTCCGTAAACCATAAACAGACATGAGTGCTATCCCCTTATCTTATTTGGCTCTGTCATGAAAAATATGAAAATTAAATCTTGAACCAAGAAATTAGTTGCTGTGCCTTTGACTCCCTCTTTCGACATTACAGCCTTTCATACTGAACACATTCACTTTATCGTGGTGGGAAGTTTTGCAGCATATGTTACACTATTAACAGAACGCTAATTCTTCAAGGCTCTGAAACACTAATTATAAGCAGCTGCACAGTGCAACTTCCTGCATAAGGATTGTATTCCTGTTATCTGGAGATTAAACTGTGAAGTCGATCAATACATTTTTGGTATGGGATTAGTCTACATTCATGTCAGAGCTCACAAGCTATTCGCTGTAGTATATTGGTGAAAAAGATATGGTAATACAAATTAAAAAAAAGAACACAACTTACAACATTTAGGGAGTATAAGTCAGTAAATTTAAAATGTCATTTAGTGAATAGTAACAGAGCATGTTGGGTTGACAATAGATGAGACACATTTGTCACCCTTGATGACTTTCTGCAACTTTTTACAACTCAGCTCCTGTAGAGCCTGGGAAATTTGACCTGGTTTATCAAAATCCGGATGGCTCAGAGAGAGTGGAGTACGCTGTGACTAGAGGTGCTTGGGTAAGTCATGTTTAAAACAATTTTAACAAAAACTGATTGCTAAAATTGCTAAAGCCCTAAGACCACTGAGTATGGTTTCACGTGATTTCAAAGAGCCAATAGGTGGCAGTAGAAAGGACTCAATGTCTCATTTACTGTCATGTAACAATATTGCCATACTAGATGTCAGCAATTGTGTCCACTTAACAAATCTAAACAATGAGAGTGCAGTTTGTGGCTCCTGAAAACCAGCACAATGAGCTAAAACAAGCTAAAGAGAGGTGCTCAGTGCATTGACCAGCATTCTATGCCTATAGCAGCAGGGCTGCACGGGGGTCCTGCTCTGTGGCTGCCCTGTGGCGTTTCACTCTGCCATTGCGTTCTTTTATTGGATTTTATTGTGTGTTAATTGTGCCTGTTTGTCTATGCACAATACTTAGTGCCTTATCAGAACTTAAGTGACCATGAATCTCACTTTATGGAGTATGATCACACTACTTGTGATTTTAAACACCCATTTCACCAAAGGACTCAATGCAAGGGTGGCACTCATCAACAACTGAGGAAGTTGGAAAAACAACAAACCACTACTCTGCACATCAATGCACAATCACTGAGAGTGAAGACAGATGAGCTGTCAGCCAACACCGGTTTCCTGTATGAATATAGGAACACTTGTGTCCTGGTGATCGCCAAAACCTGGTTGGACAGTAACATTGAGTCCAGTGAAGTGCAGCTCTTTGGCTTCTCGGTGTTCAGGACCGGTATCACCAGGAAGGCTCGCGGAAGTGGAGTCTGTCAACTCATCAGGGATGAGTTGCTATAGTGTTGGGAGAAAACAAGTGCACCCCTCACATAGAGCTGTTGTGTGTCTCCTTTCAGTCCTTCCGTCTGCCCTGGGAATTTTCCCACATCTTCTCTACTGTTTATATACTTCCAAAGGCTAATTTTAATAGGGCATCAGAAACTATTTTTACCCTTTCACAGAGACTTGAGACGATCTCACCTGATACACCCACATTTATTCTTGGAGATTTTAATACTCACTCCATTAAAAATGCTTGCACACATATCAGTATGTGCACTGTTTTACAAGGAAGAATAAAACACTGGACATGTGTTATGCCTATACTACATTCCTGCTCCCCTCACTCGATGCATCTGACCATAGTGTTGTCTATCTCCACTCTATTTGTCAAAGTATGGAACAACAGCAGTGTAATGGCTCTCCAGGCATCCAGGGATGTTAAGACTGTACAATATTGAAGGTCTTTAATACCCCTGGCATTGATGATCAGAGGGAAATCATGTCCAAGTACATACATTTTTTTGCTGACTCTGTCACACCCACCAAGTCCTTTAAAGTGTACCCTAATGATAAGGGCTGGGTGTCCAACAAATTCAAACATCTGATAGTACAGAAGAAAAGGGAATACAGAAGCCAAGATGAAGTAGCAAGAAAGGACCTATGAGACAAACCAAAAGATAGATAAAGCTGAATAAGCACAGCTACAAACAGAAAATAGGTGACCTTGACATGTGGTAGCCCCAGGAAGACATATAAGGGAATCAAAACAATGACCAAAGCTCCACACAAGGGCAGAGGAAAACCTATAGCTATTAACTTGAATGGCAATGAGGGACTGAATATGACAAACCAGCTCCACAGTTTCTTTCGTTGTTTTGAGAGCGACAACAATTTTGATGATTTTCTCTGCCCCCCCTCCACTTGTAACAAATTAAAAAATTTTACCATTATGGAATCAGAGGTCCTTCACCTTTTCAGAGGATGTAAAAGCTCAGGCCCTGATAATGGCTGCGTTTCCCAGATTCAGTTAAGATCATCTTAGCCCTAAGAGCTTTATAAGGATGCTCTTAAAACTCCTGTGAAAGAAAAACTAATTTCCCAGATTCACACTTAGCCTAAGAAGATCTTTCACTAAGAAGGAACTCTAAGATCGTGCTGACCTGGTCTTAACAGTCTTAGCGGCCAATCGCTCAAAGATCCAGACGTAAGCAAGAAGATATTAAAGCAGTGTGCATATATATTTTGATTTACTTTATACATTCAGATTTGTATTATTTAGCATTAATTGTTGACAGAAAAGAATTAATATAATTGTACAGGGAAGCACGTGTCCTTACTGTACATATGACAATAAACACTTTGAATGTTGACTCTATATGTTCATGAAGGCCCTATGTGGCAAAAGATTAAGTATGAGGAGTGAAATATCATCATTTCCATCTATCGCAATTTGTCCACATCTGCATGCTCATATGAGATAGTTTACTGTACCCAAAAATGCGTCAGAGCACAAAAAAAAAAAAATATATATATATATCCACCCCCTATACCTGCAACATCTCACAGATATCAGGCACTGACAGGTGTAATTGAGCTCAGCTGGAACTTCATTAAGCGCCACCTGCTACTCTATATGGTGTGAGATACACGTGTGAGATACCATGGCTGCTTTACAGCATATTCCTGCTGTAAATCAACTGCGTCGCCATGTGCAAAGCCAAACGGTTTATGTAAATGCATTTGTGCATCAGCACTTCAGCCCACGTGCTGTGAGACCGGGCTGTCCATATGAGGTATCAGCTTAGAGATCCAATGCCTTATCTCCCTAGTGTCTCCTCAGTGTGCTTCCTGCTTTTTTCATAGTTTATACCAGGTGTTTTCTTTTATTCTCATTGTAGATGAATGTAGTCCATACATCTGTCAATTTCGTCCATCCATGAACTGGCCACATTAAGGTGATCATTAGAAGACAACGTTCATGAATGCAAGTGGATACAATGCAGGTCCTTAAGTTTATTTGTCCTTTCGTCCATCTGTCATATTTTTTTTGGAATATAATACATTTCCTCCTGATTTTCTTACCAAGACTACTACTTATTTAGTTGTAGTCTCGTTTGTGTCGTTAAAATAGGTAATGAACAAATATTTATCATTTGAATTATTAGAGCACATCCACACGAGCAGCACGGAATTAGTGCTTTAAGTAGCAGTGTTGTGTGTGACTTATGCACTGATTAAGTGGTGAGTGATCCATTTGCCTGACATCGATTGATTTAGTTTCAGAACTGTGGTATTGGACAGCTCCTGGCAAGAGCATCTTAAAGAGCGATCCGAAGAAGGGCATTAAGAACTCATCTGGGACCTTTATCTTAACTTAACTTAATCGCCTAAGAACGATCTTAACTGGGAAATGCAGCCAATATCAGTGGAGATGTTTAAAAGACCTGTCAACCTGTCCAGGGTGTACCCCAACATCGCTCAGAGTGACCTAGGATTGGCTTGAGCACCTCCGTCACCCAGAAACGGAAAAGCAGTAGAAGACGGATGGATGTTTTAAAAGAACTGTGCTGAATTTTTACTGATATTTTTAGATCATCTCTTAACTTAAACAAACTTCCCACCCTTTGGAAAAAGTCCATAATTGTACCTGTGCCAAAGGTTCCCAGACCCACTACGCCAAATTCCAACCCATAGCATTAACCTCACTGGTCATGAAGAGCTTTGAGCCTCTAGTGAAGAGGTACATCATCTCACAAACACAGGACCTCATGTATCCTCTGCAGTTTGCCTCCCAGGCCTCCAAGGGGGTGGAAGATGCAATTTTAACATTACTGCACACACTCACCTTGAGAAACCAAAGACACATGCTAAAATTTTAGCTGTGGACTTTTCATCTGCTTTTACACTTTTTAACCCAGTATTTAAGCAAATGTACTATCTAAAGAATTCTTTTTAGAGGCTGGACTGATTTTAATGGATTGTTAACTTTTTAAGTTTTTGAATCCAGTGGTTCCAAAAAGGTACATTACTCTCTGATAAAATGATCATGCATAGGCTCCCCTCAGGGCTCTTTCTTGCCATCTCTTCATTTCATTTATAAACCAACTCCTGCACCAGCACTTTCATTGGCAGGCATGTTATTAAGTATGCTGGTGATACAGCCTTGCTGAGCCTTGAATGAAGAGGATGAAGAGCAGGGGCTAATTTTAGATTATTTTTTAAGTGATGCAAAAACTCCTGAACACATCTAAAACTAAAGAAATGACTTCAGGAAAACTCAAGACCATCAACCTACTTTTATCTTTGGGCAGCCAAAGGAGACAGTCTCAGGTTAGAAATATCTTGGTATATTTCCAGATCTGCCACAACACAGCAGAGAATGTACTTCTTAAACAAACTGCTGTCTCTTAATGTGCATTATAGCATACTGAAAATGTTTTACTGTGCTTTTATAGAAAATGTTCTTACCTTTCGTATCATCTGTTGGTTTGGTAACACTTCTGAGGCACAGAAACAGTCGGTCAGGAATACGGTAACAATGGCATGTAAACTGCTCGGGATCGCGCTGCTTACTAGAGAGCATATCTACAAAGAGAGAACTCTGAAAAAGGCAAACAGCATTGTGGGTGACCAGAAGCAGTCCCTCATTTGAGCTGTTGCCATCTTCGCCTGTCTCCATGTATTTGCAAATAAAATACTTGGAAATGCAATCAAATTACCAGTGAGATAACTACTAGACCACAGACTCTGTTGGAGCTGAAAACCATCTTCATTGTGGCTTTGTATTTCAATAACCAGATGATTTCACAAATACACTATATTTCAGTATCATAGACCAATACAAAGTCACCAAGAACTGGTTAATATGTGTGTGCCGCAGCAGATTCTGAATGCTTTGGACATGAAAGGCTAGTGTAGCTGACTGCATTAATGACTACAAGTGAGGCTGAAGCAATGCTGCACTGTCCCTTTGCTGTGTGATGCTAATACACAATGTTGCACCACTGCTGTTAATAGTTGGCATTAAAAAAACAAACAAAAAAACAACCCAATTTTTGTTAACTTTTAATTTTCCTAATCTTCTGGCCAAATTACTTCCCTTTTCATAAAGCAAAGCATGCAGCAAATTTGGCTCCAAATATCACTTGTACTCCATGCTGTCCACTGAGTGACCAATAACATGCTGCAAAGAAAACTGATATTTTATCTTTTTCCAGTATTCTGTTACATCCACAGAGGTCTTGTTTTAACGTTAGCGTAATCAAAGTTTACTTTCCTTCCTCAGGTGACAGAGCGGTGGGACTCCCTGCTGGAACCAAGGCTGATCATTTAAATCTGACACTTTATTACTTCCACCTGGTTTGGCAAGAGTAATTTACCCTAATTATGATGTACATCTTGTCAGAATCCTTAAACTTACTCTGGGAGAACACAGTACAATATGATCACAGTTGATTATATTAGTTTATCTTTAGTTTTAAAAGAAACTATCACGTCAAGAACTACTGCATTGCAAAGTGCAGTGCTAATATTGGCACTGCAATTAAACTGAAGTTAAATTATAAATTCAGTTATTTTAGTAATTAGCTGATTGTTTCTATGATGGAGATATGATTTTATTATTTTGTAAAGTAATTTGATTGTGGAAATAATTCTTGTATTAACTGTTTTCTAATAAAAAATAAGCACTGGAGGAGGGTGAATTTTTTTTACCATTCAATTGTTTTCTTTTTTTGTGTGTGTGTGTATAACAAGATCCTTTACTGTTGTATTTTCATCTTTCACTGATACTTAGGACTTTATTCTGTCTGCAGCTGTGATGTCACTAAAAGTCCCATCAACATTTAATTTGTTGAAATAACAGTGTTGATATAAAAACAGTAATGTGACAGTAGGAATGGCAGAAGAGATTCTTCAAGTCAGCAAACTGACTCAGTAATATCAGAGATTAAATAAGTGCACTACCTAGGACATTTTTTTTTTGGGGAAAATCTCCACAGCTTTGCTAACGATTATTACTGTCTTCGAAATTGTCATTTCCATCTTTTGTCTGACACTCTGTCTTGGCTGATGTCATTGAATTTAGGTTTTATTTTGAAGGCGGATAGTAACAGACCTGTTTCGTTAATTAGCCTGTGACGTAACTCGTGTCCTAACTGTAGCCATTTCCCGGCAGTCCTCGTGTCCTGAGCCGACGACGCTGTTAGGTGCACCTGGCAGCAGCGGACGTCGTCGCCGCCGTCGTCTCTGTCTGGAGGGACACAAGGATGAAGGCGACGATCGTTGCTCCGGTTCCCTCACAGTCCATTTAACCGAGACCAGGCCGGTATTGCAATGGAAGGACATATTTTCCCCGACCAGGAGCAGTTACTGCAGTTTCTGAGGCGTCTCAAAGAGGTTTTCGACGTGTGTGACGAGGATGCCGACGGCTTCATTCGGGTGGAGCACTTGGTGGACCTCGGTGTTCAGTTCGGTCAAGGAGACGAGGTGAGAGGCGGTGAGGGAGTGCGTGGCTGTAGGCTGCTGCTCCACAGGTCTGCTTTTATCAACCGGGCTCCGTCAGAGGACATCTTATAAGACCAATGCGTGAGAAGAGACTGTGAGTTCCTGATGGCAGACAACCTGTCTGACGTCAGGTGAGCTACAGATGCTAACAGTGAGCGGCTCACCAGCTAGTAGCGTGTCAGAGTGAGACAGACACTCATCCACCCTCTTTGCACTGCTCCATCCAAACAGTCAGAGGAGGGCAACTCTGATTGAGCAAACTGAACTATACATGACGTGACTAAACAATGTGGCCTTAACAATCAAAATTGCGGCAAATTATTTCTTCAAAATCATATATAAAGACTAAACTGCTGCCTTGCATTTTTCCAGTGTTAAAGGTTTAAATGCCAACCCACCTTCTCTTAAAATGCTTTTGGTATTTTGCTCCCTTTTGCTGATGTATTTTTCTTTCCCCGACACTAACCAAAGGTTAATATCACACCAGCTCAGTGATTTGGGGGTTTGATTCGAAGACCAACATTGTCCTTGATTGATAGTATTGGTTTTATAGTAGCATTTTACCATTATATGTAGGTTTGAAGGCGATATTTGATTTTTTTTTTTTTTTCCTCCAACAATTTATTAGTTTAACACCTAGACTTCTCTGATATATAACATTCATAATGTGGTCATTTTTAAAATTACACTTTTCATAATTGCTTTTCTAAAATAAATAAATTAAATAATTTCATCATGCTCTATATAAGCCCTGTGATGGACTGGTGACCTGCCCAGGGTTACCCTGCCCTCGCCCAATGTGAGCTGGGATTGGCTCCAGCACCCCCTGTGATCCAGAGACAGATAAGCAGTTGAAAATGAATTAATGAATGCTCTTTATATCTTCCTCTAACACTGGCAGTTTCAGATTGCAAATGACCAGAATGCAATGCAAGTGAGACTCAGTGGGTTGTTGAACCAGCAGTGAATGACACAATCTACTTGAAACCGTAAATTAAGATTTTTAATACTTAAGTAAAAACAAGATGTCAATGCGGTCAGCTGAGCACAAGTATATTAAAGTAGGAGCACAAAGATGTTGTGGATGTGGGTAACTCTGATATGCCATTTTAGGACTTTTAAAATTAATTTAAATTAAATGTAAAAAAAAAAAAAAAGAGAGATGCTCACGTCAGTCTCAGTTTCAGAACCACGGAGAGCAGTGCCAGAAGTGCCAGGCACAGGTTGATCAGCAATTCTGAGGTACTAAACATAGGACAGCCAGGCCAGCATTATTCCAGTATACATCCACAGTGTCTCTGCTTAGCTTGTAATGCTCTTCCTTTGTTAATGACATGGAAAAGCATATGGGCCATTAAGTTTACAGTAGTGTCTGAACATGATCAGATAAGGCCTGAGTCGTAAATATGACTGTGTATCTGCTAACATTGTATCTAGATTGTATTACTGATAAAATTCTATTAAATCCAACTAGCTTTAGATTTGTAAAAAATATATCCTACACACCCCAGGAGGAATTTGTGTTATTGTCACATTTAGCAGACACTGCTGGTAAGTGAAAATTAAGTTTGACATTCCAGAGGATGCTGTTTCAGCTAATGCTGACGTTTGAACAGTGTTTGGGTGTTCTGTAAGAGATATGTAGAACAGTTTGATTGTTTGGTTGTGCTCACACACACAAACAAACCCCCAACCCCCAGCCTTTACATCAATATTCCCATCTTGTAGGAAAGATGTAAGCCAGTTGCTGTATGGAAGGATTGGAGATGAATCTAATGACGTGTGGTAAGAACTGTAAAATTCTAAAAAACGTTTTTTTTAAATAAATAGATAAAGTAAAATCCAAAATTATTCTAGTACAGTTAAAAAATCAAGTTAACATATAAAAGATACTTTTCATTGTTATAGCAGTCATTGAATAAGTCTGCTTGGTTCCACCAGGCTATTTTGAGTGGTCAGATACACATTGAATACAATGGATAAATGGCAGATGAGGCAGTTTAAGTCCTCAATGCATCAATCATTCTGCATAACCAACGTCTAAATGTGGGACTGGATTATCCTTGAAGCTGTCATGGCGGCTGAGCACCAAGTGCAACATCACTAAAAATAACCCAGCTTTACTAAAAGGAAGCTGCTGCTTCATCTTCCTTCTCTCTTCTTTCATCTCTGTGCTCCTTGTCAGTGTGACGATGAGAGCTTTGAAGCCTTGGAGCGGATTGGTTGGTTATTAAGTAATGAAATGATCCGCCTAGCTCCAGAAAAACAGCCTGTGAGCTGGTGGTGTACATCAGTCCTATGTTTACAATTGTTTCATTTGGAAAACAAACATATTCAGACACATCTGTTACAATGGTGATTAGTTGACTGCAGTGACAGTCAGATTGCAATATAACACCCCTATTCCTCAGGTTTATCTCACAACCGCATCGCTGTTATACTTTCTACACACATACATGAAAATGCACACCCTAGGGATTATAATAGCATGATGAAAAATTTATCAGAGTACACATGATGCATTTCAAAAAGGTTCTTGTTCTGTGGGAAAGCAGCATTCTTGATAAATTGTAAAGCCAAGCATTAGCTGGGCCTTAGAATTTGTGTTTTCTCATTTGAACCAACTATTACCCTGAGAACATGTTCCGAGCATGCAACGCACCGAGATCTAAGGTCTGTCAAAGTCAGTTTATTCTGTTGCTTTTCAGACACAATGACTAAATAGAAAGCACCTGTGAACCGCCATCTTTACTATTACAACTGCCACTGCTGTCTAAATATCTCAGTTTGAGATATTCTGACAGGAAGAAGACTCAAAGAAAACTCAAAAGTTCTAACTGCTGCCTGACGGGCTTCTACAAAACTGAATTAAGGGCCATTTGTAAATTTCAGATTTTGATTGAGCATAGACTCAGGCAAAATTGTAAATTTGGTCAATGAAGAAGCAATATGTGTGATTTATACAGTCCTCTCTAGCATGAGGCAAGTGAGGCAAAGGCTTTTCACCAATGATTTAAAAGCTATAGGAGAGTGAATAACGGGTTCTGACACAATGTGAGATCAGTTTTCGTTAGTCACTTAGCTTGTACAGCTTTGATTTGTACAATGGTTGGTTTTCATATAATTGTATTAAGATATCCAACAAACATTATGTACATTGCAGATTACAGACAAGACAAATTATTATCATCATCATTAGACAAAGCATTATTTACATCTTATTATTGTCAGAACGTGTCTAAACATTCAGGTATTGCAGTGCACAGTCAGCAGCAGCTAATATGAGTATAAGACTTAGTCACTGCATTCTATTTGAAAATGATGAAAATGAAAATTGGTTGGTTTGGCCCTGTCTTTTTTTTTTTCCAAAGCATGGCAAAGTCCTGTCAATGTTGTTTTTTGTTTGTTTGTTTTTTCATCCTAGTTGTGAGACAGTTGCACATACTGGCAGAATACTGAATAAATAACAGCCTTTTTAATTTTGAGCAGTAAAGATGACTCAATTCATAGCACTGATACTGACACCTAATTTTGTTTCATTTGTTTTTGTTTTTTTGTTGTTGTTATGCAGGTGAAGGCTTTGACTAGCTACCTGGACCCTAATGCTCATGGAAAAATAAACTTCAAAGACTTTTGTCATGGAGTGTTTGCCATCAAAGGTGAGAAAAGTTGATGTGTGCTAAAGACTAGATTTAAGCCAAGACTTTTGTACCATAGGGTGGAGACAGCCAAGCTATTTTCTCTGTCTCTTTCCAGTGTTTGCATTAAGCTAAGTTAAGTTCTCTCATCCCCCTTACAGATGTGATATCATCTTTCCAACTCTTGCTCCAAGCGTCTTTATCCCCTTGAAATACAATAAAAGGAGTCGGCGTGAATTCATGTTTCTCAAAGGTGAACCATGAATTCACGCTGATTCTAGTGTTCTGCTTCCACCAAAAACCACAACATAGATTTTAGAAATAGAACAGGAATGGTCACATAAATGTAATCTTCCATAAATCTTTCTTTCTTTGCCCTCTGGCTAGGTTGTGAGGAGATACTGAAGATAGCTGTGGGTCCTCGCAGTGCCATCTCCAACCAGCCATCTGTTACTGACAATGGGTATATTTACCAGGTACAATCTTATCACTGTCCTCCTGACCACTCTGGCCAAAAATCTTTGCGTCTAAATTTTTATTTAAGTTATAGAACATATAGATATATTCTCTTTGCGGCATTACCACATTTGAAGGCTGGGTTAGCCACAGATCAACTTTGTAGATGAAGGTGGAGGGTTGTAAAGAGCAATTGATTTATTAACGTGGTATTTTCATCATTGAAAATCACTACTTGACCTCCTATGTCCATGTCCTCCTAAGAGGCTTTGTCATGTTTATTCATTTTAGTGATTCCGAGCAACATCTTTTAGGAATGTTCTTGTCTTCAGCAATAGATTTGGGCTTCAGCATGCATAAATAATAAATTACAAACATACAAACAAGCATATTTCCGATGTTTCTGTTGCAGTGCATGCCTGCTCATATATGCTAGAGATTAGTACAACTGGACAGTTGCTTAGCAACAGGAGAGAGCAAGGGAGAGAATAGCTGCACTCCATTTGTTGCCCTTGCTGCCAATAAAAAATGAAATAAACATTGTTCTAATCATTCTTTCATCAGTAGTTATGATTTCTCCAACAAACAGATGACCCTGCAAAACAAAAGAGTGTCAGAGTAGCTTGCATGCTGCTTGTTAGATTGGTTGAAAGGTAAATGAAGCCCTCTTAAATGCAGGGCAGGATGAAACTCAGTCTGTTTTGTCTTAATGTTCACTGAATGATGTGCCCACCTCACCACAACACAGGACTGACAGTGGGAGTTATGTTATGAAAATACTCAAGGCAGTATGAGCACATTGGTTGACATACTAATGTTTACCCATTTTCTTTGTGTAGAACAATGAGGCCCAGTTGAGCACTCCAATCATCATGTGTACGCGGTCCTACCCAGAATGCAATACATACAGTGAGGGTTGTAGTGCTGATGGGGAGTGTGACATGGACAGCAGCAATGACAACACCAACATCCCTGAATCTGCGGATCCAACCCATAAAGACAGGTCAGTCACTGCAGTCTATGAGGCTGATAAGTGCGTCTGTAGTTGAGAGGAGTTGTGCAGTGGTCATTGTTACGGTACTTCCAATGCAACAATAGCTATCTTTTTGGCTAAGCATCTACATCCCTCATCACCAGGGAGGAGCAGTTTGAGGACTATGGTGAGGGGGAGGATGGGGATTTCATTCCTAGCAGCCCTTGTCCTGAAGAAGACAACCGAACAAATGGCTTCTCAGACCTGGGATCCTCACTTCCCTCCAGGTTGGTAATCAGGCTTGGTACACACCCCAGATCGCATACTCGCATCGTATTATTTTGTGTTTCCCATAGGCATACATTTTGAAAAGCACAAATGGTACTTATAACATAAATGACAGCTGTGTTCAGAGCTGTGCCCCTGCTCATTTTGTGTGTGTGTTTGCATGTTTGCATATATGTGAGAACCAGTTTGCATATTAGGCCAAGGGGGTTTAAATGCCTGTTTCAGGGCAGCTGGCTTTAGGGTTGTGTTGAACTTGTTTATTATTAAGATGGTTGAGAATATTGACGCAACCTTCAAGGAAAAAGATGAAAAATCAAAGTACTACTTTTATTTTGTAAGTTTAAGCACTTTTATTTCAATTTTTAATTCCACATATTTATAGATTCTACCCATGACTATTTTTAGTTTAAGTTATAAAAGAACATGGTTATACATTATTATATAGAGAAAGAATGTAATCACAGTGAAATGAAATGATGGGCTTGTGAATACTGGCAGCTCGTGTAATAATTGAACATTTTACTCCTGGGTCCTCAGTTGAAGAAAAACAGAGAAAAGCAGCTTATAGTTGTAAACCATTGATCCCATTAAGAATCTTAAACTAAAGGCATGTCTTGCTGCAATGCAACAGCCACTTCTCACATTGGCACTTCAGTTATTTACATTATTATGTTCTTTGTAATTGCAGTGCAGGGCAGACGCCTCAGAAGATGCGGCAGCTGTACAACAGTGAGCTGTTGGACATCTACTGTTCTCAGTGTTGCAAGAAAGTAAATCTACTGAATGACCTTGAGGCTCGACTTCGAAACCTCAAGGCCAACAGGTTGAGCGCACACATGTACACAAATGCACACAGACCATCCACCAGATCTCCAGCCTCGTAGGGCCCTTGTCTATTAGTTATAAAGCTCACTGATCCTCATTTATACACTTGGCATTCAGACCCAGTTCAAATGACTTGACAGAAACACTGGTATTTATCAAATCATGGTCTGATCAGCATTACCATACATCATAATATTACACTCCCCTTTTTTCTATAATATCTCAGAGCTCAGACACAGATCTGTCACCTGCTCAGGATGCTGCTGATAAAACACAGACACCACAGCTACAGCTTCCTCTGAGAGTGAGCTAAAGCTCTGAAATAACTTTTAAAAGCACACAAGTCTGATCGAAAAAGGCAGCATGCGAGACGGTGTTTAGTGCTGTTGCCTCACAACATGAGATCAGCTCTTGGGCCTGGGTCCTTTCTGTGTGGATTTTGCATGTTCCCCTTGCTTGCGTGGATTTCTGCCAGGTACTCCAGTTTCCTCCCACTGTCCAAAGACAAACACATTAGGTTGATTGGTGACTCTAAATTGCCCATAGGTCTGAGTGTGAGTAGTTCTTCATCTTCTCTGTGTTGGCCCTGCAATGGACTGGAGACCTGTCCAAGGTCTCCACTCCCCACCTTTGCCCAATTTCAGTTAGGATTACCACCAGCACCCCCCATGACCAGGAAATGGATAAGCGGTAGAAGATGAATGAATGATTGAAAAAGCTCAGAGCATCAGGCGCAGTAACCTACGCTCCCTTCCCTTGGTCTGTGTGTGCCATTGGTCCAAATGGAAAGGCAAATACTCTCAGTGCATAAAAGATCAATCAGTATTTATTTGCAGGTTTAGTTGCATTTAAATACTTGTGCATGCCTGCTAATTTTGGTGGAAAAAGGTTGATAATCATTCTTTGCACCTGACACTTCACCCACATCAGGGGGAAACCTGAGCTGTTGCTATAGCAGCCTCATCTGGATCTGCGGGATGACTGGTTGCAGCAACAAGAGGAGTATTTTGGATACGGGAGACCATAAATCTTTGGGACACCAATCAGTGACTCAGAAGAAATTATAAACAGTAGCAGCCAAGTACCCTCAGTGTTAGCATAAATAGCCAGATGAGGACATGAAGTAGTACTAGGATCAGAAAGTTGACTTTTAAATCAGATAATGAAAACCTCTGTATTTCCCTCTTGTTTTAGCCCTAACAGGAAGATTTCCAGCACAGCTTTTGGACGGTGAGTGACCTTAGCTTCCCACGATTGACCTCAAATAAAATGACTGCTATGAATCTGCATTTTCAAAATCAGAAGAGAATATCTGATCACCAATCACAGAGATGGGTTTACGATGATTGGCTTCCAATGTCTCCTCTTATGCCTGCAGTCAACTGTTCCAGGCCAACCACAGTGTGTTTGGGTCCAGTCAGGGCAGCAGCACAGAGGACCTGTTCACAGACAGCATCGACTCCTGTGACCTTGACATCACCGAGAAAGTACAAAAACCCCTAGCCCTAGTAAAAAAAAAAAAAAAGTCATCTACTGTAAAATAGCCACAGTTAGATGAGAAAATCAGCGTCATGGCTGTGCAGTGAACATTATGCTACAATCAGCAGTAAAAATATTTACATCACTCCTTTAAACTGAGCAGACCATTAGAACAAACTAAGGTCCATGTTGTTGCTCATGTGTGTGGCCTGTAGACCTGTTGTCAGTCTTAGGTCATCTGATTGCAAGTGGTCAGTTTTATATACAGGTAAATGTGCCAACATGAGCACAGATGTGTATAGGCCACACTGAAGGACATCCTCCTTTTTACGGATTTGTCTGTCTCAGTTTAATTACTCCAACATGGCTTTATAATCAAATGAATATAACTTACTGTCACAAATGGATTAAACCTGATTTCAGCATATAGCTGTGAGCAGCAAAGTTAAATTCTCCTACTCACTCTATCTAGCCAACTCAAATCACTTTCACACCTATCAGTTAGGTTGTCTGAAACCACCAGCATCAAGCCATGTTTGAATCAAAAATGGTCACTGAAATTGTAATTTGAAGCAGATGTGGAAAAAAAAAAAACATACAATAAGTAGATTGAAACTTCAAGTAACTTGAAATTAACTAAATATTATGCACATTGTGACAAACTTGCTTCCTAAGGTACAGACACTTAGGCCAATCCAAAGTGTATAAACCTAAGCGACTGCTGTGCACCTGTAGCCACCTGTGTGTCTTGTAGGTTCAAAGCCTGCTTGTCTCCCACAGGTCAGTTATTTGGAGAAGAAGGTGACGGAACTGGAAAGCGACAGTCTAGCCAACGGGGACCTCAAGTCTAAACTCAAACAGGAAAACACACAGCTTGTCCACAGGTAGCGGCACCCACTAAATTCTCGATGTATTAATTTTTATAATTGACGGTTATAAAGCAGCTCAGGCTTTCTCACGTGAAATTAAGTTTAAATGTTCCAAAAAACATGAAGTCTGCATCAATTCTCATGCTTACATTTCCTGAATTCCTATGTGACTCTATGGCTTAAATTTTCCATATAGGAAATACCAGCAACCCAAATGGTGTTCCAGATATGACCAATTAACACACAAAGTGAGGATAGAATATCATGTTTACCTGCTATATAGGACATTAAGTTTTCAACTGCATGTGTTTACAACGTGACATGTTTTTCCTCATTCTGTATATGTGTGTTTCCATCCCAGGGTTCATGAGCTGGAGGAGCAGGTGAAGGATGCAGAGGCCAGGGCAGATCAGAGTCTGGAGGAAGAGACCAAGAGGCATCGAGAAGTTTACACTAAGATGGAGAGAGACAGCAACACAGAGCTGGACTTGCTCTGTAACAGGTAATGTTATCACAATCTCTATCAACCAGAAAGGTGCAGCTTCCGACTCTTTGCTTTCACACAGTTCCCATTCTAAATGCTCAAACTGTGCACCACTGCCACGACAGAAAAAAGGGAAAAGGGCCTCACCTCTGATAGTCTTTGTAACTTGCTGTTTTTGTGTCTCTTGAGTCTCGTATTTGTCTGTCCAAATAAATATTCTTCATACCAATGAGGAGGGGCAACTGCAATATTTCAATCCTGCTTATTAATCAATCCTAGACCAAAATGAATACCTACATTTTGCGTCTGATCAATGTGAGTTCATCTCTTGGTTATGTACCACAGCCTTCTAAAATCGCTATTATTAAACCTCTCCTCCAAAAAACTAATCTTGATCCAGATTGCTAGACTCATATCGAACCTCCCAGTCACCTCAAAAATTCTTGCAAAAGCAGTTGTAAGCCAATTATGTGACCATCTGCATAGGGATGGCTTGTTGTATTTCAGTCAGGTTTTGGAGCACAGAAACAGTACTGGTAAAAGTTACCAAGTACATTCCAAAATGCTTCAGACAACAAATTGGCCTCCATACTTATCCTGTTAGATCTTAGTGCTGTTTATGGAACCACTGACCATAATATTCTATTACAAAAACTGAAACATGAAATTAGGATAAAAGGAGCCACACTAAGCTGGTTCAAGTCATATTTATCAGACAGATGTCCCTTTGTATATGTTTGCAATGGCTCTTCTTCATGCACTAGTTAATCATGGAGTTCCACAGAGTTCTGTTCTTGGTCTAATCCTTTTCACCCTATATATGCTTCCCTTCAGAAATATAATCAGGAAGCACACCAACAATTTTCACCATTTACAGATGATACTCAGTTATACTTGTCAATGAAGCTGAATCTGAACCTGATCAGCTGGTCAGACTTCAGGCATGTTTTATAGACATAAAGGCCTGGATGACCTGCAACTTTACACTTCTGAACTCAAACAAAACTGTATTTAGTGTACTTGGCACTAAGCACCTTAGAGAAGCATTATCTAATCATCAGAAAGTTTGGCCTCTAGCGCCACTGTTAGGATCATGGAGCCATTTCTTAATTTGGATATATCCTTTTGTCCCTCATATGAAACAGGTCTCTAGAACTGCTTTCTTTCATCTACACAGTATTTGGAAGATCAGAAACATTATGTTTCAAGAGGAAGCAGAAAAAGTATTCTTTTTTTTTTTTTTTGTAACCTCTATCATAGTATTTCAGTGCTATCAAGATGTCCCAACAATTCTCTGAAAAGCCTTAATTTCTCCTGTGTTAGCTTCTCTTGAATCATCTCTGCTCCATGTTCCTGATTAATACCAGCTGCTGTAATAGTTATCATTAGTTATCATTACACACTACAACTTATTTCCCATTGTTACTTCTTCTGCTAAAAACCCCTAATCAACTACTGCTAAGATTTACCTGTGCCCACTTCAATGTTTAGTTAGCATTTTTTATGGCACCATCTCTCTCTCAACCTCTCTCACTCTATGACTCCCTCTCTCTCTCAACCCAACTAGTCAAGCCAGATGGATGTCCTCCCTGAGTCTGGTTCTGCCTCTTAAAGTGTGTGTGTGTGTGTGTGTGTGTGTGTGTGTGCGCGTGTGTGTGCGTGTAGGGTACAGCAGCTAGAAGAAGAAAATGGAGAGATGAAGACAAACGTTTGCAGGCTCAAGTCTCAGACAGAGAAACTTGACCAGGTGAGTTTGGTTCAGTAAGAGGATAATTACAAATCATGATCAAACTCAACTTCATTTTCAGTGCTGCTATATGTACACCGGTGCAGTTGAATAAAACCAATATAGAATGTTAAAACAGAAAAATATATATATATAGAAAGAGTCAGAAAATTAAAAAACAAAACATCAGCAATATAAACAATTTAAACAATATTATAGTTATGGTCTGGTATTTGATCCTCATTCCTATCATAATATATTGATGTTTTCATTGTGGGGTTTGAGTTGGCGCACAGGATCAAACACCGGCAAAAAGATGTGTTGACAAACCAAAAATGAGAAAGGAGTGCTTTTAACATGGCTGTCTGATCCAAATGATTGTTTCCTCTACAGGAAAAGCAGAAGGTGACAGACAAGCTGGAGGACACTAGTCTGAGACTGAAAGATGAAATGGACCTTTACAGGAAGATAATGGACAAGCTCTGGCAAAACCGCCACGAGTTTCAGAAGGAGAAAGAAGCCATGCAGGAGGTAGAGAAGAGATGACAACAGTTAACAGATAAGCAATATCGACATTTGTATCACACCTGATCTTCTCCCTGTAGCTGATTGATGATCTGCGTCGGGAGTTGGAATATCTGCAGCTGTTTAAACTCGAGATGGAGCATCCTGGAAAAGGCAAGGGGCTGTCCGAGTACAATGCCAAGACCAGAGAGGTCGAAATGGAGCATGAAGTCAAGAGACTGAAACAGGTCCACACACACACACCTTAATTTCTCAATATTTGATCCCTACACTCTGTAACACTGTCTTGGTTGATAGAATGGTCTATTGATGTATATTATATCATTAATGGCTTGGTAAAAATTAAAGATCAGAAATTAATCGACAGGGTCTGCATTAGTGTTACCAGAGGGTACTGATTATAGTTTATATCATTTTGAACTGCTTATCCATCAGGGTCATGGGGCTTGCTGCAGCTAATCTGGGGCTCACCCAAAATGTCAGGTGTGATAGACCTGTGACAGGTCTATCACAGGGCCAACATCTATAATAATACAGACAAATAAGCAACCACTCACACTCATGCTTAAAGGCACTTTATGTAGATGGTAATGTGCCACAGGGCATGGGGAGAACATGCTATTTCAAAAAGAAAGGCACCAGGCCTGAAATAAAACCCACAACCTTGTTACTCTGGGTCAGCAGGCTGTTGACCCAGTCATGTTGTCTTTACGGATCATTTCAGTTTGCAGCACCATTGCCACCACCACCACCATGTTTAAAAAGAAAAGCAGTCCATCTGTTCTTTTCTGTGAGAAACAGTGTTGCAACTTGATTAAAACCCAGGAACTAACAGAGCAAATACCATCAAATATCTTTTTAATTTGGTTCTAAGAGTAGATCTCTTCCCTGATACAAGAGCACTCTATGGTGATGGCTGAGGGTATGCCAAGATGACCTCTGCCCTCTGTGGTGGTTTTGACTTGATAAACATAGATAATTTAAATTTGTGCCAATGATCTTTTGTAAAGTTGATTCCCAAAATAAATTTCCTCTCATTTTTGTTGAGCCATGCTCAGGTTTCCAAACAAGTTGCACTGCAAAACCTACAAATGACTTGATAAAAGATGAATAAAGAAGTTTCGAGAGTGATTTGACAACATTAAAACCCCTCAAGAAGAGCAGTCCCTGACTGGCCTTTTTTCAGATGAAGTCAGTTTTCACCCAAGTAGTCACTTTATCATCCATAATTGTGCAGGATTATTTATATTGGCTTTCTGTGTCTGTTGCCTTGCCATTAATAAACGTCACTGCTATGACAGGCAGGTTTCTGCAAAAATCAATGCAAAAGTCTTATAGATGCTGAGTTACAAGTAAGAGCCACGGCAGCATATTATGAAATAGTTTGAGACAAGACCACAACCCCTTATTCACATTTTGCAGTTTACAAGCCAGTGATGCAGTGTCTTGTTTTACGGACCTAAGTTTAAAAATAAATAAATAAATAAAGGAAGAAAGATATACAATTTTGTCTCAATAACCCAGACCATCACTTTGTCAACAGTAATTTGGATAATTCCAGGTGAATTTAAAGAAAACACAAGAAACTTGTGTGACAAAAAAATGGACCAGACTCAGTGATTACCTTCCTAGCAACAAACTTTCCCCCTGCTCTATGTTCCCTACAGATAATGTCCAACTAGGCCAGTGAGCGGTGATAGCTATCATGTCTTTGGGGTCATCAGGTGGGAACTTCCTTTCGTTGGTGTTTCGTCTAGTTAGGCCCACAACACCTCCAGAAGGCTAGACTGTGAACACTGGCATCCCAGAGTCACCCCCTAATGCCAGCCATCACCATTCCTCACACAAAGACAACTATCTCAAACAGCACCACTGTCAACTACTCTAACCTCTCTCCAACTGCACCAGTGAAAGCAGGGTGGGGATACAGACCCTGGTTCGGGTAGGGGGGAGAAATAGAAGAGGTGGAGATAAAAGTAGGGATGGGATACAGACCCTGGTTCGGGTGGGGGAGAGAAATAGAAGAGGTGGAGATAAAAGTAGGGATGGGATACAGACCATGGTTCGGGTAGGGTGCATGAAAGTAAGTGGAGTCATTAATGTTTGTGTCCAGTATTTCCTGGCTTTCAAAATAGACTCTAACAATCTTTTGTGTAGACACTAGTTTTCTCAAGAATTCCCTCTCAAAGGAAATGTTCTCCACTTACTTCTCAAGGAGAACCATAAGCTGCGTGATCAGAACGATGACCTGAATGCTCAGATCCTCAGTCTGAGTTTGTACGAGACCAAAAACCTGTTTGCCTGTCACACCAAGGCTCAGTGCCTGGCAGCCGAGATTGATAATGCATCCAGAGATGAGGTTAGTTTGCTGCTGCTGGCTGTGTTTCATGTTGACTTTTTTGTTATTTCTTATGGGCCTTTCTAACATAATATTTTCTTTCCGTCTGTCTCAGCTGGTTGATGCGCTGAAGGAGCAAGAGGAGATCAACCTGCGTCTGAGGCAGTACATGGACAAAATCATTCTGGCCATTCTTGACCACAACCCCTCGATTCTTGAGATCAAAAGTTAAACACACACACACACACACACACACATCTACTGTTGATCTGTATCAGTGGTTTCCAGCTCTTTTTTTTTGTCCATGGCCTGTTTTGTCAATACTACTCTAATCATGAAATAACCATTTGAATTTGACTCACCTTAAAAATCCTATTGTCCATCTCTCTGTGTAATGGCGAGCATTAAGCCCTTGTTGGGAGTAGGTGTATGCCCACCACTTCACACACACTGCACACCTGACGTGCCATACAGATCATACAAAGAGGGAGGCAGTTCAATAGTCTTTTGATTTGTTGAGAATTGTGCACAATTCCAACTACATTTAAATCCACATCAGGGTCGCGTAAAATGATTACATGCTTTTTCCAAGTGCCACTGAAAAATGGGAATTAACAATGGCTCTGTTTGACAAAGTGATTGTCA
This sequence comes from Echeneis naucrates, assembly GCF_900963305.1. NCBI lineage: Eukaryota > Metazoa > Chordata > Actinopteri > Carangiformes > Echeneidae > Echeneis > Echeneis naucrates. The sequence continues at coordinate 17,785,816 of NC_042518.1, forward strand.
TGTGAACTTTTTCAATTATTTAAGTAATTGATGGAAAATCATTGTCCATCCCTAGTTAGAAATGCCTGATATAAATCACCAAAACAGCTGTTTCTTATGTCCAATATCCCTCTGAGGGTATTTGCCAGTCACTGCTGAACTACATGTGCCATCAATGTATTATCAATTTATATTTGAGCGCTACAATTATTTCGTACAGAAGAGCTGTCAGTCACTGGGGATCCAGGCTGAAACAAAAGCCCAACATAAGGAGTATAGAACAGGGAACAATGATTGGTGAAAAGAACCTTACCAGTGTCTTGCACTTGTTTGTTTACTACAAACAATTTGACAAAGCAGTCTATAAGATGTATGTCATTTTGAATGTATTGTTGCCATCTTCCAAGCAGCCATGAGTTTTTCCTCCATTTCATGGAAAAATTAAAATAAGTTAATCAATTATGAACATGTCAAAATCAGGATATGACATTGCCAAGCAGGTTTTTCAAAGCAGTCCAACATTATTAGAGAGTTAAAGGGCATAGTTTTAAGTTTTCCCTGCAGTTTTTTCTGGATTGTGGGTGATGATCACTTACAGCCATCATTTTTAGTACAGGAGAGTATAATACCCCTTACCAGCTGCACAACTTCTTCAAGGTGGACTGGAGGCTTCATTGTCTTGCTATTGGAGAGTATTGAGGCTGTCTGGCTGGACTGCAGCTAGCTGATTAGCATGCTAACTTCATTAGAAAAGAAGCTGACTACCTTTCTTCATTGGCATTAGTTTCCTGGACTGAAGTTTATTAAACATGCAACCTTTCTTACAACTGATAAGTAAACCGCTGTTATTGCAACTGTTAGTTATGTAGCAAAAGTAAAATGTACTAATAGGTCCTTTAACTTTTCTATTGTCTTGGACCAAATACAAACCAGCATCAAAGGAATAATTAAACATTTTGAGAGTATGTTAATCGTGGGACTGTTTTTTCATACAAGGTAAATGTTGGACTATTTCTTTGAAGAATCTAAAACAAAGTATTTCTAAATTGGCCAAAAATATAGAAAAGTATTTGCATTTATCACATAAATACGCACCAAACATGAGCACTGATGTGCTTCTAGCTGTGAGCATCTGATTGTGTTTCTAACCCTTTAATTTGGCTATGTCAACATTCATGAATGTATACATGGTTAATATAAACTGTTTACCACATTATGTTAATTTAATGTATTAATGTCAGGAACTATGTCACTGAGCCTGCAATAGACATTTCAGAACTGCCAGTATCAACTGCTCATAACAAAGGTATGCAAAAGGTGAAATCTTATTCTGTGCCATGTCTCAACTTATTAATGATACCATGCGCTCATTGTACAGTCTTACATTTCTCACCAGATGCAATAAATACACACGTCACTATGATTTCAACAACTGGAGCTAAAGAGGTGGAATTTTGTGTTCAGTTTCAGCAATTTCATGCACTAAGTCAAATGAATAGTTTTGTTGTTGTTTATTTTGATCTCTAACATGATCTGTGAATCTCCAAAACAATGTATTTTTAAGTGATGCACCGCTCAAGCATAGTTCACATCCTAGTTTCACGCTATTGCAGTGATAGACTGGCAAAATAGCTATATATATAGACAATGAAGGAGTTGATGTATTAAAAGTTGGCTTGTTTTATGGCCGTGGAAATGCATTCAAACTGTTGTTTAAAGCTCACACACAGTGTGTTGTGGTGGGAAAGTGCTGATTTACTGCTTCATAGCCTGTGAAAAACAATGAACTCGTAATTATTTGAGAAATTAAAAGTTGTATAAAATTTTAAGCACCTATGATTTAGAAAAAGAAAGTACATGGGAAATCCCGGCTCATCCTATCGTGTCATTGTGAAGTGGTTTGAACCAGGTCCATCGATGAGCTGGCCACTTATCATTATTACTGTGGTGGGGAGCAATGTCCTGCCCACTGAGAAATCTGATGGTTACATCACCAGGAATATTCTTCACTGCTGAAAGCATCTGTGTTAGTTCTGTGACAGAGCTGAGAGTCGAAGGTTAGACCTCAGACATAACTGACGTTAGATCTGTCACAACCATCAACAAGGGAGGTACAACACCACCCTGGTGTCATTTAGCCAAACAAAACATACCAAATACTGAAAGGCTTTACAGTGACAAGTGAGCTGTGAATGATGAAAGTATTCCCTTCACAAACTATTCTTTGGGTGATTAATTTTTTATTTGCTTGTTTACATTCACAGGTGTTGTGTATTTGCATACAAGATAAGTCATATTTAAGCACTTGAGTTCAAATTTAGTCAATTGTGAGCATTTTGATAATGGTCATGTTTTGTTTTGTTTTGTTTTTTTTTTTTTTTTTTGACACAGTATTTGTGATTTGTGTCCTGCATTGTAAATGTTGTACAGAATCTAGTTACTGTTTATGTGCAACTCATCTGGCTTCTTACAAAGTCTCTTTGAGAGATTGACACAATAAAATAAACGATGTGCTGTAGATTATAATAATCATTATATAGTGCACTTAATGTGTCATGTGTCAAGTATTTACATGGAATAATAACTAATAATAATAAAACATGATGGAAAAACTCTGCCACTACTCACATGTTCACTTATTTCTTTGACCTGTACCCTTCACATGGAGCTAAAGGTGACAATGTGGTCCTGGTCCTGGTTGTTAATCTGTCCTTATGTTGGTTCATGGCTCTGCCAGAAAAATAAAACACAATGAAGGAAACGGAACTGACAAGGAAATAGATGCCAGTTTCACATTGCTCTTAGCATTTGGATATAAGTAGGCATATAGAGAAAAGAAAACTAGGACTGACAAACACAAAAGTGCAGTCAAGTAAATAAAGGAAATACGGGATGGAGGAATATGTACAATGAGGTCCATACATTTCTATATACAAACCTGGTTGGTTGGTGCTTTCTCACCTTCAGCTATTCCCAAATTCAGCTATACGAGTGCTGACAAAGGCCAGATAGCAGGTGTACATTACATCTGTTTTAGAATCGCTCTATTGGCTCCCCATGCATTTTAGGATCAATATAAAGTTCTTTTATAAGTCTACAAATGCCTTAATGGTCTCTGGCTTTTTAATTTATCTGAACAACTCATGAGTCCTCATGGACCCTGAGGTCATCTGGTATTGACTTTTTAGTTTTTCCAAAGGTAAGAATAGAAAGCTATGGTGAAGTGTCATTTCCATTTGATGGCCTTTATCTCAGAAACAGCTGGCCACTGAGACAGAAGTTTTTAAAAGCAGACTTAAGACTCACCTTTTTAAGTTAGCTTTTAACTAATCTTTTCTCTTAATTTCTTAACTACATTTTGTCGCATTTTAACAATTTTGAGCATATACTTTTGGTTTTTATGCCATTCTCTATTTTATGCTCATTCTTAACATTTTAATCTTTAGTTCTTACATCCAGTGTTTTCCTCGGGGGAGTCTTCCACACTGGGAATTGTGTCTGGTCCACCTGCAGGAGCGGCACCATCTGTGGTTGTGGGCTGTGACACCTCTCGGTCTAGATGGCTCCATGGTAGCCACACACACTGAAGGGTGCCATGGCAACAAGATAGCCCGTGTTGTTCAGTCCTCCGGTCAGTGGTCATATTGTTGTGGCTGACTCGTGGATCTTTTGTTGATGCTGTCACACTCCGGTCCAGCAGGCGGCGGTAATGCCTGGTGTGCTCCGATATGTCCGTCACCAAAATGCTCATTTCACAGAAGTAATATTTTTCTTTTCGGAAGAAGATCCCGACAAAGCGGCCCTATTTCTTTTCAACCAGAGAAAGTCGAAAAATCCGAAAACCAACGATGTATGCCAGAACAAACACGGGAAGCACACACGGAGACTTTCAAGATAGGAACGGAGTAAATTATGTGACATCGACAGAGTCCTTTGGTCACTGCTCTCAATTGTTCTGGAAAAAGGATCCCAACGACTCCGGAGTAAGAAAGCCAGTGCATCCACCGTTAGCTAGCCAGCTGTATCACACAGCTAATGGAGAACATCCCAATAACCGAGTATTGGCTCATTTTCTCTTTTACACATGGTTTTTGGTTGACTTTGGCAACACTAGTTGACAGTAAGCCACCCGTTGTGTCAGAGCTGCTCCGTTTGTTTCCTGCACACTGGTCTGCCGTCATGCCGAGCGGCTCATGGCCTAGTTCTGAGCCACCGAGATAAATGGCTAGTGATTGTGAGCTCCTGTTTTATATCTCTCCAATACTTCATTATTGTTTCGGTGAAATTGACATTGTCAGTCTGTCCTTTATGGGTTTTGAAAACACGCCCGAGGCTTGATAAATGTGTATTCATGTACACAAACTCTAGCGAGCTAATGCTAACACCAGACAACGCTGGCTGCATCAGCTAAACCGAGCACGGTTAGCAAACACCGGAGCCCGTGTAAAAGCAGGCAGCGTCCTTCGTCTGGGCACATTTTGCTCTCTTACAGGCTCATTTCTTGTTCGACGAGCCGCGTGAGTTTAAACTGAGCAGTGTAGACAGAAGTGTATGCATGCGGCCTGTAATATTGTTAGCGAACAGCGCAAAGTAAACACGACTGGGCTGTCCCACAGGAAACTGTAGCGGAAGACGCCCCGCGGAGGACTTTGAAAGACCTCTTTGTGATGCCAGACTGTGCGGTTTATTCATGGTCGCTCTATGCCGAGATAATCTGCACAGCGCACATAGACACACACACGTTAATTTATATAGCGGACGGGTTTTTGTTTGTTTTGTTTCGGGTTGTTTTTGTTGTTGTTGTTTTTTTTTTTTGCCTTTGTACTTGAGCGACTTGACAGTGTTAGTTTCATCCGACTGGCCCTCCTGTGTGACACTGGAGTCAATCAGCCTTCAAATTCAGTGTTATATCAGTGATATCGGCTCACTGACCGAGCTGCTCCGTGTCCTGGAAAGATTTAAATCTGTGTGATCCAGCTAGACTCAGGAACACTTTGGCGCACTTTCTGAACAGCAGGGATATGTCTTGGAGGAAAACGACAAGCATCTGATTTTCAGAACGGGTTGTTTGTTGAAGACATTTTTGTAAACAACCAATTTATTTATCATTTATATTCTCAGACTTGTTGAAGCAGGGTTAGCACATATTCGTTGTTTAATAACTTGCTATTTCATGGGTGTGATGTCCACACTACCCTGACTCAGTGGATCATAGTTTCAGAGAAGTCACTTTGATAACATGCATATGCAGAATAGTTGCAAGTTGTTGACAGCCACAAAAGTTTCTGAGTAACCCTAGCATGTCTTGCCCTCACAGAATATCAGCGAAACCTGTTTGTTTTAGCCGTAGCACACTTAATGCAAAGCTCCAGTATTGCAGGAGGCTGCTTATTTGGTGTCAGCTTCTTCCCAATTACCAGTTAGTACATTGAGTTTCAGTGACCAATGAGATCATTGCTTAACTGTATTTTGCATATTAGAAAGGTGACCATGAATAATGTACACACCCAATTAAACTGATTAATAATGTATATTTCATGGAAAACAAACCTTTTTCACGGATTGATAAATTGGTTCACTTGCAGCATAAATTGTATGTTCATGCAAACAAATAACAAACTGATGTAGTGTTTTTACTACACTGTCTGATACATCAGGACTACAGTTTTTTGCAGCAGGTAGGAATATATGCTGAAAAAAGACAACAATTGAAAACAGGCTGCTTTAGGGCTTTGTCCTACAGTAACATAATGCAGCAAAATTGGCACAGACTCATGACCTGAACCACATGGAGCTGATTTGGGATGAACTGAACAGAAGGTAAAAGCAAAGAAAACCTCAAGTTTCCTTTATGGATACAACACTGTGATTGTGTTCAGCTGCTGAATGGGTCAGGAATTTTAATTAAATCTAGCTCAAAAAGATATCATGTTTCCTTGGTTGTAAAATTTCCCATTGTTTTATGTATAGTATGCATTGATTTCAGAAAAGCAGACATTGAATGGAAAAGCCTGAGGTGTGGTCATTAAGGGGTCTCTTTATGTTCTAAAATTAATCTTTCTGGACAGAATTTGCCTTCATTAGAATGACACAGGAAAGTCAGAGAGGCTTCTGCCGTTAGGACCAAATCTTTGACATGTAGATTGATGATGTGCCTTCATATGACTACCCATTCACATTGACATGCCAGAGTCGGGCAGCGAGAAGCTTGTCTTTGCACACTTGACTCGGGGTGATGCACACTGGATTTCTGTCATTTTTTTGTATCAAGCTTTGTTCTCAAATCTAATTTATAAACTGGACCAGTCAAGTTTGTTCACAATACCAGAGAAAGGAATGAAAGTGGAAGATTTTTGAGTGTGTGTTGCATTATAGAAAGCTAGGTCAGATGAAATAACACTGATGGAGCAGTACCATGTGGCTTCATACTGTGATAACAGTTATACTGGTACACTGATGGCCCAGGTAGAGAATCGTCACGCCGGAAAGTGACTGCTATCAGGGGCTAAGCTAGCCCTTAGCCAGTTTATGCTTTACCAAGACATTTTTCATGCACAGGCCAACAACATGTAGAGCATGGTGGGTCTGACCTGTTAGGTTGTTTCACTCATGTCATGCACATTACTTTTGACTTATCTGCCTCTGCTGTTGTTACGCAGTGGAAGTGACTTCTCTGCAAGCAGTTTATCGCGCCACTATATTTACTCCTCTCAGTGTCTCTGTTTAAAAAAAAAAAAAAAAAAAAAAAAAAAAAAAAGAATATTTAAAATAAAAAATATCAGATCCCAGGGTAATGACTGGTTGTTATGTATATGTTTTAGTACTTGGCTGTAACGTTTTTCTCCTCTCACAGCCAAGTTCGACCATCAGCTGGTGTGATCAACTCCCCTCATCCTCAGCAACCCTCTCTAGCTCCAGCCTCTCCTCAGCGTCACTGTCCAGCTCCAGTCTCTCCATGGAGTCCCGAGCACCAGCACCGGTGACGACAGCATCAGACGACATGGAGTCAGACGAGAGGCCGTACGTCTGTGACCTTTGCAGCTGCGCCTACAAGCATGCCAGCTCCTTGCTCAACCACAAGCTCACCCACAAAACTGGAGACTTTAGGTATGGACCATTTAAAAAAAACAGCCTGTCCTCCAGGTGTCCACTGATGTTACCCGAAGATGCTGGTTAGTGAGACTGGACAGTGTCTGCAGCTGAATGTGTTTATGATGATCTTTGTTTATTCAGATAAAAAAGGGCAAGAACAAAATCTATTATCTGTACCACTTATCTATCCAGTATCAGAGGGAGCTGGAGCCAATCCCAGCTGACACTGGACAAGGCAGGGGTTCATCCGTGACAGATGTCCAGTCAGTTACAGGGCCAATATTTAGAGACACACTGGCACCAACAGTCTAATGAGAGGTGCCAGTTAAACTCACATGCATGTCTTTGACCTCTGACGAGAGAGACACACATGAAAGAGAGAGAATGCAAACTGGACACAGAAAGGCTCAGGATGGTGTTAACTGTGCTGCCCTCATAAGTAAAATCTCTGATCACTAGTGACAATACAATTTACCCAAATTACATGACCCAAATATTCCACATCATGACTGCTAACATACCAGGCTGTGGCTGCATAAAGATATTTTTTGTAGTTATATCAGTACATGTTACACTGCAGTGTAATTGTCTCTGTTGCATTAGTTAGAATGTCACACAGTGTAGATTGCTGTGAGGGCATCAGTTAAATCTCTGTAGTGGCCCTAACAATTCTTGTTATCGAACCCAAGTCCATAGTGATAGTCTACTGTCATGTCCTACCTTCTTGTCTTCTTCTTATTAGTAAGGTAATTGCTTTCTGAACAATTCAAAATTTGGAAGGGATGATATCTTTTTGCACGATATGGACAATTTCTTGAACAGAAGCTCAGAAATCAGGGAACAACGCTGAAGCTGTAGAACAGGGGGAATACTATTTTGTTTACTGATGTGTACCAAACCTCACTATTAAAAAATTTTCTGTTTTTGTTGAGACATAAAAGTTCTATTTTCCATCTTCAGTGGAGAGCGTCCCTCCAGCTGATCCAGTCTTATATCTGATTCAAATTAACATGCCAGATGTCATGTGAAATGTCCCTCAGGGCCTCTGTACTTTTTAATGTCTAACCTCCCCACCTTTTTCATGTCCAAAACCCAGGTGTGACTTTTGCAGCAAGCCTTACACCAACTACATGTCCCTGCGCAACCACATGCGAATCCATGGTCAGAAGCGTTACATGTGCGACTTGTGTGGGAAGGCCTTTCGCCTGGCCCGTTACCTCCGTAACCACCAGAGGATCCACGATGATGGGCCGAACCGCTTCGACTGTCCTTCCTGCTGCAAGAGCTACAGGACCATGCTGGAGCTGGCACAGCACCGCTGCACTGCTGCTGCATCCAACCAGGTGTGTGTCTTTGTGTTCTTGTGTTTCTGTCCCAGTAAGAAGAATCTTTCAGTAAAACATGACAGCCTGCAGATTTTATATTTTAATGTAATTTTATATTTCATTATAGGTGTTTTGTGTCTTGATCCATGATCAAACATTCACCACGGCTTCTCTCAGAGAAGTCTTTTTCTTTGATCAGATGTTCTTTGCTTCTACTCCTTCCCTTAAAATTCTAAACAGCTTTATCCTTAATGCTGTGTCAACAGCAGTGTGAATTCAGTAGTTAGAGATGACTTGCACCTTATGGCAATGAAAAGCTTTAGCCTCAGCGTTGACATGAAAACTTCATAGATGATGAAGTTCATGAGAACAGATTACATGTACGCTCTGTATGTAATCAGGTTCTAGGGGTCTCACAATGAAAACATGGTCACCATGGTGACATGATGAAGTAGTGTAGGATAATGGCTGTTGTCTTTTCCCGGTTTGACTCACAGTATTAGTGGTTCAGGTGGCTTTTACCTAGAGTTAAATTCTCTGCAGAGCTCTCCTCCTCTCCAAAACGAAGTCCAGCTGATTTTAATCAGTAAAAACACAAAGTAAATCATTTTCACATTTAAAGTCAGTGTTTTAGTGACCCTATAAAGTGACACAAGACATCAGAGTATGTTTAGAACCATTTAAAAAAATAAATAAATAAATTCTGTGATAGATTGGCTCCAAAACAAATCATCTTACTGTTGCAGAATATAAGAAAAATTACAAAAACCCAATAAAGCAGTTTCACTCTAAAAACCAGTGAATTGCCAGCACTATACAGCAAACACAGGACATTGCAGACAAATAACATCTACCCAAATTTTTCTCTGATTCCGCTGTAGCTTCTTTTCCTGCTTAATTTACATCTAGATGACCAAATTATAAATGAATAACCACATCTTCACACCTTAGCCTATGCTAACCCAGCAACACCATTCTTTGTAGAGACGTGGCCTGTTACAAACATTAAACAAACCAATACATGAAACATCTCCTATGCACTGTGCAGCAAAAAGGTTAACTAATAACAAGAAAATACTATTTTTATACTTTCACTCCTCTCAATTGCAAATCCAAATCAAATATCTACCACCCAATTTTGAACATTCAGTTAGTACCTCAGCTGGAGAGCGTAATATTTGGCACACAATCTGTCCCTGATGCATCAAACACACCAGTATGCAGAGCTATTGAGGATGTGGGTTCTACTTGACCGATATTTTAGTCTGATGGATCATTGCATTGTATTTTTCTCCATGGTACCAGGTGCTTTTCCCACTGATAATGTTCAGTGTGTCTTGTCTCTCATTGATGGTTCTCTGACTGATCAGTCTGCAGTATTTTCTCACCTATTGCTTTAATCAGCAGTAAAAGAGGCACCAGGTGATAGCCATAAATTTAGCCTGAAGAAAAAATAAAGAGCAGTGGAGTGTACATCCTCATGTGAAGTTATACACCACAGAAGAAATTGCAGCTAAGAAAGTCAGTACTTTAACTAGCATGGTTATATTGTAGCTCTCTGCTGATCTGCTTACATACATGATAAAAAAGGCATAAATCATAATCGGATGTTTCCTGGAAAACCTGCAGCTTATCTTACTGCTACAAAATGTCCCAGTCAGACCAACTGAGTCCAGCCTAGTGTTTTTCTCCAGCACTGTGCTCAGGGACTCTGTTTCAGTGGGGGTTGGTTGGTGTTGTCTCAGCCTATAGAAAGCATGAGGACTGAGTACTAACTTCAAGAGTACAAGCTGTAGCATTTTAAACTTTAATGTTTGGGTTAATATTAGACTGTGCTCAGCTTCTACATTAGCCACACTCAACATTTTTATTGTATATTTTTTAAATGTGCCAAAACCTAAAGTTGGCAGTCCACTATTGGCCCATTAACCCATGTCTATGATGGACATGTGGTGGTAGTATGTGCTGCAAACTACCAAGACTAGGCTGCAGCTCCTGTCACAGTTTGAGGCAGCTCCTTTAATACCTATATGAATACAAAGCCAGTAATTACTATAAACACATTTAATTAAAATGTTCAATTAAAAAAGACATCTACTGAAAACATACTGTTGCGAAGGCAGTGTAATTAACAAGCATTGTTGTCATTAATTACAATAAGATGTATCACTGTTGTCCCTGCACTAATGTGGAGCATCATGCTCTTTCACCAAACCCCCCAGATTAATCTATGCAGAAATGAATCTATTTAGGGTCTGAAAGGGGAACTTGTGTTCAATTTCTCTCCAATATTTAATCATAGGGGGCAGGTTAGTGTGTGTGTGTGTGTGTGAGAATGTATGTACACATACATATATAGCATATATTAAAATAGAATTCATGTGTGAGTTGGTTCTTTCTCACATATTTGCTCTATGTCTTCAACCAAGCTCAATTTTTTGACTTATAAGAAACAACAATAATTGTGGAATAAAGTCAAAATTAACCACTTTGGCCATCAAACAATCTTGCGACCTAGTGGCAGAGAGAATGAGATATGAAAAACCTTGATCCATATTTGACAAACCAGACGCTACGTTTATCACATTCAACTTATTCTGAGCATTTTTGATTGCAAAATATGCTAGACTCACATATTGTCGATTCCCTAATGCTTCTGGACTTTCCCATTTGCTTTGATGTGTAAGTGTAAATACATGAACCTGTTGAAGATTGATCTTTTCTGAGAGCAGTTCCTCTCGCATCACACATTCACAGGTCTAGATCTTCTTTCTTGCTCTCTTTGTGTTTTTGCCTTACTACTACTGCACTGAGATTTTACTGTTCTCTCTGTCCTGCAAATCAAGATCAGAGCTTCTGTCAAAAAAAATAGATCAATTTATCAGCATAATTGACGGATGGCATAACTGCATGACTAAGCAGATGGACCGTTTTTTTTTTTTTTTTTTTACCCCCTCCCCACAATAGAATTAAACACACATACACAGACGTGTGTATATATGTCTATGTGTACGTGTTGTGCTTCTTAATTGATTTGAAGTAATTACTGCTTCTTTTGTGAAGTAAATAGCCCTCTACAGGGGAACCACTGAGGTGGGAGCGTTGATATGCATGTGTGGTGGGTTTTGCTTTGAAATGTGTGCATGTAACATAATGCAGCCCATTTCGTTTTGGCCCTCTGTTATCTCTCCAGGGTGCCCTCCCTTCTGTATTGAACTGGGCTTTTGAGTCAGGGTTAGACCAGGGCTAGGCTCAGTTTAGGCAAAGGGTCAGGGCTCAGATATGAGAATGGATGCAATTCAGTTTATTGTCCTCACAAGTATAGTAATCCAATTATGTGTGTTTGTGTGTGTGTGCACGTGTGTGTCTGTGTGTGCGTGTGGGGTTGGTTCATAAGAACCGGTTCAACTGCCCATCCTGCTTTAAGAGCTACCGAACCATGCTGGACCTGGCCCAGCACCGCTGCAGCGCCGCGGCCAAAAACCAGGTTGGTGTGAGCATGAGTGAGCGTGTGTATGTCTGTGTGTTGTGTATGAGACAGACTGAAGTTCAGTTGTGAGGAAGGACCAACCTGTGCAAGAGTGTTAGATGTGATGGTCACGATCACAATCCCATTAACTAGTTCACTGCTGCCGGCACCTGTTTTCATCTTCTGTCTGTGTGTGTTGCTGCCGTCACTCCTACAGTGGCAGCATTAGCCTGATTTTAACATCAAAGTAAATACAGATGATAACTGATGTCACAGAGTGTGTCTGACCATTACATCTAAAATCCCACAAATAAAAATCCTAATTGGAATATTGAGAATTCTATGTCCGTACAACTTGGGTCTCATTTTGGACCTCTAGTTTTAAGACTACAGCCAGGCTACTACGTTTAGTCCTGCAGGCATGCAATATTCATACCCAATTCTGGAGCCCAGTCTTGAATTGAATTTAAGTGTAGTTCAGTTATTTAATTTAGTATATACTTACAATGTGAATTTCATCAGTCCCTACTGGCCACTAGTCAGTAGGGACTGTGTGCCCCATGGTGGGTTAATCCACCCCTGACCAGTCAGGTCAACAGGTCACAGAGGGGTTCCTCACTTCAGTTTAATTAAAACTACTTATGCTGTAAGTGGAAAAAGAAGATACAAATTAAAGTACAGGCCCACATTTTTTCATATTGTAAAAGGTGTTGTGACCACAAAATATATCAACACTTCGAATTAAAATAAAAAAGTTCAAATATGGGACCTTTAATAGTTAAACAGCTTTGGTGATTTAAGAGAGCTCTTCATAGCTGAATCTGTTTTCAATGAAGTGTATTTAATGTGGTACTTCCTGTCCTTTAAATGTTATCCTATATGCTATAAAAGTACACCCTCCTTCGGTTTTAATGTGTCAAACTTGAGTTTGGAGCATAACATCCAGCTGACTGACTAAAGGCCTACATTTCATTTTTAAAAGTTGGTCTTCAGTATAAATGTGTTTAAAACCTGCTGTCTCGGCAGGACTATGATCTGGTCTGTAAAATGTTAACCTCCCAGATGTTAATGATAATCTGGCCTGTTAAGGCAGGACCACAAGACCTGAGTTTTAAGCAATGGCTGAATTTTCCTCCAGGTATGATGAGGCTTAGTTTAAGTGTAGAGGGTCAGGTTTAACACTGAGTAAAGATGCTGAACCTTTCAGGGCTAGAGGACAAGCTGAGAAGGGGAGTATCTCCTAATGTCTTTGTCACAGTGGATAGACATAGATCATGTTAATGATGGAAGGTGACACTGTTATAACCATGATCTTTAGATGTCCAAAATCGGACAATCTAGAGTGTATTTGTGTGTGTGTGTGCACAATTTGATCACTCCATCCTCTCATGTCAGAGCAGGGGAATGTGACGAGTCTGTGAGACAGAGCAGACACCTTCACCTCAGACATTTACAATGAACAATACTGAGACTTGAAGAATCAGTTTAATTGTGGAGAGAAACAGTTCATCACATCCATCTGTCACCTCTCCTCCGCTCTGTATCTTCTCTCTTTTGTCACATAATCTGTCTGTATACAGAATGAAGTGATCTTAAAACATTGCCCATGTCTTTCTCTGTTCGCCTATCCAGTCTGGCGGCCGTCGCTCAAACTTCTCCGCCACTCCTCGCCGTCAACAGCAGCAGCAGCAACAACAGCAGCAGCAGCAGCAGCAGCAGCAGAACAGTGCTAACTCCATGATGCAACCGCAGCATGGAGGACACGGCCAGCAGGATCCTCTACCCTCCCACTGTGTCTCGCCAATGTCTCAGGGAGGGCAGGGCGGCAGCCAGTCTGTGCCTGACCCTCACCAGGTAGGGAGGAAGAATGAGGTCACAGAGGCATGACAAACACCGGAGCACTCATCACTGGTTTGCAATGTTTTTGACTGCTTTGAGAAAGTATGCTGAGCCATTTGTTCCGACAGGGCCGCCCCAGCTCAGTGTCCTCCCAGAGCAGCCAGCAGAGCATGAGGAGCTCATCCTCCAACAAACACGTGTCCTCCTCCAACGCTACCCCATCCTCCTCCTACTCCCTGCTCCAGCCCCTGGTGCCTGAGGTAAAGGAGATGAGCTCGGGATACACTAGGCTGAGCGCCAACCCCATGGTAGGAGAGCGAACCGCCACACACCCACCGTCCTCTGTCTGCTGGCTAGCTGCCTTCTCCCCATCTGCCTACTAACATCAGGAGAGAGGGACTAATGTACTGCTTCATGTGTCCACTGGGCCTCTCTTCTCATAGCCCAGCTTGCCTTTGAGCTGGAGGCATGAGATTTCAGTAGTGAGATGTCTGTAGACAGGCCTGCTGGACACGTCCTCTCCTAAATACTCTGGGTTACAGTCTTTTGGTTTCATTCAAAAGCTTCTTGGAGCACCACAATGGAAATATGTTGAAAGATTGATGAAAGATTTCAATGAAAATGTAATTTAAATTGATTCTGTAGCATCAGCTAGCAACTGTCTCCTAGAAGCAATTGAGACAAACAACCCAGGTTTGTATAGTGTCAAACATTCCAGAAAACAGTGACAGTTCCATTAATACCATTTTACACTCCACTTAGCAGCTATAAGCAGATTTATCAAATGGAGCTAAACCCTCTCAAAGGCAACTGATTTCCTTTACATCATCAGAAGAGCTGACCTGTCTGTTCAGATTGATTTCATCACGAGCGCACACAGTGTCCTAACTGGTTCCTCCTCCCCACCGTCTCTTCCTCATTCCGTCCTCCAACCTACGTCCTCTCCATTCCATCCCTTCTACTTGTCCTTACTTTACTGTCTTCACTTTGTCCTTCTCACTCTGTTAACTGTCCTGGGTGAAAATGAGAAGCTTCTGCCTGAGAGTGGGTCTCATTAATCGTTGTTATTGATGATTATTCATATCATCATTTTTATTATAGTTGTGGCTTCCACCTGCTCTGCACTGCAGTTCAGCAGCATTCTTAGCTAGTCAAAAGGACTGATATCAATAGAGGATTAGCCACTAATGTTCACCAAGCTGCTTAATGAAAACACGAATCATAGTCGGATGTGACAAAAAGCCGTTGATCAGCCTGACTCTCAGGAGAGTTACACAGCTGCCATCACATCACAAAGCATGAGAGAGTACTATTAGGGTCAAACATCTCCCAGTGCTCACAAAAGAAAACCACGAGACTAAAACCAAATAGTTGATTCCCTCTCTTGGACTCTCATTGTTGGTTGGCTCTGGCGGTAGGAAGCTCTCTAACACTGTTAACTGCTGATAACTTTAATGTTTTCATACTAACCATTTGTTCAGCTTGTATACATCATCACCATATGCATTTTTGTGCTGTTTGTTTTGTTCATCATAACATTTTACTATTTCTCATTCACCCATCCATGTCAAGTTTGAATATGAGCCTCCACTGCTTGGATGGTACTGTAATCAATGGCTTTTGTAGTGACTCACTGGATGTAGACTGAGGGTATCTCTTCAGTTTTCAAAATCCTCATTGCTACATCAAACAATAACAGCCACAGCTCAGAAGTTGAGAAAAAAAAATAAAGCCATATTTAATGTTCATAAAGTGTTATAAAAGCTTTAGAAATCCACCAGAAAGAGTAGATGTCAATGTTTGGGTTTTATCAGTCCATATCTGATTACCCAAAAGTATATCAACCATCAACAGATTATCCTTCCCCCCCCCCCTTCTCAGTGTACAGTTGATCAGTAGTAAATATGTTTAGTGACCTGTATTGCTACCTGCTTAGAACTTCTAGGGCCAGTGTTTCGTTTGAGTGAACACATTTAAGACGTTACGATTACCAACTGGCAGCAGTCTTCTATTTTATGAACTCATCTTTGCCTCATCCATTTGCATCACTTGGTGTTTTTTGATTTAAAAAGTTTACTATATTGACAGTGCTTCTATTGTCTTTGTCTTTTCCTCTCTGCCTTATCCCCCCAATCTCCTCTCAGCCGAAGCACCAGGACACTTTCTCTCTGGCCCCCCAACGGCCCCTCACCACCATCAACCCCATTGGCCACTCTCTTCATCCAAACGGAGCGCCCACACTTAAGCCTTCCCCCGTGCCACGCACCATCCAGGCAATGCCCTGGGAACAGCGTTCCCTCTATAATCAATGAGGACCCCCACACTGCCCTCCCCAGGAATCACCCCGCCTTCACGTTGCATCCACCACCCCTACACATCCACCTCCTCCTCCTCTCTAGCCCTTTTTGGATCCAGTATCAAGGAAGGAGGACTTGGGAGGTCCCTCCAACACTTCAACCCCCTTTTGGAACATTGTGTTTGGGATCAGGGAAGGGCACTATTGAGAACTAGTTGAGATTGAGTACTGAGTAGTTAGGTTAAAATGTGTTGCCTTGACCCTCATGTATGATCTATGCCATGTACTTGATATAAGTTAAAATGTCCCCTCACCAAGAATTTATCTCCCCCTCCTTCTCTCCCACTCTAGTTATGAAATATCTATCTTTCCCATTATGAATAGTGTCTTTCCTCACCCACTCCCCGTTTATCCATATGTTGAATAAAACAAAGGCTATTTTTTATCAAGAGTGTGTTCCAAACCCTGAAATTGTCAAAGTTGTCATATCAGTTTGATATGTTTTTGAACATAAAACCCAACTTTTATTTTGATAAAAGAGGTTTCTGGAAAGTAAAGGGAAATGGGGAAACATGAACTTTTATTTTATTTTTATTTTATTTGATTTTTTTTTTTAAACATACCCTTTTAAAATGCTCCAGAACATTGTGTATATTGTGCGTTAGGAGGTGTCAAGACTATTTCAGAAAGTTGTTTCCGTTCTATTTGACATAACAGCACTCACACACACATCTCATCTCTGAGCAGCAAGGACTGACAACTGTTCAACAAAACAACTGCTCAGAAAAAAACATTTTTGACAGTGTATGTGCCAGTTTGGCCTCTGTGTGTTTGTGACTCAAGACTGAAGCCCCACTGTTGATCAGGATCTCGTCACTAACCAGCCACGGACATGAGGACAGCTTGGTGCGCTTTCCTTCAATTATTACACATCTCAAAGCTCACTCACCCTGGCAGCATGATGCCACTGTAGTTCAATAATCTGCTGCCTTGGAATTAGATCTGGAGGATAACATTACAGAGCTATGTCCCAGTTCAAGGGTTCTGTCCCTTGCGGGACAGGGCTGCTGTAGATCGCCAAGCCCAAACCAAAATCAAAATGAGATGGTCTGGTCTAGGAAGGATTTTCACCAGTTATGCCAGCCCTTGCCATAATGTTTTAATGCTTGAACTGAGCAGAAACCCAGTACTTACATTTAAACGTGTAATCCTCAGGATCTCTGTTGGTGGTGTTTGCTTTCATTACTGGAGCACAATGCATCTTGGGTTGGTTTGGACTATGAAGGATTCACCTGTTGGAGTCGTCGTTCCCCAGGAAAGCTCATGAAACATAGTCCCACCCTTGTGCTCCCATTGTTCCTCTGTTTGCCCCTGAATTGGTACACAGCTCAAGTGTCCACCCCCCCTTTAGTTCTAAGCTGACCACTAATAAGTTTGTTCCTTTTCCTTAAAAGCACTTTCATTTAAGTGCTGTATTACTATTACTGTCTCTGCCACAAACACTCTCAATCCAGAGCTGTGTTGGCTGTAAAGATGTAACATTGCCTTACATCAACCCCTCCTCCCCCAAGTGACACAACTTGCCCACATCACATCAGTTACTTAACAGCAGAACTGGGCCCTGATTTGAGAATATGACATTGCTGCATCTGGAAGCTGCAGTGGCCAAAACAAAGTCTGCAATGCTGCCCCACCCCTCAGTCCAGTTCCAATCCTCCAGTGTTTCTTTTATTGTAGAAAAAAACTTCACGCCTCCATCTCACTGCACCCAGGATGGATTTAGTTAACCTACCTGCAGGGTGTTTCAATCAGCAGCCAGTCACAGTTGGCCGGATAAACCCAAATAAAAGATGTTTTGTAAAGAGTCCATTTGACAAATAACAGTTTAATCACAGATCCAGTAGGTAGTTAATGTTAGGTTATCTTGCTAACATGGTGCTCATTGAAATACCCACAATTCTACTGACATTGTATTTTCTCTTTTAAAGGTTGTCTATTTTTATTCATGACATTTTTTCATTGTTGCTTTCTCTCCTTGTAAAGTGTCTTTGAGTATTTAGAAAAGTGCTATACAAATAAAATGTTTTATCATTATCACTACCAGTGCTGCAGTTTCTCAGCTCGTAGCACAAAGAGGGCTGACACCACTTATTAGTTGGTCGAAGAAAGGTTAGAAAATCCAAGTTTACCGCGGTCATTTAGAATTATATGAAAAATAAATAGGAGGTTGGAGCCACTTGGGGATTTTCTGTATTTTTAAATGAAAATCCAAAATTTTGTTGTGATTACAGAGACTTCCAATAATAATTAAAACTAATTTTGACAGGAAGTTTGAACATCCGCATTTATAAACCTTGCCAACTTATGGAAGGTCAGCAGCTCCAGAGCACCCAGGTCACCCTGATGTGGCAGGTGAGTTTTCACACGTGGGCACTGGTTACACCAGGGACGTAATTAAGGGGGGGAAACGGGGGGGACATGTCACCTGCACTTTTTCAAAAGGCAGTTTTGGTCCCCTGCAGTTTTTGCCTTCCAAAAACAATGTTACGCTGTTAAATGGAGATGGGTCACATACTAGGACCAAGTGGAAAACGGCTGCTAGAACTAAAGCCTGTTTCCCTTTAGAACCCTAGCCATCATGATGCTCCTGCCATATGTGAAAGTTAGTATGTCTGAGCACAGAAACTTCAGCAGATAATTCGATGTGCAATAACAATACAGGAATGAAGTGTCCTCTTTCATACCTCATATAAAGATAAACATTTCTGAAAGGCTAGTGGAGGTAAAAAGCAAAAGATTTTAATTCTATTGGTCTATTGGTCACTGCCACAACACCACCGCAGCCTGGTGCCCAGTGCCTCACATGATAGTCAGCTGGAATTACCAACATTTTGAAGCAGTCAGCGCTGGGATCCCAATGGCCTGGGGTGGTATGTTAGTTATAAATAACCTACGTGCAGAAATTTGTAACATTATAAAAAACAAAATTATCAGCTATGCATTATGGGTTCACAATGAGTCCTGTGTGAAACTATGAGATCTTCCATTCTGCTGTGTGCATGTTCCTGAGAGTGAAGAGCAGGTGGCGATGTCCCAGCACATGGGTGTCAGTGAGTGTACAATGATCACATGAAGTCTGTGGAATGGGGGGTAAATAAAGGCCCAACACCGCTCTTGCTCCTGGCGCTCTATCTAGATGAGTGTTGCCAGAGATATTCAGTCTCATTTGCTCCTGATGACAGACTCTGAACTCCAAAGTCTTAATATAAATGTATAAATAAGTATTCAGTTTGTGGCAGTATGGCTAAAAACCAAACTGCTAGAACTCCAAGACACGTAATTCTGTTTGAATGTTCCGTTTGAAACC
Source organism: Echeneis naucrates (assembly GCF_900963305.1). Taxonomy (NCBI): domain Eukaryota; kingdom Metazoa; phylum Chordata; class Actinopteri; order Carangiformes; family Echeneidae; genus Echeneis; species Echeneis naucrates. The sequence continues at coordinate 17,805,183 of NC_042518.1, forward strand.
TGAGAGAAACGTCTTCTCATTTTTACAGCTGAGGACAAATGTTTTGTTTCCTGTGTCCCCCTGAGGTCAACAGGTGTCCTCCGTGTCTCCAGCTCACCCAGACACTCCGTTAGACCGTGCGCGTGTAGCGTGAACGCGCACTAGCATCCAACAGTTACCGGAATGAATGGCCTGATTCGCGCGCTTTTATCGGCTCATTTGGAGCCTTTGGAATTGCGCCCCGCGCGACTCTCCCGCGCGGATCACAGTGAATTAAAATCCATTTATCGGAGGTCGTGCCGTTTGTTCGGTACCGACGTCGGTTACGGAAGGAAAATCATTTGACTTTTCGATGTGCAGGCTGGTGTGGGAGAGTGAGGGCCTCGGCTGATCCAGTGCCGGCTTCAGCGCGGCCCAGGGCTGATTGCAAAGCACTGACGGACAGTAAAGATGGACCGATGATGGACGCGAATTATCTTACGCTGGACAGGTTCGTTAACTCCAGCTGCGAAAACCGGAAATGTTATTCTGACCAAACTAACCAGAGTTCGCGTGTTTCTTCCCAACAAAGCACACCAATTAAATTTGACACAGTCCTATCAACGCAAATATTTATTTTTTCAAATAATTTATTTTGATGTTCGAAAAATAATAACGAGAGAAACAGAAGCCGAAGAAACGTAATTATTATTTTTTTATTTGCTCTAACAAGGAAAAAAAATGGCTGAATACATATTACCCACCCACTACCCAAAAATGAGCTTAAAAAGTTTGTATTTATTTAACAGAATAATTGTGGTCGTGTTCCCCTTGTACAGTGGCGCTTCAACGGGGCCTCCAGGCTGAGGCCCCCGCTTCCCCTCCGGCAGGGCCGGCTGCAGTGCTGCGGGTCGGCCGCTGGGCGGTGCTAGTGGCGCGGACTCCAGCTGGACCAACGCTCGGTTTAATGAACTGGCTGCTTCTCAATCAACAGCTCCTCACGCCCTTTTCAATCCACATAACGCGAAAGGCAGCTTCAAAGGTGAAGCGCAGACAACCGGCTGTTTAGTTAAAAAAAAATGGCATGAAGTAACGATGGAAACTATTTAAGGTAAAATATCCACTTGGTTTGTCAAAAATAGAATAGTTGTGAGATAGATTGGAAGCCGAGCTCTCACGATTTGTTGTGCTTTTTAGTGACCGACAATAAGGCTCGTGTTCCTCACATTTTTTTATTGAACTAAATACAACAGGTCATCCAACTTGTGTCTAAAACAATTTCTAGAAAGCCCCAGAAGGATTAAAGAAACAGATTTCCTGTTTGAAAACGAATAAATATTTTTTTTTCCTTTATGTTTGAAACAGCTTCAGTGCAGACCAGCTGCTGTCATGTTGGAGCCGGACTTTGTGTCGGGGTTTGTCCAGATCAGCTCCTGGGACAGGAAACCTGCTCCCCGCCCCGCTCTCCATTTTGTGAGCTGTGAAGAAACCGCTCCAGGTCCTGTCGGTGTCAGCCACATGAGGGACCGAGGACCTACGCTTCCGTGATGATGACACTAATGCTAGGTGAGTGTAGTTCACCAAATGGTTAAACTCCCAGAAATTATGTTTTTTTTTTTTTTTTTGATCGGCTCGTCCAATCCAAAGCGCGAAACATGCGGGCTGAATCCACGACTGCAGCTCCTCGCTGTGTGGAATCCAATAGTAGAAGCAACACTACTGAGAGCACATCTCCTCCTCTGATGTTGCTTTAATTTAATATTTTGCTAAAGGTATAAGAAGGTAAGGATAGTTTATTCGCTGCAAAAAAAAAAAGAAAGAAAGAAAAAAAATGTTTAAAAAATCGGAAATTATTTTTCTTTTCCTTTCGCTTATTATTGACCTTTCACTGAGCTCATGTCAGTTTCTCATGACAAAAAACAAAGACAAACAAAAAAAAATAAAACCAAACAAAACCGTCTGTTACCCATGAACCCATTATAATATACCTGCATTATAGGTTTTATTATACGTTATTAATGAAACTTCATAAAGCTGCCATTCATATTTTGTTTTGTTATTTTCAAAGTCAGATATTTCTGTTGTCTCCTGGATGAAAACGTCCCCTCTGGACAAGTTTTAAATTAAATTTAATCATGAATGAATGTAGAATTTTTCATTTAATTGTGATCTTGCTCACATATGTACTAATGGTGTCAAAAATCAGTTGGATTGATAGTCTTATTTATTTCCAATTTGCAACCACACTTCTTCTACTTCATCCAGAATATTTCACAGTTTCAGTTCCCAGAGTGCTTGTCTGAAAATCACCTTAAATTCCAAATGAAGCTTTCTCGTTAAAAATCTTTTCAGTAGCTCAGCAGTTATGCACGCAATGTGAATGCCTTTTTGTGACTTCTTTATCTGTCAGGCAAGGCTGCTGAGGGAACATCCTGTTTCTGTGATGGTAGCACAGGAAGTGAAACCTGTTCCATTTGTTGATGAAATAAAGTGTTTCCACAATTAAAACCTACATTTCAGCTTCAGCATTTGAAAGCCAATTCAATCATGCAGTGTCCATTTTGTGTTTGTAAGATTTCAACAGCTCCAAATATCACTACAATTCAGCCTAACTCTCAGTGACTGTGGAAACACATGTATGAATTGTAACCCCATTAAAGCCCACAAATAAAGTGTTTCATTTCTTTTCAGAGTTTACAGTATTGATTTAAAAGAGCAGAGGAAATAGCATAAAACAAAAATGAACATGCTTAGTGTGACTGAAGGAGAACAACTGAGTCAATGCAAAGTTTTGAAAAAACTAAATATGAAGTTTTCACTTTACACTCATCCCAATTTAAATCAGTGCAACTCCAGTTGAGAGGTACACAGTGAAACTGAAGTAATGAAACGCAAAAGCCCTCTTTCCTAAATGTGTTTTTTTTTTTCCCAACAATTTTGAGCATGAAAGTTTTCAAAGGAGCACTCTGACAACTATCCCAACTCCAGGTTCACTAACTGGCTTTCTATGGAGCTATTCAAATAGCAGAAAGGTCAGGAACAAGTGAGTGATTGGATCCAGACACAGGGTTGTTTTATCAAACTTTTTAGTTCATATTATGGATTTAAGTTAAAGTAGCAAACCTTTGGATTTGATGACTTTTATTCTGTAGTCTGTACAAACACCCAGTAAGGCTCAGCCCACAGTTTTTGTACAGTCCAAAACTGTTCTGATCCTCAGTTCAATGACAATCTTTTTGCATTCATCTTCAAATTTCTCTGGGTTTATTTTAAATCTCAGTTTACATACGAAATTATTATGAGACATTGCAGAAAGTCTGGTAGCCAATCATACACAGAGAGCTTAGTCATGTGAATGTGATTTGGCTCTTGAATATTAGGATTTTTTGAAAGTAATTTAACTTGTTTTCTTCTTTTTAGCATATCTTAAACATATCTGCAAGGGATCTCTGAAAAATATTTAACACCTATTTTAGTGAATGCAGTAAAGGTTGGTTTATTCCATGCCGTGCAAACATCAGAACTGATTTACAGCCGAGTCATCTTTGAGATAGGACTACACTTCCTATTTTAATTTACAAACAAATAATGTGTGAAAATGTTTTTTAAACCAACTCCAGGATCCTGAAGACCAGGTGAGTTTAGGCAAGGTAAGATAAGTTTATATGTATAGCATCATTCATACAAAAGCAATTCTAAGTGCTTTACAAAGGCACAAAAGGACAAATATAATCTGTAAAATAGTGTTTTTAAAAGCAATAAAAAGCAGATAAACTAATGTGAATCAATTAAATAGCTTCAGTTATTAAATACAAAAAGAATTATCACATAACAGGTGGTTGACAGTCTGGTAGAGTGAGTACCAGCAGAAACATGTATGTATATCAACTGCAAAACATATCACAACATTTTCTGCTCTTTTCTGTCAATGTGGAGGGCGAAAACGATATTCAGCTCATACTGATGCTGACTGAATCTGATGGATTTAATGAAGAGTTTTATTTCAAGTGTAAGAAGGAGACTTGAGGATCTGTTTTCTTTAATACAATGGAAAGTGGGTGAAACGCACATGTTTAGTATAAAATTTAAGTGTGAAGCAATGAGCCGCAGTTTCTATTTGAAAAAATGTAAATCATCTTAGCTGTTAGTGAAGTGACCTGAGAGATTGTTGTGATTTCATATGTTTAAGTGGGTATTTATGGTGATACGTTTCTATCAAAACATTTTTTTGGTGGTGCAGATGGAAAAAGTGACTTAATGCTTTTTCAAAATTCTTTTTATATTCTTGGGGATTTTTTTTATGCCTTTACTCTAGCTAGAACTTGGCAGAGGCTGACAAGAAACGGAGAAAGCAGGAGGAATGACATGGAGCAAAGGTCCCCAGCCAGACCTGAACCTGGCACACCCTTCAACTTATCAATTACCAAATTTGAAGTTTTCCAGATTAGTTGAATTATTGCAGGTTTAAAATGTAAAGGTAGAGGATGACAGGCTCATCTCTAGACCACAAAGTTCGGTCAGTTCATCCTATGTAGGTGTATGTTTCATTTTCATATTCATATAAAACATGGGAGGCTGATGAAATATGTTTTACACTGGAGTTTTTGTTTCATGTTCTTATTTTTTCTCATCTTACAGATGCTGATTTACACATTTGTAAATAGCAAAGATTAGGTTAGTGAGTATGATGGAACAAGTTTAACAAGAAACAAACAAAAACCAGTTTTTATGGGATGTGCTTGAAAGTGAGCTTGTAGATTCAAATGATTTATTTCTCCATTTTTAATCATCAATGGGCAGCACGGCAGCATAGTGGTTAGAAACAAGAAGGTCCCAGCCTGGGGCCTTTCAGTGTGCAGTTTGCATGTTCTCCCTGTGTCTGTGTGGGTTTCCTCCCACCATCCAAAGACATCATGTTTGAGTTAACTGGTGACTCTAAATTGTGCGTAGGTCTGAGTGTGAGTGTGAGTGGTTGTTGGTCTCTGTCTGTCTCTGTGTGTTGGCCCTGTGATGGACTGGTGACCTGTACAGGGTGAACCAGTGTGAGCTGTAATTGGCTCCAGCACCCCCCGTGACCCAGAAATGGATAATCGGTACAAGATGAATGAATGAATGAATGAGCAGCTGATGAAACTGTCTCACCTCCAAATCCCTTTACCTCTGTTGCAATTCTGGAGTTTTTAATCATATCACATGATCGGACACCAAGTCAACATTAATTTGTTCTCCAAGATCTCTTTGATCACATCTCACTTTCTCCACATGGAAACTGCATCATGTGATCAAGAGTTCCAGAACAGCCATTTGATAGAGTCAGACATCTGATGATTTTGCTGAGTTCTTTTTCTGCTAAAGAAACCTGTAACTGTATTGTAAAAACATACAGGACATTTATTACTGGCTCAAGTGCACATGTGTACCATACCTCCCTTGGTCCTATTGAGCTTCCAGAAATCTGTCACGAGTTTGTTATGGTTTCTCTGATAAGCATCATTGTCATCAGCGCACACTCAAAAACAATTACTGTACTTTGTATACAACAGTTTCCACATTTACATCTCATAGTAATGGTTGATCAACAGGTCAAACAACTTCATGTTCCAGACTGTAAACATTAAAAGCGGCCAATAAGAAGGAAGCCAGAGAGGAGGCCTGAAGGCATATTATACAGGAATATCAAGGGGAAGAAATAATAGGGAGAGAAGGTTAAATGGACAGGAACAACACAGAGGCAGACACAATATGCACACAGTGGTGGTGGATCTCATTAGTCCAGCAGCAGACATTCTGCTTGTGCTTAAGTTGCAGTAAATATACCTGGAAAATCATATGAATGCATGTAATAAACACAAGTGAATTACTGACAGGGAGAAAGTTCACATGTGACTGATATGCAGGTCACTGTATGTGAGTTTGACAAGAGGATCTGAGGAGAGGAGGGAGCAGGAAAAAAGTGTGTTCAATCTGGACATAGAAACCCAGCCTTCAGTTGGAGTCACATATTGTTGTCCATGACTAAAGGGGTTTACATACAGACGTTTGAAATACAGTGTATTTACACAAAGTTGCCAGTGGCAAAGTGAATCTTTGCTGAGCCTTGAATCTCCAAACAAATTCTGTACAATAAACTCTCAGTTCTGGACCGTCGGTACACAGATCTCATTACTTCGTTTTGAACGAAGGCCGAAGTCATTTCCAGTCTGAGCATCCTGGTCAGTAGCTGTTTTAATGAGGACTGTTTTTCTATTTTCATCTTGTTTTGTTTCTGCAGATGTTACCTGCTGTTGGAAGACAGCGCTGATCCCAGAGCTCCACAGAAGAGACTGGGGGAAAAATGTCAGTGTCTTTTTTTGTTGTTATATCTGTGTTTACAAGAGAGAAATCCCAGAACCAATTGACTTGTGGCTATGATGTCAGACACTTCACCTTTCATTTTTAATTGTTCTTATGAGGGATGTTATAATGAATGGTAAGGCTGTAATTTTCTTATTTCAACAAACCTCATTAAAAAAAAAAAAAAAAAAAAAAAAAAAAATACAACGTGCTGGTCCATCTCAAAACAGACCAGTTTTTCTATGGTCTGGGGTGCTCAGCCTCACATCCACTTATTTCTATTGATGGCTAAGCTTGGAAAAAACAAGCCAAGACCCACAAACACAGTTTCAGATTCTTAAAGATTTCAATATTCTTTTAGAGTGTAATATTAATATGTAATAATATATAAATCTCCCTAAACTGCAGATCTTTTGTATTATTTTAAACAAAACAATGGGAGCTAATATTGCAGTTGTATGGAACTATTTTCAGCAATATTTGGGGCAGCAGAACGGTGTGTTTGGGACTAAAAAATAAACAATCTGTGTGTTGATTATGACCAAAAGAAACATGTTGATTAGTGCAACAGAGCAATGTGTGATGATGCATTTTAATAGTTATTTGACAATACAGCTCTATAGCACAGATCAATTAGAGATATGAACACACACACACACACACACACACAGAGTGGTATATGTAAATGAAATCCATTCGTTGACAGTTTTAGCCTGTTCATGGGAACATTAGTATAATGCTTCACTAAAGCTTGACGAGATGTAGATGAAGGTAAAGGGCAGCTTCACCAGATGCCTGACAGAGAACTCTTCCTTAGGTTTTTTTCTAATAAAATGTAATTCCTCTAATCTTTCAATAATAAGATGAACATAAACAGAATGCTTTGGACGTCTGTCAAGCTTACACTACATTGCCCTGAAGGCTCAGCTCTATTGGAATTGAACATATGATTTGATTAAGTATAGTATAATGAAAGTGTGAGTTTCCAACATTTCATTTTGTTGAGACAGGTCTGTTTTAATTGATTTCAGTGTCAAATAAAGTTTGATTAAAATTTACTCAACAGTGTCATCCACTGTTAAAATTTTGTCCGCCCAAATTCAACCCAAGTTCAATCAGAATTACCTATAACTCACAGCTTCCTTTCTACATAAAAGCGATATGTAAAGTTTTAGGAGACAGTAGCAAGCTTTTCAAGAAATGTCCAAAAGGGTCATCTTTGTGTTGAAGTAACAAAAGCTGGTTACTTTACAGATTCAGAATTATTCATGTCTATGTTTATTAGGATTATGAAATTATGATATGTTTATTTCATTTTTGGCTGGCTAAAAAAAGTGACCTCATAGTACATAAATTACATGTAAACATAAAATTACATTTTTGTTTTGGAAACATTAGCAACAGCTGTAATTATAATTCAAATATACAATACACATCATTTTTTAATGGGCAATCATACATTACCAGTACCTTTAAATATGGTACTTAATCTATATTTCAATGTGGACACTTGCAGTTTTGCAAAAAGTACTGGTCATAGAAAAGCCCTGTTCCCTTTCCAGATGGCAGAAACATGACTTTGTGAGATGTAGCGATCTGCCATTAAGAGTGAAGAGGGCATAGATAAAAACACAACACAGCAAAAGAGAGGCTCAATATCACCCTGTTTACATCACCTCAGGCAGTTTGTCCCCTCCTTCTGTACTCCCGCCCAATTCACCCTCTTCCTCCACAGCCTTTGACCTCTGCCTGTCCACCCCTCCCCCGACACACACACCCACACACAAGGGAAGACTGTTGACAGAGTCTTGTGATGCAAAGTAGAATTTTTTTTTTCCTGATTTTACATCCCCCAAGGTGATTAAAGCAGGAGTGTAAGACATTTATTCAAGTACTCAACTAAAGCAGGATTCTGAGGTAGTCGTGTTTTAACAGATGTTTTTCTATTTTATGCTACTTTATCCTTACTCTGCATATAGTTATTTTACAAACTAATCACAAGAGAAAGTTTATTGTTTTCATGAAATTATGCAGTAAATTACTAAAATATACAACTTAAGTAAAAATCAAATAAATATCAGTGTTTCAGACCTGTGATGACATCATTATGGGTTCTTGGACACAGATATTGTCTGAGATTGAGGAAGTATAACAATGGTATTTAGTTGCATACCTGAAAATCTGACCATCTGACTATATGACTCCACCCTCAGCTTATCAACACTTATGACATTTATGATTGTGCAAACCTCTGCATCACCTCTGCATGCTCCATTACATAACACCCATCTTTATACATGGCACAATTTTTGCATTTATATACTAACTGATAGGCCCATTCACTTTAATTATCTCTTATTTAGAACGGCAGAATTTAAAAATGTATAAATATTACTTTTGATTTTATAACGTCTAGTGAATCTATTTCTATTTCTATTCTGGAGCACCTTTTAAGTATTTTTGATTCTGATTCTGATTAATTCTATGCATGAAACCATGAATCACTTAAAAACCTAACCCTAATCCAATAAATGTTAAACCTCAACACTTGAAAGAGTAAGTGCAAATAACAGCTAGTTTGGGGGAGGATTATATAAAACATGGAAATAATAACACAGGTTAGCAGACAGGTTGTACCATTGCAGGTACTGCTGTTACAGCGTGAACAAAAGATAAGGGAGTAATCCACAGTACCAAGAGAGGAGTGTAATACAAAACATTGTTTTGATATCAGGGTAAATCAAGTCTCATATGCTTAACTTATGACTTAGACCACATACTTATGCTTTACACCCAAGCTTCTCTGATATCTGGTGCATGCCAATAACGTTTGTTTATTTCAGTGTGCTCATGGGATATTGAGTTCTGGAAAAGAAAGAATATTATTTTTCACTGATGAAAACCTTAGATGGACAATATACACAATCTGTGGTCCAAGACAAACAAATATACACATACAGATAATCTAAACATTGTACAGCTAAAGAACAAATGGTTTCCATATGACATATACAGTAAGATTATGCTATTCTTAATAATCAGCAAGCTTTAGAAATGGTAAACCTTTATTTTAAGATTTTGATGGAATAGATGTAATTTTTCATCTTTGCTACCACAAGGAAGAAGTCACCCACACTCTTTTCATTCAAAATATGTGGCAACCTGTGTTGTGATTTGACCTCTGGAAACTCCAGCCTGTGACCCCAGCAGCTCCCCTTGTGACCAGCCTGTGTGTGATTCAAAGGGGTAGAGGGGGAGAAAGGGGGAGAAATGGGGTTTAGGCAAAAGAGTTCAAGCAATCTCAGGACAATGGGGAGAAAACATTGCTTGAATCTTCTCAAAGAACCAAGACGGAAGATGAAGAAAGAAAGGCTAAGTGAATCTGTAGCAGCTTCAAAGAAACTAAAAAAAGACTGAAAAGAAAAGTGAAGTTTTTAGCTGTAGTTTAACAGCTTCATCATTCAAGAATCAGGCTAAATAAAGTAGTCTCAAAACTGTGATTACTGTATAATTGCCCAGTTAGTCTGCCTTATACAACACTTCAGGCTGTTTCATCAATAAAGATGTTACTTCAGCTGAGATGTGTCATGTCTCTGTCTTCAATGTTGGATATGATAATTAGATTAATTTTTGAATAATTAAAGAGTTAAATTTGTATTCTCTCATTTGAATTTACTGTCCTAAACAAACAAATCCAAGATTCTTCCCTGACTATTGCAACAAAACAGAAACATTTAATCACACCTTCAATTTTTTTATTGAAAGCTAGGATACAAAGTAAATGAGATAAGTCAAATACATTGATGGGATTTCACATAACCATGTAGCAACAATAACTAACATATAAGTGGATTACTTCCCGTATTCTGCTGAAAATCAAGGCTTACTTATAGAAGCTATCGTTTGTATGCGTCCACCATGTCGAAGCAACAGTTACAGTTAACTAATAGGAGGGGTTGAATCCATTTTGTGCGCAGGAGCCATTTTCTAACAATGCGAGCGCACACGTCAGCTCTGGGGCCTACTGTGTGCCCGCAGCTTACGTGGCTTCTCACACAGAGAACGACTCTTTAAAAAACAATATCCACAATTGCGAAATGTAAAACAGGAGTGTGGGAGATATTCACACGCTGGACACATTGAGCGCCAGCGTGTGTGGGGGAGAGGCAGGCCCTGCGCAACAGCCACTGCCTCCATTTTGAGAAGTCCTCCTTCCACGCAGAGGGGCGCGCGATATGTGCGGCGCTGTATCCCAGCGACTGCGCCACACTTAACTCCTTTGCGCCGCACACACACACAAGCACACACACACACACACACACACACACATACACACGTACACACAAACATGAGCAAGAAACGCACGAGCTACTGCGGGTGGCTCAGTTAAAATCTGCCTCAGTGCTGGGGCAGTTTAAACCCTGCGCCCGACTGATGAAGCCATGGACTCAGAGTGTATCCACCGGCCGGGTATTTGTGTTAAGCCATGCATCTGCTTCCACAGCCTGTATGGTGTGTTGTTGGTTTACACTTTGGCCGCCATATCTGATATAGTGTTGCCCTTGTTGGGGTTCAGAACGGAGAAAATGTTCCAAGTTCTAGGTCTAGTTTGCACTAAAAAAAAAAACAAACAAAAAAACAAGTAGCCCCCAAACGAAAAAAGGGGGAGTTTGTTTGGCTGCCTAGCACTGGTTGAGGTTTGCCATTGTGTTGTTCATGTAACACCCATGACAACTATCTTCTTCCCCCACTTATCATATAGATCAGGAGGAAGGAACTGTGGAGGTGTGCGTGCTGGGTCCCATAATTTGCAGGCGCTGCCTTGTTATTTAAATATGAAGCCTTTCTGGCCTACCAGGCCTTCAGCCATTCATACAGGGCGAGGTGAGTTGGGCCAATAAAGCAGTTGTCCACGCGAGCCTCTTACCGACATTACTCCGTGTTGAAGAGCAATGTGTCTATATGTCCTAATCTCCGCCCGCAGAAACCTATCAGGCGTATGTGTGGTACGTCATGTTGCATAAAGCCCCAGCAGCCCACTAACTGCGCTGTGCACGAGTACAGTACTGAGAGGCGCGAGCGAAACCGCGCGGCTAGTTAGGGGGTTGGCTTGTGTGCCCATGCGCGTGCACATTTGCTCACGCGCTCATCTGGTGAATACCCTAGGATAAGATGGGGAGCCCCCTCCCCTTCCTCCTGTCTCTAACCTACTCCAAATATACCACGTGGTTTCCTCTTTGCAAACAAAAAAAAAAAAAAAAAAAAAAACGTGAATTGGAGTCGACGGAGGGGCGGCGTCACCCCTTCGCCGGCAGCAGGCGGATCACTGAGAGAGGGAAGGGTAAAAGACTAGAGAGAGAGAGGAAAACATTTCTCCCGACTTGATCCCGCCATAGTTTTTCCCCACTCTTCCACCATAGACCTATCATCAAATCCACTCAGTACAACCCACCTCCTCCACAGTGCGGTAGAAAGGCTATAGGCTGCTGCTTTATACGTCTGTTGGGGCCGACTGCAAGTCAAGGGATTTCATTTCTTCTCCTGCTCCACTTATTCAACTGGATTTACATCTAAATTCAATACCGTCTGTTTTTACACTTTTTAAATCTCGTTTTTAGTTTGCGCCCCAGAGCAAAATATCTGTGGCGTTTTTTACTCTTTTTCATTTTAGGCAGTTTTTTGAACCAGCGTGATTTCCACTTTGAGTTAGTGTGGCAAGTGTGACAATATCTTGTTGCGCTATTAGCAAATTCTGGAGAGAAACTTTTTTGGTGGCTTTAATTTTAATTACTCCAGGGTTTGCCTTTTTCTGTTGTGGACTTGGAAACACTATTTCCACCATGCACAAGCTTTACATTGGGAATCTAGGCGACAGTGTGACTGCCGAGGACTTAGGAAAAACCTTTGACGACCACAAGATCCCATACTCCGGACAGTTTCTCATGAAAACCGGCTATGCGTTTGTGGATTGTCCGGACGATCATTGGGCCATGAAGGCAATCGAGACATTTTCTGGTGAGTTAACGTGGACTACTGGCCGCCAAAGACCAAAGACCCCTTGTCATTCATTCCACGGCGGTGGACGCCGGTCACAGTCCCGGCTTTATACACTCATTCATCGGCGTGTCCTAGTTTCACTCCCCGTCCGACCCGACGCGTGTTGGCTACTATATGATACACATAGCGGTTAAAAATAAATCTGCAAAATTATTTCTATTAACGCTCACCCGATGAATCGTGGTGTGTGGACAACTACACACCCAGGGGAGTCATTCAACTTTTACAAGGGGGAGGGACACACGTTGCTGAAAACGTAAAGCTATGGCCACCAGAAAGTCCGCAGGGACGTTCGGGACTACTGGACTATATTTCTACTAAACGAATGAGTTCATTTTTCATTAAATTGGAGCCCAGTTGAGGCTACTGTGCTCACCCGTATAAAGTCCATGCGAGTAGCACTCAAGATAGGTTGCATTCCTCGCTTCGGCTTCACCACGCTGCTGTGATATAGAATGAAGCCTCGCTGGCTCTCCTCCCCCTCCAAGTCGACCGTCCACTATGACAAAGATAGCAAAATATCTTACCGGTGCCCCCATCAAAAACGGGCCTCATGCCCCCACGGATCCAGAAGCGAGTGGCCGTGGAGAACGCTGGATACTCTCTGTGCCTTTTAGTGTATTTCTCATGATTTCCCACATATGTAACGTGAGGAGGTAAGGTCGCCATGCCAGTCAGCTCCCTCTGCTTCTTCTACATGAAGCCTCACGAACATGAACGCCTAAACCAGCCACCCCTCCCTCCCTCCCTCCCCAGGGCACACGGAGTTCAAATCAGTCCTAAAACATGTATTACCGAACATAAGGCTGATTTCATATTTGTAAAGTCGCTGTATTTTTATTTGCGATGTTTTCAGCAGCTTATTGTGTGACAATCTGACGATCTAAGACCATTCAGTGGCTCCCCGCCTCTGGAGTCAGGGTTTGGGCCCTTTGAACCGGTCCCCGTGTCCTCTGACTCTGTGTCGCTTTAGTATCTCCTTTGTGTTTTAAGAAAGCGCAGGGTTGAAAAAGTTAGCAGTGAGGGTCCTCCCTTGTAGCTACATGAACCCAGCACAGCTCAATGTCCCACACAGGCCTGTGATAAGCTAGTAAAAAGCTAGCGTGTAGCCACGGTCTTTTCTCAACACGCTTTCTCTTCCAGGTAAAGTGGAGCTTCATGGGAAACGCATTGAGGTCGAGCACTCCGTCCCCAAGAAGCAAAGGTACTAAACAGCGCTCAGCACTACACCTCCCATCCCCCCATCCGAACCCCCACCCACCCCCAGCATGTGTTGCATCACCTTGTCCGGGCCTTTCCTTTTCATTGAGTATGTATGGACACCACGGCTTTACCCTCTAATGTGTACCGGCAGTTAGCGCCCGGTCGTGCTCTTGTGTCCCCCTTGTCAGGAGCCACGTGAGGGCCGTGCCCGCCGTAGTAGCGGCCGCTCTTCTGTGTCTGCTTTTTGTTGGTGTGACTAAAGCCTCAACTTTTGTCGGCCATTGCTGAGGGGAGCTGAGCTGTGACAGTTTTTAGCTAGCCGGCCGCCGTGCTGTGCAGCCAAGTGTGGCTGGAGGTCTAAAACGCTGCTTTGGGTTGAAGTGGTGCAGGCTGAAACTCGTTCACGTTAAACTCCTTTGCTAACTCATCAGATCGAGCCACGACCTCGGACTGTAGGTCCACATTTTGCTCAGTGTCTTATCTGTGGCGGATTGATGGTTGAGCTTGGCGACTCATTAAGCAGAGAATTGAGGGTCTATTTGAGCATATATCCCGTTTGTGCAGATTTTGTCAAATTTTAGTGTGTGGGCCTACTGGTTTTTAAAATTAATTCATCAGTGGCTGTAATTTTTTTTCAAAGCCCACATTCAGCTGGTCCCTATCACAGATCCACATTACATTTTAGTTATATATTTTTATTTTTGGAGTGGTACCAAGATTTTCAGCTAAAGTATAAAATGTGAGACTAAATGTGATTTAATGGAGCCCTAGTAATTAAAATAAATCTTAAATCATTTCACCATAAGTCTTGATGTAATTTTGCTCAATGGCACAGCTGTGTATTTTGAATTTTTAGACAATTGAAATTATTGTTTACAAACCTTGGAAGTTTTGCAGTCATCTGTGAAATTAAAATAAAACATATTTTTTTTCCTTAAAAATTTATGACTGTGAAACATTTTGATGGAAATAGTGTACCTGTAGCTCAGTGTGTTTTTAAAAATGAAATTCCCTCGGCACAGGGGATAAACAGGGCTCCATTGTAAATCAGCTGCTCTGTTAATAGCTAGACTTGACCTGTTTTAGCAGTATCAGGGAATTTGCCTATAGACCATCTTCCATGGCTGTAACCTTTGGCACAGATACGAGGTGAGCATTGAGCACAGCTCTCCATGTCCTGCTGTTTAGCCGCATGCGTGTTAATGTGTGTGTTCCATAGTCAAAATGGCCAGTGGACACAGATTTCATCTTGTTGATTCACTGCTGCAAATAAAATTCAAACACAAACTTAACCTTGTGTGTGATCAGCATTTATGTGGCTGTTTTGTGTCAGTGCTTGACTGTGTGAAGTGTTGTGTTTATGTTGGACACCTGCTCTGCGCCAGAATGTTGCAACATAGCTGTGGCACACAAAACACCAATAAGTGTGGTCATTCTGGGCCTTAATGGCATTCTGACCGTGAGGCTGGAGAAGAAACGGGTCACTCGTCATGCTCAGGGAACCAACCAGGAGGCACCCTGTAATTTCTTATAATCTCTCAGCAGGTCAGTAAATGATTCTGATGGTTCTGTGCCCCCCCCCACCCCCATTTTTTCCCCCTGTGATAAGCTTAAAGACCCATAATGATAAAGGTGATTTGTGAAATGGGGGGGCCATCATGGCCAAGTCGAGGTCTTCAGTGGCTCCACAACATATGGTGCCTCCACGCAAAGAGGAGTCACTCCACGTCAGGCAATGAGGGTAAAATGGCGAAGCTCTGAATGAGGCAGGAACACTGCACAGGCAGCTTTTTTTCCCCCTCCCACTGGGTCTTCTTTGCGCCCAATTCACCCTGTAGAAGCACAGCCTGGACAGTTGAAAATGAAGGCAGTATAGCAGAGGGTTAATGTGGGGAAACAATTTTTTGCAAACTCAATTTTTCAAAATGGCTGTTCATATTTGCACTTTACCAGACTGAAACAATGCTAATTATTTCCTCAAAATGATTGTTTAAATATTTCAGACATCTGCTCAGCTACTTTAACCATACACGTCTGTATGATGACTGAGTGAACACAAATGCACTGCATTGCTTAGTTGTAATGTTTAAAATCCCCCAGCTGTGACACAACAGCAGCAGTGCACTTTTTAATCAAGAGTCATTTGAGAAAACACAAGGTGGGCCTTTACACTGATAAATGAAATATTCTTGAATCCAGTCTAACTGTTGTGCTTCTGACAAACACTCCTGCTTCGTGTCCTGTTGATCTTTTCCTTTTCACTTTCACTCCAGTCTTTCAAATACTATGTGTTGAACTTAGCATGTCCGTTATTTCTGCTGAGTGCGTAGTAGGTGATGTGTGTGCAGTTTATTCTGACATAGGAGGAGGTGTGTATTTGTGTGGGAGGGGACGGCTGTTCAGAGGGAACTGAACCCTTTATTTAACGGATGGTACTGGGGTGGGGGAGGGGGTAGTGGGCATCTCTAGGGTCCCACGCCTTCTTTCTGGTCTATAAGCGTTTGTGTTTAGCCCCTTATAGTCTGCAGGGGGCGCCGTCTGTGGTCACCCTTGACCTCTGATAATGCTCTGTGTTTGTTTGTGTGTGTGTGTGTGAGAGAGTGCACTGTGAGGTGGAAATTGAGGGGTTTTACTCTTCAGGGACAAATGTGATATTCATCATTAGGCTGAGTGAAATGTGTGTCAAGCTGCAGAGGTTTGTAGGAGGTCAGGGGGAGCGGGAGGGGTACACGGGTGGGGAGGCTGAATTGTGTGTGTGTGATTTTTTTGTTTTTTTTTTTGTTTTTTTTGTGTGTGTGTGTGGGGGGGATCCTCAGAGGGAGAGAGGAAGTAGAATGTACAGAAAGCCTCTAGTGAGAGAGTTTGAGGTGGAAAATAACCCACAACAGTATAAACATAAACCAAAAACCGTTTTAGTTTGTTGTTTTGTCTTTTTTTCCTATTTTTAGCAGCATAAACAAGTTTAAATATTATGGCTCATTCTATAAAAATACAACCAGGCACATTTAACTAATTTATTCTTTCATTTTTAGAGCTGGTGTAACAATAATTGTATATTATATTAAAAAAATATATGTATATACAGAAAATGACACTTGTTACAATAATAATTAAATGTTTCATGCCAAGTGACACCAAATTTAATGTTATCCAAAAAAACAGCTAAATTTAGTGAAAAGGTTTGCATGTTATTTGCATAATTTCTACGTTGGATAGATGAACTGCCTGTTAATCTAAAATCAGTTTTTACCATATGACTTACAAAGAGTTTCCTGCATTAGCTCATCTTAATAAGCATCTGATCCTATTGCGCATCTTTGAGAGGGAACATTATCACATGACCTAATTTGTTCTGGATATACCTGCTCTCTCAGAAGATCACCAGGTGTTTGTCCCCTCCTTCATTTATGCTGCTGGAAACAGAGCTCTGCTGCTAATTTGTTCATAGATAGCAAGAAAGTAATTTTACTTATAAAAGCTTGTGTAATCTTGAGTAAATTCAAAAGCTATATTTCCCATACTGCCCCTTCAACCCCAGTGTTATTCTTCTATGCTCCCTTGTAAGTCCCCTTTGTTCTCTTATAGGGGATGTTTAAGGGAATCCCTATAAAGTTTTTTTGGGGTTTTTTTTTTTTTTTCTTTCTCCGTGAGGCCCTACCCACAGCCAGCATCTCCCATCAATCAGAGATAATGTTGTTGTCCTCTCTTTCTCCTCCAGTTAATCTCCTAAAATTTGCTACTATATTGACTTTCTAACTACCGTGACATGAACTTAAAGATATTTTTAAAGGTTTGATCAAACACAAAAAAACTCTTAGATCCTCTGTCACTTTGCAATAACTTTATACTTAAATAGTGTAAACAGGTCAGAATGCAATTTATAATCTGAATATACTCGTATTTTAACTGCTTCAGTGTATATATATTCTCTATGTATAATGTTTAGATATGTCTTCAGCAGCAGCAGTGCTTTTTATTAATACTGAGTGAAACATTCAAATATCCTAATCTCAGCTACACTGTTGCATCAAAAGGCAGATTCTTTGTATTTTAGGCTCAGTTTAGTTAGTAAATGTTCCTCTAACACGCTCGGATGTGTTTGATATCTCTAGAAGAAGAGGCAGTTAGTTACGAACTAGCGTTCTCCACACAGTGTTTTTCTGTCAAACTATTGTTTCCAGGGTGGCAAATAAATCTTCCCTTTAAACCAAATGAGAACCTGTGTATGAAGGAGACCAGTTAAATCCATGATAAAGCCACCAGGGGTTCTTAGTCTTACTTTTGCTCTTGAATGTACAAAGGCAGACATTAACAGCAAGTGAAAAGGAGGGGTAAAAAATAATAATGATTCAAAATAAATATTTTTATTTCCTATCTCTTTAAAAGACTGGCAGAGGTGTCCAGCCCCAGCCTTAACATTTCAAATTACATAACATCAAGTTCAGAAAAAAATCTCCCTGTAGCAAAGATTCACTAGTCAGCTTTAATCGGACTAGACCTAAGTGGTTCTGTTGGTGAAGCTTACAGTTTACATTTAGGGTACATATTTCATCCTCACCTGGAACTCAGACACCTGCAAATCATTTACTTCCTGTTTGTGGTGGAGAGACATCTCCTAAATGAACACACTCTGTGTGTACTTGTTTTCACCATTTGTTGTGTGGTTCTAAATGAAACAGTTTGTCTTCAACCTGCAGGAAGTGTCCAGCTGAAGTCAGGGACCATCTCAAACTGTGGACTGCTCTCTTGCCTCTTTCTTTAGTATTGCAATGTGGCCCAAAGAGCTTTAATGGCCACTCATTCAGTCACTGACACAAACTTTACACTTGAGCCGCTTCACAGGAAATACAAACCTCCACCTGAATCTTTAACACTTTTATATGGATTTTTTCCTTTATTATGGTGCAACTGAATTACAAGCCCATATGTGTATTATTGGATTGATTTAAATTCCTTTAAAAATATTGTATATATTTTTGTTTTATTGGCACCAAAATAGGGGTGTACTAAATTCTAATGACACAGGAGTGCTCAGTTTAGGCTGCTATGAAATAAAATGGTTATTATTTAGACATTTAGGTAGCACTAATTTCCATACAGAAATGTAGCGATTAGCTAGTTATTCATTCATAAAGCTATTATTTTTATATGTTCTAAAAATCACCATACAAGCATATGCACAATGGGTCTAATTAATATGAAGAAATATTTTATGATTCCATACAGCAACAATGTTGTGGGAAAATAGACTGTTAAACATGAATTTTGTTTTGTCTTTTTTTACACACACACTCTCTCTCTCTCTCTCTCTCTCTCTCTCTCTCTCTCTCTCTCTCTCTCTCTCTCAATGTGTTACATTTGATTTGTCCTGACTCCATTCAAATGCTTATGCACTTCATTGTAAGTTATTCAATCATGAAAAATATGTTTGCGTGATTTGAGTGTCTGTAGTTAGAGATGATTAATAGTCTATTCAAGCTCATTCAGTCGATGACATTCAGCCTGACTTCTCATTGGCTTTAAGTGGCCTCCATCACTACCTCTCATTCAGTTGTTGTGTTTGTCAGAAGGTCACAGTCGACTGAAGTTGCTGTGTTGCCTGGGGATACCTTTGCAGGGTGGACACGTGATCACATTCATTATTTTCAGAGATGGCATGGACTGCTACATGATGTACAAAATAAGAAGCAACAAAAACAATGAGTATGATAGTGATGTCCTTTATGTTATTTCAGTTGGAATTGTATGTTTTTTACATTTTGTTGGAAAAAACTTTTACTTTGGAGAGTCAGATTTTTGGGTGGGGATGTTTCAGTTTGCACCATAACTGCTGTGATGCTACAATTCATCTGTGCTGATTTGGATGCCACACCAGGTCATTTTGTGATTCAAATTTTTGCAGCTCTAGAGATAAGATTGAAAATTTAAAACTTACACACCCAGTTTGTGTCAAGAACAATTCATAGCCAAAGAAGCCTACACGGTTGTAGAATGTTTCTGTTTCATGGACATTTTGACTGCGCACTCGGCTCTCTCTCATGTCAACATCTGCACAGGAGCCATTTCTATAAGGTTCATTCTTTAGACAAAAAAATGTCTTTAGCTAAAGTTTGAATTTGACAAAAATTAACTCATCAGTAGTTTACAATTAAGTTTCTTCACTAATGTTGTAAGAATTTTCTTATGTTCATATTTTACTTTATTAGACTTCCCCTTTCTAGTTTGTCCTGAGCCAACCTTGATAATTCATTCTTCACTTTACAGAGATGGAATAGTTTTTTCCCCTCATGTTTCAGTTTCTATTTTGAAGGGTTATGTATTGACTTTTATTCTATTCCTTCTGGAGCCACAATACTGTTCCTTATTTCCTTATGTTATGTAAACTGTTGCAGCATTAAATGCATTCTGAATGCATCATACATCTGAAGAACAGTGTGTGTAGTTGGGGCCTACACCACACACACAGGAAAGCTCAGAGAAGTAGAAGCTCACCATGATTTGTCTTCCCCACCTCTCATGGCTAGTGAGGAGGAGGAGGAGGAGGAAGAGGAGGATGGAACAGTGGGCGGAGGGAGCAAGGGGGTGCGACCAATCGTCTGGCAGTGACACCTGCAAGCAGCAAAAAAAAAAAAAAAGTCAATAGGTCCGCCCTCCTTCCCTCGCCCACACACATGCTCTGACTCTATCCTCCCCCTTTTCTCTCTGTCTCTGTTCATGCCTTTACTGCCTTTTTTGTTTTCTTCTCTCCCTCTCACTGGTACAGTATGTTCATTTTTCTCTCTATCTTTTGTTTTCTCTTTCACTTGCGTTCTCATGTCTTGGCGTGTTGCCATTTTCTCTGCACCTCTCCAGCCTCTCTCCCTCTCTCTCGCTCTCTCTCTCTCTTGGAGCGGGAGGTGAGCGAGCAGTAGAATTAAAGGCAGACACACACAGAGTGACTCAAAGATAGAAGACGCATGTGTTTTACATTTGCATTTCTCCATCGTCATGGACACACAAAAAAGATTTTGGGCATAGCTGAGCTGTAATTTGATTAGACAGCTTGCTGGAATATTTACTACATTCTGCTTTCTGAGGAAACACAAAGGAGGAGTTTCATAGCAACTCAGACCATGACTACCTGCTGAGACATGATGTTCAGGCCTGAGATGATTTGTCACAAAGTCACTTAGTTAAAAAAAAAAAAAAAAAAAAAAAAAGCCAAATATCCTTCAGGTTCATAATTTTAGCTTTTACGTTGTTGGCCGAATTAAATCACCTTCACCCATCATCCAATGGGAAATCATCACAGCTGTTAAACCGTCAATCATTTATTTTCTTTCGTACAGATGTTTTCAGATGCAAGTCTAATATCACGGCAGGAGTGTTGTGTTGAAATAAACTTGGTTGTTGATCATTATTAGGATTTCATTTTATTTGTTTTATTCAATCAGATAGATTTGATTTGAGTGGACAGTTCCTGTGCTACACCTAACATCCTCATTAGAATATGTGTGTATAGCTGAAGTTTGTCTTTTGTATGTCTACTGTGACGCGTGTGTGTGTGTATAGTTAGATGGATATAAAATGATAGTGATGCAGTGGCGTCATTAGTGTCAGACTCAAACTGAGTTTTTTATGTGCCATAGGAATTTTCCTTATATGTAGCAAAGATTTGAATATACTCACTGAATCTATTCTGTGCCTGTAATAGACACTAACTGTTATATCATAGAGATGATATTGGAGGTATATCTATCTTAAATACAGAAATTCCTTCACAACCAAGGTCTGAGAGATATGGGGTTTTTTTTTTTACCAGAAAAGTCAACTGAAGAGATTCTATCATGTTGCATCATGGGTAATGAGGTTGCAGTGTTTTTGTAGCTTTTTGTTGAGGCAAAGGCCTATTCCCTTCACCCTCAGATTCACAGCTAAGAGGACTCTGTGCAGACACTTAATGCACGTTTCTGGAGGAGTTACCCACAGTTCTTAATTTTGTGACGTTACAACCGAATAGAGAAGAAAAAACATAGAATACCAACTTTAATGCTAGAGAAGAAAGGTGGTGATTAAGGGGCACGTGTGGGTAGTTAACTGTCCTGTGACAGCTTCATGATGAAGTCCATATCTGTCTACCTCAGGAGAGGGTTAACATTATTTTATTTGCAAACAAAGAACAAAACTCTAAATGAAAATGCAAACCAGCTAGTTTTGGTGATGTCATTGTATGTTTGGGCTCGTACAGTCTGTCAGGGCTCAGGCCTTTGGTCTTACGGGGCAGTTGAGGTTCCACTGCATGTTATGGGCTCTAGCTTTTGCTTTTACACTGAGCTAAAGTAGTGGATTGCACTTGGTATTTTGGTAGCTAGTTGTCTGTCTTATTTGCTGTCACATGAAAACACTACAGACACAATTGATCAGTGAGAGAATATCATCTCCACCCTGAGCCAGGACTCTACCTGCTGCATCTGTGAGTTATTGTTCTGCACTGTTAGCACACAAAACAATGTTTCTTTTTGATTTTGAGGTGTTCATGTTCATATCGTGGTCATAGTTTTGTGCATTTACTGAGGACTGAGGATCTGCAATGAGGAAAAAAAAGTTTTGAGCTGTTGTAGTGAAATTGGAAAAGAGCTGCAACACTCAGGAGCCTCCTATGTCCAACACTTAATGAAAGGTGAAGGTTTTCAACCAATGAGTTTTAGATCAAACTGGAAGAAACACAGCAGTAAAGGCAGTATAAATTTGATGTTTCTTTTTGTTGGATTATTATTATTAATGTTGGTATTATTATTTTGAGAGCTTGTTTATGGTCTACAGATTTGTGATGTAAGAAAAACACAAGCTCATTAAAGCTTTCTAAGGACAGAACATGACGACAAAGCTCTAATCTTAGAGGATATGCATGGAGGCCTTATGTAGGTGAAGGGGTAAATGAGTCCTGTCTCTTTAAGACGCAGCCCCCCTTCACAATCTCCTCCTCCTTCGCCCCATCTTTCTGATTGTTTCTTCTCTCTGGTTCAAACCATCTGTCCTCTCTCTATCCCTCTCTCCCTCTTTCTCTCTCACTCTGACCGTCTCCTATGCTTTCTCTCACTAAAAATAAATCGGACACACACATTTAAGTGCATGCATGCCACACCAGCATATACATGAGAAGTGACCACTGGGGGGGGGGGTTGAAGATCAAGAAATAAAAATAGAAAGAAAGGAGTGGGGGAAGGGAGGGTTTTTGGAGAGTGGGAGGGGGAGGGGGAACTGGGGCCCAGGGGTCGGGTCTGCTAGGGCCTCTTAGGCGTGTGTGTGTGTGTGTGTGTGTGTGTGCGTGCATGCATGCACGCTGCAGAGAAGGTATATGCATGTACATGAGAGAGAAGCTCCTGCAGCCCTGCCCTGCTAGTCATCCACAGCCATGGCGTCCGCTTTGTGTGTGTGTGTGTGTGTGTGTATTTCTTCATACCTCAAAAATTGATTCATACTCTGGCACTTCTTGTTCTGTTTACCCTGGATCTTATAAACCACCAGAGCTCACACTTCAGTTGTATGAGAGAGGGAATCACATGATTTCGATGCAAATTCTTCAGTAATGGTCTGAGCTTCAGTTCCAGATCAAATGAGAGAGAAATCCACTGTGATCAGATCAAACTCCTCATCAAACCTCATGTCCACAGTGTTTACAGAACTAAATCAACGATTTGAATTAAGAGAGTCCAATATAACGTTTTATTATATATCGTTAATCTACACAGTCTTTGGATTCTCCTGTTAATCTGACCTTTCTAATCAAATCCTTTACGTTTTAATCATGAGAATGCTTCTTTTCCGCCAAACACACTCAGTGAGGTATTTCATATTCAAATTATGGCAGAATGGCTTCTATCATGATTAATTTCAGTTGCAGTTACTACTACATAGCTGATCCTTGCAGCCAAACCAAAAAAAAAATAAAAAATAAAAAAACAGGTGGAAAACATGATTTATTTTGTTTGGATGTCTGACCTGACAGTTCTATATTGAACAAAACAAAGTCATCACAAGTTAGACCATAATAATTTGATTTGAACTTAAACAACTACCATAACAATTTTGTAATTGGATTAAATAATGTCTGGAGGTTCATAAATGAGGAAGTTGGTCAGGGAAACAGTTGATTGTGTAACTCATCTAGAATTTCTTTTCTTTTTTTTTTTCCGAAATCCTTTTTGAAAATTAAATGCAGAATTAAATATTTGTGTTGTCCCTCTGTTTGCACTAAAACTGGACTATTTCTTGCATGGTTCTAAATCCAGCCACACTCTTCCTGAGAAATTTGTGAAAACCAAACACAAAAAGTGTCTCTTGTTTATAGCATTAAAAACTAAAAAAACTGCAATCTCAAAATGAATATTTCCATAAAGTATATTTTCTGTCCATGATTGTGGACATGATTGCGCACCTGCAGCTATACACCCATGTAATAATGCCTATAATTATATTTAATAATTTTTACACTTTTCATGTGTTGTAGTGGACTGCAGGTGACCTCAGCAATAAATGCTGGATTGATATGTCAGACAAAAGCTTTGACAGACTTTTTGTACTGATTTTATTTATGGCAGAGCAGTTTTATTACTTAAGACTGAGGAAGGGTACCTTATAAAGTGGCCACTTTGTGCATCTCTCCACAAAACTGTTATCATTCCATCTTTTTCTTCAGCTAGTTGCTATGTTGAGGTTGAGCTTTGGCAACTAAATTCACCTTCTAGTGCAGCAGTGGAACAATTCTTGACTTGCTCCCACTGGAGAGAGTTTTACATATTTGCTAAAATTGAAATATGAAATTTCTACATTTTAATTAAAATTGCAACAAAAGTAGAATTTTGCTCTGAATCACTTGGGATTTTATTTATTTGTTTTATTTTTTGGCTTATTTATACATTTTCTAACCCTGACCTTAAAACATTTTTCAATAAAAGTAGCAACAGAAAAGTCAAATTTTTCTCAACAGTTTTTAATAAATGTGAGGGACCTGATCCTTCACTGGCCTCCCTGCTGTGCAGATGCAGCAGTTGGGAAATAAATAAATGTTACCTTCAGTTTGATACATTTCTCTCTATGAATAACCTGTTGTCATTTCTTTTTTGTGTTAAAGGGGTCCTGTAAATGGAAATAGTTGCTGCGAGTAATTGTAATATGAGACAGAGTTAAGTTGTGCAATGAGAGGCGGCTCAATCCAATGTATGAGCACAGAATATATGAGTAAGGAGAGGGGACTGTGTGCTGGTGGAGTGGGGGAGGGGCTTGTTGTAGAATCTCAAGTGTTTATTGGCTTTTGGTAAAGTGTGAAGCAGGATGTTTTCAGGAAGAAGAAGAAATTATATTGTTCAAAATTGTGTTTAAGGAAGAACATGTCAATAAAGGAATTGCAAATGTGAAAATATATATTTTAATACACCTGTCAGACTTGTTTGGAACATGTTTCCACTCTTGAAGATTTGTTTTTTATTTTGTGGAATGTGTCAAAACTTAAAATCTCTTCTTGCATTACTCCAGCAAACAGGATGAATTACTTTTATAAGAAAACAAACTACCCGAGATGAAAGATGAAGGTTGTGACACAGAGTGCAGACAGAAAACCGTGCTGCCTTCAGGATGGTAAAGACTGAATTCTGGTTATCTCTTTAAAGGCCTTGAGGTCACAAGACTCATTCAACAAAGCAGACACAGTTAATTCAACTTGCATTAAAAAAAAAGACCTACCAGTAACATATAGAAAACTTTTTTAAAGAGACTGAAATTGGTTATTTTAGCAAAGTGGAACAAAAGCAGCAGGCATTAAATCAGACCTTAAAGAGTAAAACTGTTATACGTTACTGCTTCAACAACCAAATTAATCAGTGGATGAAATTCAAAAAATTTTTTTCCAGACAGAATAAACAAATGTTTTCTTGCTGAAACATTTATATATCCTTTTGCTTTTCTTCAGGAATGAAATTATAAAGGTATTTAAGGTGGAACTGAAGGTGTCTGCTCTCTATTTCCACTTCACAAACACAGTGTTATTTACGTAAGATCTCAAACTAGAGTCTCATTGATGGAAGTAAAAGGAAACTCAAATGATCAGATGCTGACTGTCTGCTTTTTGGTTTTTGTTCTTTCTTATTATAATCGCTCCCTCCATCAGATGTCCATAAGACTACTCTCCCAGACCTATGATAGATAGATGTGTTTGTGCTTGCGTGTATGTGAGTGTGTGCGTGCTTTTGTGTGGAGAGGTAGAATTCTTGACATTTTTTCAACAGTAATGAGAAAGAAACTGGAGATTAAGGAGCCTATAGGGCATCCAGCCTGAGATTGACTTGGAGGCATTTCTTTGCGCTCTGATTGGCTGAGAATTTCTATAGTTGCTCTTTCACATATAGAACTTCCTGTGCCGCCCTCTTCCTGGTTCCACTGCTCTTGTGTGTGTGTGTGTGTGTGTGGGTGTGTGTCTAAACTGTGGACCTGTTTGTTTGACCCATTTAGTCTTTGTTTATTTTTCCACTTAAGGTCTCAATCTCTCCAGTTTCCTGAGACATTTAGGTTTGTCTCGTCAAATCAGCCTGATTAAATCTAAAAACCGACACAAAGTTCCTTGCTCCAGTTGACAAACACACAACAGGAAGACAGAACACTATTTAAATAAATATAAATCGCCTTTACTTTGGCACCCTTAAAGTCTAAGTAGTGAATATTAGTATATAGTAATATCAGAATGACTTCTCTGTTCTTTATGAGGATGAGATTTTTTTTTCTTCTCTCTTTTCAATTTCAGTCAAATTTCATGAGCTAATGTTAGTACAATGTTGACAGTAAAATTGTTTCAGATTTGGTAAAGCTTTGGTTTTGCACAATCAAATTTGATTAGATTAATCAATCCTACAAAAGACCTGATGATATAAACAAACAATGGGTTGATTGGTCTGTGCTGTTTTTGTATTATTTATGCTCTTACTGTGTCACTTACAATTCAAGACACGAATCATTAAATTTAGTTTTAGACACCAGACCTCCCAGACACTAATTAACTGACTGAGGGGCAACTGCAGCATCTTTGAATCACAACAAGAAAATTACGTTATTTTACCTACAAGTTAAAATGTAAGAATGCACAGACATCTTCCTGCTTTTGATCTTGTTCTGAAATATAGATCAGGAGTGTGTTTTTGCTTAGACTGTACCTGCTGATTGAATGTATTGAAAACTATCCATCCTCAACTGTGAGGCAGACTTTGTCTCAAGGTGACATGACAAGGTTTTGGCAGGGTTAGTAATTATCCTAATCTGAAAACTACCACTTTAGTATTATTATTATTCTCTAAGAAGTAAACTGAAATCTATTTATTTATCCTAATCTGGAACAGAATCCATTTAACCTCGGTGCCATAACCAGAGGCAAAGGTTGAGCAATTTCTCTCCATTTTTCACCACATATAACACTGAAGCAGTGTACAGTCGAATGGGTAAGGGCACCTTCATAGACAGCACTTGATCAGTAAAGGGTCAGTTTCTGACATTGAAATCATTGCTTGTGAGGTTTTCTCAAAATAATTTTATTCTACAAACACACAGAAAGAAATAAAAAAGATGGACGACTGTAGATGTCATTGATGATCATCCTGCCCCCTTGGCCTGTGAAATCAAGTCTATTCTGTTGCTTTGAAGCCCGAGAAGACTCCATTTTGAGTGATGACAGAGCCTGCAGTACATAAAGACATCTATTCATTTTTTAAGATACGCAGCTTCTCATGGTCCCTAAATTTTTTTCTTTGTCACATGTTCTTTCTGCCCAATGGCTCAAACCCTGCTTTGTTCAGACCTCATCACAGTAGCAGAAGGAAATTTTTGTTTCAACATACACTGACCAACAACTACTCACACAAGCTCCTGAGATTATTACCTACATATAAAGAGTTTTTCCTTTATGTTCCTTTGTGGTCTGACTCCAGTGATCATCAGCATCAAAATAATGCTAAAATGCCTCCTCATCATAATGCTACTTTCACCCAGGAGTCAAGAGCCACAGTGCTATTTGAATCTGGGGTAAATAGCCAATGCTGCTACTTCCCCCTCAGTGTTCTAGCAGAGAGGCATTCTAACGCATGGAACATATTTCCAAAGGATCCATTTGAACTCGCACTTAAATCTTAAATTTCACCCATGTGTAAATTTTTTACACTGAATTTATTGGATCTTTTTGGGTTAATGTGAAGTATTTGATTTTTGTTTTAGTTTCTTTATTATTGTCAGTGTGGGCACAGAGGTGTCTGACTGGTTGCTCTATATTTAGAAACACTGAGGTGTTTTTAACTGAAAATTGAGTAATGGTGAGGCATTTTGGTTTCCAGTGTGGAGGATAGGGCTCAAATGACTCAGTGAGGCTGTCTGCCACATCACGTCCATGGCTCATCTTTGTATGTTTCTACTGCCACACATGAGCCAGCTTTAACAGCTTCAGATTCAATAAAGGAAGCTGAGCAAAAGCTTCCACCCACCGAGAGAAAAAAAGTTTAGGTGTAAAAAAAAAAAAAAAAAAAAAAAAAAAAAATTGTGCTATATGAAGGTGAATGGCATGTTAAAGTTGTGGAAGTAATTTCAGGAGCAAGCAGGAACTACAGCTGCAGGAAGTAGATCAGATTGCAGAATAGTGATTGTCAGCTAATTCTGAAAAGTGAAATGATACGATGTGTTGATGCTTTGTTGATTTAATCCATATTTTAAATCCATCCACTCTGGAAAGTGTTTGTGGCCAGAGTGAGTGTGATAAATGCACCTTTTGCTAAATTCAGAAAATTTTTACATTTATTATTTATTTTTATGAGGACAGAGCATATTAATGAACAATTTAAATTTAAATATGCCTGATTTAGCTCAAAGCTAATTTCCATCCGTAGTCCTCACATTACAAAAACAAACATACCATAGAAAACAAAATGGACGACAATAAAGATGGAGAAAGAGGGAAAGAAAAAAAGGCAACAATACCATGCAGCCAGGAGTCGCTGCATGGCACTGCCAACTTGCATAAGCACAAGAGACACAACTCTAGCTGCTAATGCTTGCCTTGTGTGGTGTGCTCAGCAGTCTATATATCATTTCTAGTTAAAATGAGTTGTATATGAAACATGACTGACACATAACTGCATGCAGCTTTAATTTAGCACCTGGGAGCGGCTGTTGTTAAGTTATATTCTGAGTGTACTAAGGAAATTTGATCCTTGGTGATGTTCACATCTGGACTGTTGCTGTTTAAATAAGAGAACAGCTTACATTAAAATACAGGCACCTTTTTAGTGAGCTGCCTACTTCCTGCGCCCCAGGCAACCGTGAGCAACAGTCATGGAATCAGGGCAGCATGGCGGCGTAGTGGTTAGCGCTGTCGCCCGACAATAAGAAGGTCACGTTTTTGGTTCCCAGCCTGGGTCCTTTCTGTGTGGAGTTTTCATGTTCTCCCCGTGTCTGTTTGGGTTGCCTCCGGGTGCTCCGGTTTCCTCCCACCATCCAAAGACATGCATGTGTAACTGGAGACTCTAAATTGACCATAGGTGTGAATATGAGCGTGAGTGGCTGTTTGTCTCTGTTTGCCCTTGTGTGTTGGCCCTGCGATGGACTGTTGACCTGTCTTGGGTGTACCCCGCCCCTCGCCCGAGGTAAGCTGGGATTGGCTCCAGCAGGCCCGTGACCCGGATGCGGATGAAAATGAGTGAGTGAGTGAGTGAGTGAGTCATGGAATCATAGCTTGATCCATTGCAAAATTAGCTTGATGATTATTGGCTGTTTTCTTCCATAACACTTTATCAATATGTTGATCTGATTATTAAAGACAAGAGGTGCATGAACAGAGATGACCATAACAATTGTGCTAATTTTTTCTTCTCATTTTTTGTTCCCTTTTTCTGCAGAAGGTTGATGTGCAGTTGAATTTCCACACATACATTGATACAACATATACACACATTGCTCACATGATTTCAGAGGACTGTGTACAAAGACGCTCACCATGCACACGTGTGCATGGTTTGTAACATGTAGAATGTTGCAGCCCTCTTGTGTCGATGCTTCACAAGAAGCTTAATGCTACTTCTTGAAAATGGTGGCCTTGGTAGCCATGTTTTTTTGTGTGTGTGTTTGTGTGTAAATAGTTGCTTTAATGGTGAAGCAGTGAAACATAATGTTACCTCTTTACTCTCGCTTATTGGTTGCTTTCGGTCAACTTATGATAAGCCCCTTTCCTCTCATTCTCCTCCTGTGCTAGGATTCTCAAAGAGTTAAAATGGAGGCACTGCCTGCTGGTCACATGTCTCACATACTGGCATGTGCTATTGCACATGCACAGTCATTCACACACTCACACACACACACATGCATGTAGGCATATGTGTACTGCAGAGGAAGGAAGCAGAGCAATCGAGAGTGGAAAAGAATGAGAAGCGGAGAGAGAGCAGAGTCCCCTCCCCCCAACCCAGTGGTTTTTTATACCCCCACCCCCACCCAAAGTGGGTGTGTGCAAGCAGTGGGTGTGCCGTATCACATCCACTGCTGTGGCTCACGTGGTCTAGCGGTATGAGTGTGTATGTACAGAGGGCGGCGTCTGAAGAGCTGGACATTGTGATGTTGGGTGGGAGCCGAGGAGAAAACAGTCAGTTTGATGGGTGAAGTTTGCTCAGCTGAAAATGAAGTATCCATTCTGCTGAGAAAAGAGAAACAAATTTACCGACTGAGCAGGTGATGAACAGATGCCACCACTGTGTTATGAACTACTTCAGAGCAAGACTCCTGCTGACACAACGACAGCTGATTTGCTCACTGGTTCCTCTGCCCTGACTAATTGTACTGCTACAGATAAACCAACAACTGAAAACTGCTAATGCATAAAAAAATATATATTGTACGTATTAAAGTCATCATTCATGTCTTGAAATTGCTTTCTAGTTTGAAATAGGCTCAACTACAGAGATAATCAAATTGAATTTGGTGTAGTTTTTTTTTTTTTTTTTTAGTTTAATTCTGTGTCATGAATAAAATCAGGTCCCTGCCATAAAAAAATTATACAAACCAAAACGACCCCCACTCAAAAAACAAAAAAAAACAAAAAACATCAAGAACAAAACAAATAGGTCAATCGTTAAAAAAATAAATGATATAAAGACTTAAGGTCTTATAGCACTTATCGTTACTGTAGTTTCTCCATTGATTTCTAAAATGCTGTGTGGCTTTACGATGACACTGGGAGGGGGACCACTCAAATCTACTTAAAAAGGTTTTGGTAGGTGTTGTTTTTTTTTTGTTTTTTTTTAGGTTATTATGTTATCACTAATAATTTTACAAATAAAATAAATTAACACATATATTGAATACTAACAGCAATAGTAGTGCAGTAGCAGCAGGACTTGTAATGTGTAGTTGGTTATAACTGCTTGTATGTGCAGGCCTATTCAGGTAAACGAACACAAGATTTCTACTTATGATACAGTGACATTTTCATTTAGACCAGTGTGGCCGTTTGTTACTATGACTTGATTAGCTGAAGTTAGAAGAGAGAGCAAATTGTAGAAGAACAGGGACTCATTTGGCCCTCTGCTGTCCAAAGCTGCAAACAAGGAAATGAAACTCAATGAGGCCAGGCATGCGTGTGTGTGTTCTTGCATGTGCGTGCGTGTGTGCGTGCGCGCACGCGATAGAGACGCTCCTTTCCTTACTTCTCCTATAGGCTGCTGTTGGTCCCGCCTTCCTCTGTGCTGATTCAAAACAAAGTGAAGGCTGACATCACTTACACACACACACACACACACACACACACATATACACTTGCGTCATTTCGACGGAACTCCCTCCTTCTATCTTCCTCTTTTCTCCCCCATTTTGTTTTTGAGGAGGGAACACAGAGGCACAGCCTCTCTTCTACACATTCACTTAGTCCAAGAAGTAATGCTTCAGACATTAGGAAAAATGTTTTTCCTTGTTTTGTCACAGTTGAAATTTTGTATTGCTAGTAAAGACTGAACAGTCCACTGAGTGGTCATAACTCAGAATAATCAATTACCTTTCATTCTAAGTTTTCATCCCATTGGTAATAAAACTGCCCACATGCTGACATTAAACTATGACTACATTTTTCCACCAAGAGGAAACCTTTAAATGATGTAGCTGACTAGATGAGATTATTACAAATCAATTGATGAAATTTTTTCTGAATTTATATCATTTTAATAAAGCAAAATCTTCACAGCTGTAATGACAGCGCAGTTGAATTTGGACAGTTATTAAAGTTATGATTTTCAAGTGGCTTGACCGAAGAAACATCATTCCAATTTATGAATTATTTGCTTATTTCATGGAAGATACAGCAGAAAAGTATTAAACTGCATGTAAAGGCTTGAATGACTGGGTCTACTGTTCTTATGATCATATGATCATCAAGATCATGTCACCTGGAAACAAACTGCAAAATTTTTTCCTGCCTATTTGCTTATCTCTTTCTGCATGACAATTAGTTCTATCATGAAGCATTCTGGTTAGAAATACATTTAGAGATTTATTCAATCAACTATTGCAGCTTTTACATATCAAAAATCACAAATTTTATACAATATGAATTTTAAATATAAAAAAGAATGATAATCCTACTATAAGTTACTTTAATATATTTTTAAAGAAACTAAATATTTTCTCCACCTAAGAAGTTGCCTGAACTTCCTTGTCCTCTAAATGTGTCACCATTTCTTGAAGTATGTATTTTGATAGGTTGAAATGTTGAGGCAACACCGGTATTTAATAATAAAAATGCTTTCTTAAGGAAGTTTGAAATATATAGATGGTATCCTGAAAGCAGACAAGGACACTTAGGAAATGTAATTCTGTTAGAGCTGCCTTCCGATTGACATTTTTCTCACTCTTCGTCTCCATTAAATTTTTGTTTCTGACTGAGGTGTGCTTTTGTCTTTTCTGCACTGTACTAGTTTTGCTTTAAAGAATGTTTTTATTACAAATGAAAGAAAAATACGAAATTTTCTCCTATCAGGTTATTACATGGTCGATATACTGCAAATAAATACATTAATAAGACAAAAAAAAATTGATTAGTTGCAAAATGTTTATTCAATATAACTGTCCTGTACTCTAAAACATCCAGTTTAGCGGTTAAAGATCTCATGCAGGAATCAGCTTGTTTTCTTAAGCAGATGTTACTATTGTTCGTGAATATGTCTGTAATACTTCCAGCAGGGAGTGGCCTATTCCACCTTTTGTTCCCATTGGTTTAATTTAAAGTATTCAAGTAAAGAAAAAACAACTTTTAATTATTTCAAGGACAACTGTACGAAAATGTCAAAGAGGAAGCAGTAACAAGCCACTCAAATGAGCAAATATATGAACGACTCTGGATCCAGCTATACACAGTTCCCATCAGCAGCCATTCTGCACTCAGTACTGGAGCTTCTTCATTCGGTTTTACATGTGTATTTTTTATTCAACTTTAAAATGTAAGAAAAGATGCTTTGCCTCATATTCTGACTGGAGACCGAAGCACTTGATGTGTAAATGTCTTCGTACACGACAGCCTCCTCATTTCAGTTTTCTGCCACAAAAAATGAGAAACAATCGCAGCCTGTTCCTGCAGCGGCTCGGCTTCGTT
Organism: Echeneis naucrates; assembly: GCF_900963305.1. Classification (NCBI taxonomy): domain Eukaryota; kingdom Metazoa; phylum Chordata; class Actinopteri; order Carangiformes; family Echeneidae; genus Echeneis; species Echeneis naucrates. The sequence goes on from NC_042518.1 coordinate 17,838,367, forward strand.
TCGTTGTCTCCTTGTTACCGAAGTTAATTTTCAGCCATAAACCTGCTTTATTCTTCAACCGTTACCTGCCCGGGGCGGGATGGGGGACATTTAACCACTGCTTCGGTTGCTAGAAGCAAACGGACAGTCTAAAAACCAAAGTTAGAAAGCATAGCCTGTTCCTTCCTCGCTTCCACACTACAAAAACCAAACCCCCATGATGTATTTGAGCACTCAGGGTATACATTCTATAGTGTCCCCTCCTCCTCCCCGGGGCCGCGCTGTGCGGACAGCCCCTCCCTCCCTCGCGCCGCTGTAGTAACTCTAGAGTAGTTTTACGCACTTCATGAATGGAAGGGAGCGCGCGCACCCTCCACACTGGCAGCACGCGGAGAGCAAAGCAGAAGATGAGCACACGCGCCGAAGATGTCCCTTTATAGATAAACCTTGAAGATGGGACACGGATATATTTCACCGAAAACATGCCGGGTGACCGTTCCTAGTTGTGAAGTATCTCACCATACATCTCCGGACTGAACATGTCACGCGTGACTGTGTCCAAGGTGTGTCCAAGCGCGCGTTACTCTTCTCTCTGGAGTTTAGGCTCCAGCTGCGAATTAAATATAAATGAAGATAGAACAGATACATGCATCGCCTGGACCATGTTAATGTAATGCCCCCCCCCCCGGCTCTAATGTGCGGCATGTGCTCAGTTCTGGTGAATTCTCCCCCGTCATGTGACTGCATACTCATTGTAGTAAATGGGCGTTGCCTGGTCAAAATGGCCGCGTACTGGTTCACACATGCATCTACTTGATCGACTTGTGTGAGGGGCGGCGAGAAAGGTGTTTTTTTTGTTTTTTTTTTTTAAACTACGAAATTCTTCGTCGACACGTGGTCGTGGAGCAACGTATAGATGACACGTATGGAAATCCTATAGAAAATTCTAAGACATACTCTCTTAAACCATCAATTTTCTCCTCCGCCTCCCACACGAGATCACAGTCACGCCTAAACAAAACATGAATTCCAAGAAGCTTTTAAAGCGTTTCAGACAAGAGGCTCACTAAGTTCACTGACGGCCTCTGGCCCATAGGATACACCTATGCACATTTTTATCATTAACTGGATTCACGTTGTTGACGCATTCAAAGCAAATGTGTTATAATTAACATACGTATAATTAAGCTGACACTTGACGCGGAGATCTGCCTGGTTTAAGGCTTTTATCGAAAAGATCGGCAACGAGCCCCCTTCACTATTTGGACTATTGTTTTTTTAAAAGAAAAAAACTAAAACTTAGAGCCTTTTGAAGTTGCACAATACTGGCAGCACATTTAAGTTCCGTTTACAAATGAAAACCGTGAATTCATTATACTGCTTTCCTGTGGCTTGCACTTCCCCCGCCCTGCAGTATGTCCATAGCATGAAGTGCTGGCTATAGGCATCACTAAATGGCGAACAAAAAGGGAGGGAGAAGACGCTAAGGGAAGAGCAGCTGGAGGTGTTCAGCATCTCTACACTTCCTCAGTGTGAAGGGGAACTGTGATGATATCAAATGAAACAGGACTTTCTCAAAAATTAAACATGTAATTAGATTTTGACGTGTTCCGTATTTAATCTATCACACTATGTTTGATTTCGGGGAAGGCCTGTGAACTGCACCCTCCGGCTTTACTCGCGATAATGTAGTCACGAAATTAAACACGATGGAAATGGCTGCAAACGCAATATTCCAGTTTTGAAAAAAGAATAATGTGGCAAAACAATCACTGTTATTGCATAACCGGTAGTTGAGTCTGTTCCTCCTTCTCAAAATGGAGACCATCTCTCCAAAATGGAGGGCTGTCGCACCAGCTGCAGGCGGGGTCAGAGTGGAGAACACAGACTGAACTTTGACCCATACTGTGGCACCCCCCCCCCCCCCCCCCCCCCCCCCGCCGCCGCCCCCTTCCATGAATGAATTCCAGAACGGAGGCATTCCTCTCTCCAAAATGTCGCCCATTCCGTGTTAAATTGTAACTTAAGGTGTACCGTATTTTGAGTTCAGCAGCAGGATCCCCATTATTTTTATTTTCACCGTGCGTTTCTACTCACTTACATTCTCCTTTACTTGCCCGTCTTTTCGCTCCTGAAAGTCCGCAAATAGACTCGATATAGATCTACACTACATCATACCGTGTAAGAAACTATTATACACATATATATTATATGGTAAACTATTATACAGAATCCGATAAGGCTCGCTAAGCAGCTCAAGATGTGACTGTGGGACAAACACTAATGATGATCTTCGCTAATTAGAATGATATAATACTGGTATTGATCAACCTTGAAACATATCATAAAAATCACTTAAGGTATTTTTCTTTGGCACTTTTTTTCTGCTGCATAGTCCGAAATGAATATGAACATTTGTTTCTCTTCTTCAGTATTACCTATTTTTTTGGAAAACTGCCCCTTTCTCTCTCTCTCACACACACACACACACACACACACACACACACACACACACACACACACACACATTTTGTAGATAGTGCTGTCAGCCAGTTAATGGGTTAGGTTTAGTGGGAATGGTCAAAAATTAACCTGACAAGGATTATCAGAACTCCTTAAGCCCCTGCCCTCATGGGTTCCAGTGGTTTAGTCCACTCCTGCAGTCAACGAGGAGAAGCACTTTCTCTCTGACTATATTGTTTTTAAATGAACTTTCATGAACAAAGTAGGCCATAGAAGAGACAGTTGTTGTGGCAGCAGTGTGTTAAACTGGTTTAATGTTTCTGTGTAACAAGGCCATTGAACTGTTTGTATGATGTACAGGTGTTTATAAATGAAGCATTCTGTGAAATAAATAAAGTTGTGTTCAGAAGGCATTCCATGACCATCATAGCTGACTGAGGAAGTCACACTTAAATGTAATTTCAGGAGGTTGTACAAGTAGCAGATGTGCATTTTTTGTATAGCAAAGTTTTGTGCAATGATACATAGATAACCATTTTACCATGCTTGTAATATATATTTTTTAAACAAATAATGTGAGATATGATTAGATTTTTATATTAATGTTTAGTGTGACTGTTGGTATTAAAGTTTAATGCTGGAATTAATTCTCTTAGCTATCTGTGTACTTTATGGTTATAAAGTTTCATTATGCAACCTACATGTAGCTACAGGCAGGGCACAAGGAGAAACTATCTCTCCCTAATTCTGAAAATAAATGTCTTTGCCTGGGAAGTCTTGTTGATGCTATGTCTTATATTATTATAGAATAGAGTTTTAAAAAGTCCTTGTGAATGGAGTGAAGAAAGACCTACCTTTTATTATTTTCAGCTTATGATGAACACCTATTCTTACAGCTCAGAATGAAAGCAGTACACAAAGAAGAAGACGTACTGAGGTTTTATGTTGTATGTATGTTGAATTCCTTTAAAACGCTTAACTGTAACCACTACAAATTCACTTGATGATTTAGTTATTTGTACAGGCGTGGCAGTGGATTAGTGAGCCTTCATAGACACGTGGCCCAGATGTTTGTGCAGTGTCTGGTTTTGTGGTCCAGTGGGTTTATGTCAAGTTAGTGAGAGGATCCTTCACTATAAATCTGGGTCAATCAGGGAGTAATCTCAGTTGTGATGGGGAAGCTGTCTCTTTCTCTGAAGACGTCCCAAATGGCATGAAATACCACATAAATGCTGCACAGAGGTGTGAAATGATCGCTCCTCCTCATTTACCGTGTAAAAACTATTTTGCTCCTCTCCATCACATTTTTTCATACACATGCATTCAAAAATATTTACAGCTGACACTTGACATACTCTCCTCCACTGACTGATGTTCCGAGCTCAGATCACCCAGAGTTTGGTGCTTATCCTACCACCATTACTTACCATTTCCTTACTATATCCTCTCCTCCTTAGCATTGATCTGCCCTCTTCCTCTGACTTGTTTGTCTCTCTCATGCCTCCTCCATCTTGTGCTGTGGATTGAAAACTTTGATTTGTAGCGCTTATGTTGATGGAGAGTTTACAAACAAGCTGATTCAGAGTTGATATAATTAAAAGATCACTGATGAGGAGATAATGGCTTGCCTAAATAAAAAAGAATCATAAAGGAGTTATTACCACTCATAATCAGGTATTGAAATTATTAAGGAGCCTTTAATTGAAAAGTTATTGTTGTGTAGATTACACACAATCAAAGACACAATCAGGAAAACTGGCAAAACAACTAAGCGAATAATGTGCCACACGATTATCTCCTTAATTTCACATTCAATTACCTCTGATCATATGATCGGCTGTTGAAGGAAACTGTATGTGCACCTTACCTCTGTCTATGTGAGCAGCAGACTCTCTCACTGCACATCTCTCTTCTATACATACAATTTTCTGTGACGAAAGCATTGCATGCATACTTTTTGTACATACAGTACAGGCCAAAATTTAGGACACACCTTCTCATTCAAATGAATAGGAAAATGTGTCTAAACTTTTGGCCTGTACTGTATGCATCTGGTCTCAGGAGAAGTACTGGAGGGAAGAGAAAGAAGGGGCAGCAGAGAAAAAAGGTGGAAGACAGACAATATTAAGAGACAGCAGAGAGTGGAAGTTGTGGGGAGGAGTGGGCGACTCCCCAGGTGATTAGCAGTGCAGCAGTTAGCAGTTTTTGAAATATGTTGCTTTTTCTTGAACGATAAAGACACCTTGAAATACTATGGGTACTGATGAGAGTGCACAAAAATATCATCTAGTAAAGAGTATTAATAATATCTCACTTCATGTTGTGTTGTTCTGCTTTGTTGCTCTCTCCTGACTAATTGTTTCCAAGTCTTTGATGCTCTTGACAGACTAAGCTGGTGGTTTAGATAGTGAGGTAATGTTAAACCACATAATGTATGTAAGTGTTGGACTTTAACTTCAATTAAATTTTATTTATATAATGCTAAATAAATTAACCATGATCTCATGGTACCTATCAAGATATTATCAAGATACTTCTAGGTGTGTATTAATAATACACATGCTAGCACCAATCAGTCATTATAATAACAGCATGGTTGCATAGTGGTTAGCACTGCCTCACATTAAGAAGGTTGTGGGTTTGGTTCCCGGCCTGGAGCCTCTCTATGTGGAGTTTGTATGTTCTCCCCGTGCCTGCGTGGCTTTCCTCCGGCTACTCCAGTTTCCTCCCAACGTCCAAAGATATCATGTTTGGGTTAACTGGTGACTCTAAAATGGTTGTTTGTCTCTGTCTGTCTCTGTGTGTTGGCCCTGTGATGGACTAGTGACCTATCCAGGGTGTACCCTGCCCTCACCCAGTGTGAGCTGGGATTGGAAGCAGCACCCCCCACAACTCGAAAACGGATAAGTGGTAGAAGATTTAGATTTAGAGATGGGTCTATTTTCTATAACCATAAGAAAGACCACTTTCACCAGTGCAGTTTCTGTGCTATCACGGTCTCTAAATCCTGATAGCAAATCTTTCAATATAACATCATCATCATTTGATGAGACAAAAATTTATTTTGATTGGATTGGTGGAATGTCCAGCCTCATGGTGGCTTCTTTGTGTAATGTACCAAGAAGCTAGCCTCACCTGTATCACTACCTGCATTTTAGAGGGGCAGTAGTGGTAAATATCGTACATAGTTTGGCTCTGACACAAGATCATCAAAAAATTTGAGCGTTTAGTAGAGATAGCTACCCTTCATTGTACTGATACTTGGAATTTGCATAAATAACAAGAATATTTTTTTTTACATCATGACTTTTGATTTTTACCTTGTTTCACCTGTTACGTAATCAAACAAGCTTACACTATTCTCTGCTTGACCTCAATACTGCATCAATATTCACTTGTGCAGTATCTAATTTACCTGCTGAAGTGGCCATCTTAGAGTAATGTTTAATGAAATGGTATTTTGGTGTAACCCAAAAGATATTTTGTTCAGGGCAGCACTTGGGCTTGGATGATAGGATTTTTGGCTTTTAATGAGATTAATTTGAATGCTTAATTATAGTGTTTGGTTGCTTCTCACCATTATAAAAAAAATAAAAAATAATCAGAGATTCTTTGCTGGTTTTATAGTCCTGATAAAATATTAAACACCTGCACTTCAATGCTTCCCTGGCAGCCAGTGTTTGAATCATACTTGGGGACATTTGAGAATATTTTGTGCAAAGTAAGGTTTTTGTAATGGTAGAAGGTACATACCATACCAAAGTCTCTAAATGAGTCTAATGCTCGACACTAGCTACATACTGGACCTGGTAGTTTAAAAAAAAAAAAAAAAAAGTCACATGATTATCTTTTAACTGCTTCTTCAGAGGGAGTTGTTCAATATTATAGATTATTCATTTCTTGTCAAGAGCTGGTTTCAAAGATTGATACTCTTCTTAATGCAGTCCATTAGGTATAGCTTAGTTTAACATTAAGACTGAATAAAAAGGGGAATCAGTTAGCTGGGCTCAGGTCAAAGGTCACATGCCACCAATCAGCACCTCTAAAGCTCAGAAATTAACATGGTGCTTTTTGTTTGTTTATTTCATAGAAAAGGCTGATTGTTTTCATATTTATATTTTTTATACATATTAAACCAATAAGATATGTTATTTGTGATCTTTGGAATTATTGGATTGTTGGCTGTTTTTCTCCCAACTTCCAGTCTCTATTGTGAGTGACATTTAGTAAACAGTCAAAGTGGTATTAAAACTTCTGCTCTAAATCTCAGCAAGATGGAGAGTAAACTGCAGTGACTTGCTATTGGAAAGTGATAGTCAAACCTGCGATGACTGGTGAGCATGGTAGCTTCAGAAGAAGAAAAGAAGTGAAAGGAACATAAGTGAAACAACAGTAAACATAAAGAATCAGTGTTCATTCCTGAACTCATGTTTCTTCCAGACTTGTAAGTAAATGGCTGTAATGCAAATGTTGTGTAGCACCAGCAAAACTACAAAGAAGTTACTCCCTAATTAAGTAATTGTATGAGGTATTTCCGTATAGTAATTATACATTGTGCCTGTTTCAGAGGTGCATAGGCATCAACTTTTTATTTCATAGTTTTCTCACATTTGATTGTCTTTAGGAAAACTGGCCTACATGAAAACATTATATATGTTTACCGCTTCATTCCAGAGAAGACGACTGTGGTTGCCATTTCTAAACATGAATGCCGGCTTGAAAACATTGCCTGGGGGTTTTTAACTCTGGCGAATCAGCAGTGTTTAGGGCATTTCTTTGGGTATCAGCATCAGAGCATCAGTATGTTGAGAGCTAAATGTGACTGAATGATTAGGCTTATTGAGAATATCAACAAACACCTCGACTATTACTGAGAAGGAAAAGTGGGATCAAGACAGTTGGTTCAAATCTGGAGCCGGGCCTTGAATCATGCAGCCTTCACTCTGCGTGTTTGAGTCTTTCATACTGATTTGTTTAGTGTGGCCCTGAAGCACTGTGAATTCCTGTGTTTGTTGGTGAAATCACTTGAGAAGCTTTCAGTCTTGTGTTGATTCTCAGTGTAGTGAAACTGTGGATGAAAAGCTTTGCGGTATGTTGGTGAGCACCTGAGTAGCAGTCACCTTCAACTACATGCACAGTGGTTTTGTTGTACTGGGAAGGTTTATTGCAGTGTAAGAGGTCCAGTTCCTCTTGATGGCCTGTTGCCCTCCTTTCTTGTGTTTGATTTGATGTAACAAATTCACAGCACAGTAATGATTTGCTTCATCCCTAATGTGAAAATCATATTTCTCCTGTAAAAAGTCTGTAGAGCAAGTTCTCATCTGTTCTTTCTTAGATTTATCACGTGTTTAACATGTCACTCATCCACTGGTATTGTAAACATGACAGTGTCACACATAAAATAAACCAAAAAATGTGTTACAATACAAATTGAATTATAAAATTGAGATAAATTGAGATTTAGGGAATGATTCTATCAGATGTGTGCACACAGCTGCCAGAAGATTCTATTCATACTTACTGCTTCTAATGAGCTAGGCTGTGTGATACGTTGCCTACTTGGCCTGAGTCAAAGTTGTCTGTACCTGCTGTTATGTGAATGGCACACACACTGTTGTAAAAAAATGCCTCTGTTTGAGCCTTGCACTTGTGTGATGGAACCAATTGGTGGCGTTATGTTTGCTCACTGACACAGTGTTAATACTTTCTTTTTTGTTTGCTCAGCTCCGTAACGAACATGTATCATTCGGTAAAAGGAAGGCTGCATCCACACTATGATGCTTAAGTTTAAAAATCCTTGTAACACTGGTGGTCAAATGGTTCAGAGCATGTTTCATGTAATCACAGCACCCTGATTTGAATCTGGCCTGTGACCTGTTCTGTAGGTAATTTCCCTCTCTCTCCCTGTTTTCTGTCAACCTCTCTGCTAGTTACTGACTAAAGTAAAGGCATAAAAACTCTAAAACTATATCTTGAAAGAAAAAAGTAAAAAAATACCAGCTGTCTACACCCAAAATATAGAATAGCATATAATGTGTTTGAGTTCTGGTGTGGTGGTATGGTGTGATAAAAATAAAACATTTGAACTGAGCTTGTTACATTTAAAAATACAGTCAATGAAAACATAACATTAAAGACAAAGGATTTTCAACCTTCTGATGTTGGCTGTCCTGACGGTGAGGGGTGTTTGGGGAAGTAGGAGGACTCATGGTTTCCGTAAAAGTACAAAAGATGTTGATGTTGAATTTTACTCTTAGATCACATTTATATATTCATTCATTCTCAAGTTATTCAGCAACCACACACCCTCAGACACACCTCATTGTGCTCCTTAGGCCACCTCTGTCTGGTCTGGAGACCTTGGACCCTCGGCCTTTGACCCCTTCTAGAAGCAAAACCTTTCCCTCCCCTTGCTCCTGTTCTCCACCTCCTCTTGAGGACCACACTCTTGTCATTCACTCATTCATTCTTTTCTTTTCCTCCTTTCTCTCTGGCCCTTTGTCCCACTGGAGGCCAGAGCCGAGCATGGATTTAATGCCTTCACAGCTGAGGGAACCTCAACAGCTCCAGTTTTTACGTTCAACTTCAGGCATTTTCAAGCTTCATTGATAATGTGTTTCCATCTTTGCATATCAACAAGGAGTCACGGTTGAGACGCCCAGCCAAGTTTTTTTTTTTTTTTTTTTAGTGGTGCAAATGTATTTCGAATGAAACATTTTGACCCTCGTATCATGCATTCCCAACTCTGTTAAATTATGCTGTAATTTCTTAGCTTTATGTGCAATTAAAACAAATACAACCGTTTCATTGAGGATTTATTCTCCAATAGTAATGAAATGTGAAGCAATAATAATAACACAATACCATGTCACAGCTTTTGTAAACAAACCATAATCTGAAGGCTTTGTTCAGCTCAATTTGAAAGAGAATGTGAAAGCTGACAATGTGGACCACCGCCAGGTAGCTAAAAGTCAGAGATATTATGAAATGAAATGAGATAGCAGATGACTGAATGAGTGTGTAAGTAAATGTGAAACGTGTTGTTTTGTTGTCCATCCACCCGCCCATCTACTGTCTTTCTACACCCATTCCTGACCTGTTGCTATGGTTTCAGCCAATGGGGGCTCTCTTTGGGCTGGCAGGCGGCGATGGTAGGGGGTCAAACAAGTTCACCACCGTTGGCTCGTTGGGGGTTGGGATGTATGTCTGAGGTGATGGTTTGGAATGGCATTGGATAGGATAATGGGGAGTTGATGTGCTGATAAGGTAGAGGTGTGTGTGTGTGTGTGTATGCGTGCAGTGGGGTCATGGAGGTTTTTCAGTGTGTACAGTGGAAGTTGTGCATGTGGAGGTGTGGGGAAGGGGCTTGTTTTTTGTATGTATTTAGTAGGTTGGGGGTGGAGTTAGTGATATAACTCAGCATTGATTGAGGATCAAAGGGCTTTTCCATTTTTTTGGATGGGGGTGTCAGGTATTCTGGATGCACAAAAGACTATTCATCTGTGTTGGAGCCTCCTGGGGTTTTGGGTGGGGTTTAGTTGGAGGTGGGGATGGGGGGTTGGTTGTTTTTGGTTAGGGTTAGGGCCACTGATAGTCCTTTGAGTGGGTTGGGTGCGGAGCGGTAAAGATAGTTATGGGTGGCAAAGATGATTGTTTCACATTTTAACATTTAGGCAATTTAGGCACAGTAGAATGCCACTCTATCATATAAGCAGCTTTAGGAACGAGGTCAAGGGTCAAAGGTCCTGCAATACCACAATAGATACAACAACAGTAGCATACTGTGAATTTGAGGTAAAAAAAAAAAAAAAAATCAACATTTTAAAGGAAAAAGAAAATTGGTATCAAATGTTTTCTCTTCAAAATCAGTTTACCTTCTTAGGGTCAACAATGAAACCACAGGTGGTAGAAAACAGTTCTGCAGCGAACACATGGATCAGAGCCCAAGGTCACAAAAGAGGAACTACTTATTAATGAATTAAATGCTGGAGGGGGAGAAGGGTCATTAATGTGGATGTTGATGTGCAACAGTGAACGTGTTGTGGTTGAGATGCAAGTGAGGAAACATACACAGCGTAAATGCACCACCAAGCCTGTGCACAGATACAAACACTAATAAGGATAGCTTTGGTGGCACACAACCATTCTCCCAATGCGTTCACAGCTACCAGCCCCAAAAGACAAATGTATGTCTATGTCTAATCTATGTCACTGCAGTTTAAGCTGATGCCATTCTGACATCCACATGCAACAAGCCATATTTGACGCAGCGTTGTGTGGTTGTACAAAGCTCTCTGTTTGCATCACCAGAGCTGATGGGTGCAGTGATTGTTCACCAGTTTTATTTACCCAGTTTTTTTCAATGCAAGTCACTTCAACCCGTCCAAAGACGTGCAGATTTCATTCTCTCATTGTCAGTTTTAAACCTGTCATTTTCTTTTTGTTTGTTTTTTCCATCTTTATATCACAAGAATACGAGTTTTTCAGAACCTGCTAACAAAGTATTTTTCTCTCCTCAGGACCAGAAAGCTTCAGATCAGAAACATCCCACCTCACCTACAGTGGGAGGTGAGTTCTTATTCATCTTTGTTGCTTAGATAATTTACTCAGTCTGTTGTGACTTCACATTTCTGAAACCGCAAGATCTTCTCCCAACAGCCTCTTTGTTCAGAGCTTGAAAAACAACCCTGACTCTGGTGTGTGTGTGTGTGTGTGTGTGTGTGAAAAAAAGGTTGACATAGATGTTTTTCCTTTTTCAATTTTTGACAGACAGTTTTGGCAAATCTGAGGACGAGGATCTTAAAACAAAAATTGTTGCTCAGAGATGCAATAAAGCGATTATGATATTAGTATGTATATAATGACAATATGACTTTTAAAATTTTTATCAGTTTCATTATATACCCTACAAATATTTTTACAAATGAAAAAATATGTACATGAACTGTTTACTGTGGGTATGTTGTATACTACTTATTATACTCATCTATTTTCCACATGGGCTGATATGTCTGTGCAGCAATTAAAAAAAAAAACAACAAACAAAAAACTACCTTGGATCATAGTCAGCTGTTTTCATATTTGAATTGGGATGTGTAATTATTATATGCTGACTAAAATCTTTAGGGGGAAAAACAAAAACACTTTGGTCACCATGTCTCACTCAATAGTAGTAATGATCATGTCGACTTATTCTCGATTTTTGATTGTGAATAATAATGTTACTGTGCCAAGTCTCAGGACTGTATTTGAAGGGTGTGTCATTTTCAAACCAGTGCGCTCACAAAGTTTTAGCACAAGCATGAAGGAAAATGTGTTCTCTCAAACCTGTGTAGTTTTTTCTGTTGTTGCTGCAGTTTTCACAAAGCGATGAGTGTTTTTGTAATGAAGTGAACAGACCTGAGCTCAGCTCTATATGAGTTTGAAGACAGTTAAAATTTAGAGCAAATAAGTCAAAATGGCCAAAAACAACAGCTTTGTGGCACTGATGAGCCTCAGAGGTTTAAATAATGTCTTTGACTGCAATGTTCTGCCAGTGCAAACCTTATCATGTCCAACCTGCAGCAAAAAGCAGGAGCTACACGAGCAACTGCATCAGAGCAATGGCCAAAACATTTAGATTGTACATGAGCACAAAGACATTATAACCATGGTGACCAGACTTAACAGCATTGGACAGTGTTTCTGTGGTTGAAGATGAGAAGGCAGTTTGTACGGCATCATGTGAATGTCCTGGACCAGCGCACATAGATTTAATAGTTGCCTCCTCTCATCCATCAGACACAATCCAACTACAGAAGAAGAAGACAAATCCTCTGCTAATCAACTATAATTATACATACAAAGAGAATTAAAGTACTGCATTTAGGCCATTTGTTAGTGGTGAACAAACAAAGTAGAAGCAATGAGAAAACACACCTGGAGCAGTGGACAGGGTGACTCGTTCTGATTTGTTTCCAGAAACAAATCAGATAATGAATGTAATTCAGCTTTCTTTACATTGCACACCACAGATTGATTGGAATTAGTGCCTTAGTTTGTGGCTCCCTGCCTCGTGCAGTCCACATCTCTCTCTTACAACTTGCCACAGACAAGGAGCAACAAAAAGTGACCCTATGAGCTGCATTAATTGGGATGTACTAGTCAACCTGATCTCACTTCTACCTGCAGTTTTGGGCCGACTAAACTCTCCGTCTGCAGTTTGCAAATGACTGTAATCCCAAAGACGCAAATCTAAGGTTTGTGTTACAACTTCATACTTCCAATCTTGGAGGAAGAAAAAAGTCAGTGCGGTCAAAATTCTACAAATGAAGGAACTAAACCAAATTTCTAGCTTGTAGCTTTCATCATAGTCATCAAAGTCCAATTCATATGTGAACACATCTGCCTTTTAGGCCTCTTTAATTAGGCAAGATGGATTGGAACAATGGTCAAGGGATTTCAGGCCCACGGGGCCTGAATATTTCATTCTTTAATTCATATTAAAGAAAGGTAATTTTGATGGCACATAAAAATTTCATCTTGTAAATGTCATTAAAGATCTGTAAATGTGGCCAAAAAATCACCACAAATTAACTGTACAAGATTATAATATCTAAATAAGTTTTGAAAAATGTCTATATAAATTCTATAAAGACAGCAAAAAAATCTTGATTTTTAAGCCATGGAAATAAACTTTTATAATGGAAAAAAATCCTCAACATTATGGCCTCTTTGTCTGGGCCTCAACACTTCTCCAGGCTGAGAACTGAACATTGTGGCAGCCATGTCCTCCATTTGATGGTCCCCACCAGCCTTTGATCCCCATTGGGCTGAAGTCATATGACCTCAAGACCAGCCCATTTTTGAAGAACCCCTGTAGGCAGATACGAATGTGTTCATGCCCTTTTCAAATTTCCCACGTCATAATTTCCCAGTGTAAATGAAGAGGGAATATTGAGCTCTACTCTGAGTTCTCTTTGTTTTGTTTTTTTTTTTTTTGTTTGTTTGTTTGTTTTTTCATCTGTTCAAATTTAGCATTCAAACCTGGCAAGTGATGTAACCAAAACCTTTTTATATACCTTTTGTGCGTACATTATTGAATCCAGATTTTAGGAAAGCAAAAACACATTAAAATAAACTGTCACAGAGCTTCAATGTAGTACATAAAAAAACCTTTTAAAAAAAGCTACAAACCTAAATTAGATGAAATCCCACTTGGTCTAGTGGCCAGTGTGGCAGTCATATAAGATTATTACAGAATAATTCTTCCTCCACAGAGCTGACAACCAAACATGTGGCTGACAAAACACACACATTTTATTTCTCTTTCTGCCACTTCATCACAAATGACTGCAATCTTGTCATCATTTCTGATGAATGTAGACGCACAAAAACATTATATTTCTCTGTTTGTCAGTTGGCTCAATACGTGTGCTGTCTATTTTGTATGTGTGGCTGCATGAGAATGTGTGTGTATGTGTGTGTGTGTGTGCAGCCTTGCTGTTTTGCTGAGGGTGGGGCACATGGCCTGCCTCTTCTGGCAGGCAAAGGCAGGGGGGAGTGACTGACTGAGTGAGTGTGTGCCCCCTCAGTATATGCTGGGTCCTCCCCCCTCTTTATGTCCACATGAGGGCAATGTCTCACCACAAACACGCATGCTATCGTCTTCACTGTCCCAGTACATCTCATTGGTCTATGAATTATCAAACATCTGGACACACAACAACAACAACAACAACAGATCGGAGCCTTTATCATTTAATATCCCAACATTTGCTAAATTTAATTTTAAGATAATTTTATAAGCAACCTTTTTTGTGTTGTTAATCATGTTGTCTAAAAGCTTCCGAAAGAGGGCCGAAAAAAATGCCATAAATTAAAATTATTTTGTGATCATTTTTGTGCCATTTCTTCTCAAGAAAATATACAGAAATTATGATGATGAATGTTTTTGCTTGCACCAAACAAATAGTAAAAATAATAATTAATAATTCTGTTAATACTGGAGAATATATGCACTACAATCTTTCATAAGTCATGATATGTCATGATACATTTACCTATTATTAAAGATAAATTGGTATTGAATTTGACCATAATTTGATTTAATTTCTATTTGGATAAATAAATGATAAATTATTCTTTCAGATCTTTTCTGAACCATAATAAATATGTAGACTTAGTAGTTTGTCTATTCCAGCAGAAATGAGAGGGAAGACACAAACAAAACTACCTGAAAATTAAACCATACAACATAGAGAATGGAATCACATAAAAATGTCAAATTATAAAATGTAGACCTTATTTTTGTAATTAGTTTACAATATGTATGACAACTGAATTGATTTTTCTATGAACAATGTTTAGCAATTTTTAGAAGCATTTGCATTTTTTAGAAACAAAGTAAATATATAATTTGACGGACAAAGCAGTTCAACACAAAATGTTTGTGGAATCATAGCTTTTGTTGTATGCTGTTGTGCTGTTTGAACTGGGACCATCCATGAGTTTATATTAGAGAGGCAGCTTAGCCTCTGTTGCACTGCTGAAAGGGAAAGGTTTGTCTTGACTGGAATAATTGGACAAAATGCTGTTGGTCATGATATCAGATGTTTGAGCCTTTTGTTTCTCTTTGAATTGATCTTAAATGAGATGACACCACTTCTTACATCTATCAGGGAATCAAATAATCAAATGAAACTGCCATTGATTTGTTTGTAAAATCAGTCACTTTCAGTCTTCACCAATAGAGAAATTCTCCATTATTTGATTTGACTGATGTACTTTGTTGTTTCCCTCTGCAGGTTTAGTTTATCCCAATAAAATGTGAAGTAATTGTGAGTTTCACTACTGAAGAATAAATAAAGGATTTCACATAAACAGAACAAACTTTGAAATGGTAAAAAATAACATGTTTTTTTTTTTTTTTTTTGGCAAAATAATATCTTTCTTTCTGGATATGCCATTGGTTAGACCCTGATCACTAATTGGGTGCTCCTGTTCTCAGCAGTAATATGGTTAATCATACGATCACTGCTGTGCTTTCAGCCTCTGACATTTCACCCAATGAATGTGTTTCTCACTGAATTCAAAACGTTTTCCCTGGCTATTATTCTAAATTTATTATTATTTGCACAGCTACCAGTATGGACTAAAACATGTGCACCATTTAACGGGCCGAAGCAGAAAATGATCCTCTCGTTTTTATGACCCATAATTAATTTAAATCAAAACAATTAACAGGTTTAGAATTCCAGTCATCTTACAATACACGGTATCAGTAAAGTGTGTCGGTATTTATTTCTTTGTATGGATGCATTTGCTTTAACATTTCTGTTAATCTTTATTTCATCTTTACATCCTGTAAAGATAAAAGCCAAAAATGACATGATCACATCTGTTAAAAGCCTGTGTTTAATGGAGAAAAGAATTAAGTTCTGCAAGTGACTTTTTCTCATCTTGTGTGTGTGTGTTGTGCGTTTCATGCAGTGAAAGTCATTAATCATCTAAAAATAGTTCTACTTAAACTTTTAATCCAAACTCATGGTGTTTGCTCTTCTTTCTCTCTATCAGGTGCTTGATGGCCTTTTGGCTCAGTGTGGGACTGTGGAAAACTGTGAACAAGGTAGGAGTTCAGACACATACACAAACACACACACACACACCTCAATTTCTACATTCCAAATATCCACCAAGTCCAGGACAGGAGCAGTATGCGGTTTGATCAGGGGAAACTCTCTAATGGATGTGTTGCCTGTGACATGCAGCACTGTGCTGCCCCTGAGTGGCCATGGCTGGAAACTGCTACGTTCATTCATGAAAAACAGCTTCCCAGAAAGCGGCAGATACACAATGTTACAACCAAAATGACCCCAACTTGGTGTTTGTTGACAATATCAACAACAACTGTTAAAAGGTGATGCCACACAACATATTTTTTCAAAAGAAGAGAAGCAACTTGTCAAATTTTGGATAAAGGGGAGAAGAAAATTTCTGAATTTTCCCTTAGAGAAAAAATTCTATTAATACTTTACTAAAGTTGTTGGATGATGTTTTGATTGTTTGTTTAAGAATTTCTGCCATTAATGTAAGGAAAATAAGTAATTTCAGAAATTCAAAAAAAGCCTTTGAATTGCTTTTGCTTGTCCATAAGTTTGCCAAATCTTCCTTAGTGTAGATATGAAATAACTATGTCCTGTCAGACCAGTTTACCTTATCAGACAGTTTCCAATCAGAGGAGATGCTACTGTGTTTTCTCTGGAGGACTTCTTTGTCCTGACTCCTCCTCTCCTTCAGGGCACATCAATGAGATGGGAAACACTAGAGAATGGAGGAAGCAGAGTCAGCTGAAAGGAAAAGTAGCTAGTTAATGATGCATCCATATGGAAGTGCTCCAGATCCTGGTGGAGGACCAGATAATCATGCATAGTTTAGCATTCATTATCTATCTATGTAACAATATCTTTAGATGCATTTATCCTGCTGAGTGGCTGTTGCCATGAGACCTTGTCTATCTCCTTTATAAGTCCCTCAGTAGGGAAATTTATTTTGCAACATGATCATGTTTTGCTTCGTGACATTGTTTTAAAGTTGAGGGACACTTGCAATATTTAGATATTAATTAAACACAGAAGAAGGAAAACCTGTATTCTTGTTGGAAACCTGAATACAGACAATAAATAAAATAAATGTGGGTCTGTTCCAGGAAGTTGCAATCATAAGTCACAACTATCGCCATCAGCAATTACACATTAGATGCCCCTAAATGTACAAAATTGTACTTCTTAATCACAAAGCTTGTAACAACTTATTGCAAATTATTTATCATTATTAAGGGGATTTGAATATGAATGTGTAAATGAATTTTACAAATCAACATCTGATCCGGTCATCCAGGATGTACTTCATGAGCCCTTGTTACATAGTTAAGACTGGTCAAACCTAACCTTTATTAACCCAACGTGTCTCTGTTAATGCTCCTTCTCTCAGTGAACACAGACAGTGAGACTGCAGTGGTTAATGTCACATATGCCTCCCGGGAACATGCCAGGCAGTAAGTTCCTCTTTGTTGATGATTTGTCTCTTCCTTTGACTGGTTTCAAAGTCAAGCTTTGCTTGGCACTTGTGCATTCAGTGTCAATACTCTGCAACATATACCCATAATAAAACACAACAGAATTTCCAATATAAAGATATAGCTGAGTAGAACATGATATAACCATTTATCAAATTTATCAGAGTGAGTGTCTTAATAGAGCTGCAGAAACACATTCTATGTCCGACCTCCCTCATGTGACACCTAGTGGTCAAATACAGGATCTGCAGGACACACCAGAAGGTTGTCCTCTAATTTACTTCTCACATCAACACACTGACTTGAACAAAGGCGACGCAACAATTACGTTTAGATAAAAGTCCTGCATTCACAGATTTATAGACGTACAAACAACAAAGCCAGGAACAGCTGAAAGTTCTGTTAACTGGTAATCAAAACAGAGAGTATAATAGGAATACCCATAGTTAGGTAGTAGTATTACGATTAAAATCAATGCGGTTAATTGTACTGTACTAATAGTTAGGCTTAGTAAGAGGTACTGATGTTGTGACACCATTTAATAGCAATTCTGAACATTACTCAGAATGTAGGCGATGGTCTATATAAAAGCATAGAATGTCATGTTTTAGTTTGAATTTCATTCATACTCCTCTGTGCTTGTCAGAGCCATCCAGAAATTGAATGGATACCAGTTCGAGAACAATGCCCTGCGCGTCTCCTACATCCCTGATGACATCTCTGAGCTGGAAGGTGGTCAGCGGGGGCCTGACAATGGCCGGCGTCCAGGCTATGGGCCTCGTGGTGGGCCCCGCGGTGGGTCCCCAAGCTCAGGGATGCCTCCCAAGCCTCCACATGCAGACATCCCACTGAGGCTGTTGGTACCTACGCAGTATGTTGGTGCCATCATCGGCAAGGAGGGAGCTACCATTCGCAACATCACCAAGCAGACCCAGAGCAAGTGAGTGCTGACTTTGTGCATGTGTGTGTGCGTGCTTCCCTGCTTGTACGTGTATGCGCGTGTGTCTGCATAGACAGTGCTATTGTCTTGGGTGACATACAGTAACCTGAAAAATAGCTGTTGGACAAACACACACCCTACAGGGGACATTAAAATATAAGACTATATTAATATTACATTTTCATCATCAAAGTCACAGCTTGTGAACAGGCAAGGCGGGCTAGGGGCCCTAGGCTGCTGGAGGGTCCCCTTGAGAACCAACAAACTGAACTTCATGGTTGTATGTCAGAATGCAGCTCCTCCCCCTTTAACAGCCCATGGATAATTTGCAGTGACATTGTAGTAGGAAACCTCCCTAAAATTGCCCAGTGTCATTCCCTTTGGGCTGTATTAAATTCAGGCTGTCTAATTCCACTAGAGCTGCACCTATATGCAGGATTATTCAATAAATCCTCTTACGAAGCCTTCTTCTGTAAAATACCTGCGAAAAAAGGTTCTGATTATTTTGATTAGTCAAAGTATGCAAATTTGTTTTCTTCCTGTCTCATATTGTATTTAAGGTGTGCGAGTCAATTATTCAATAGCCACTAATTGATCAGAGCACAAGCTTATATACACTGTCATCACTTAAACACAGATTCTGACTTGTTGACTCGACAACCTGCTTCAGAGAAAGACACACAGCAGAGGCCATGTTTGTAAAGGATGGTGCCACCATATATATGAATCTGCACTTAGTCTTATCCACAGTAACCTGGCCTCTGGTGGTTGTCTACTGTCATTCATTCATAGATATAGATTTATTTTTTCTAGGGCTAGATTTATTGTTGTTTCCTTTATTACATGAATTGAATGACCTTGAAGAAAGTGACAAATCTTTCATTTTTCCCATTGCTGCAGGATTGATGTGCACCGTAAAGAGAATGCAGGCGCTGCAGAGAAGCCGATCAGCATCCACTCCACCCCTGAGGGCTGCTCAGCTGCATGCCGCATGATCCTGGACATCATGCACCAGGAGGCTAAAGACACCAAGACGTAGGTTTCCAACAATGACGTGTCAAACATGATCCCAGACACAGTATTCATTCTTTTTTCCTTGATTAGTAACACATTTATGATTTTTGTTTGGTTTGGAGGGCTGACGAGGTTCCTCTGAAGATTCTGGCTCACAACAACTTTGTGGGACGTCTCATTGGAAAGGAGGGACGCAACCTGAAGAAAGTGGAGCAGGACACAGACACCAAGATCACCATATCCCCGTAAGGCACACTCACTCTGGACTCTCTGATTGCCAGTTTCAAAGTAGAAATTGTGTCATTGGCATTAGTTCTGGAGGAAAATACATTTTCTAAGACGACCATTCTGGGATGTGCACAGGCTGCAGGACCTGACACTGTACAATCCCGAAAGAACCATTACAGTGAAAGGCTCGATTGAAGCCTGCTGTCTGGCCGAGGTGGAGATCATGAAGAAGGTCAGAGAGGCCTATGAGAATGACATTGCTGCTATGAATGTGAGTCTACACACACTGAAACACAGACACACAAGTTGAATTAAATCATCATTGTTTCTGTCACTGGTGGTGATATAGTGAGTCTTGGGAACTAATTTCATGTATTTATCCTCTCTGGGTTCATTTTAATATCATTTCACACACAAACATAAACCTGCACCCAGTCTCTAACCTTTAGTCCTCTCCACAGCAACAGACACACCTGATTCCAGGGCTCAACTTGGGCGCTCTGGGCCTCTTCCCTTCTTCTTCTAACATGCCCCCGCCTCCACCTGGAAATGCTGTCAGTGGTGCCCCGTATGGCTGTTTTGGGGTAATGATACTCCACAAAGTGGAAAGTGAAAAGTGTTAGAAATGAGGCAGTTTTGTGTTGTCAGCTGTTTCTCAGCAACCAGTAGATAGAACCACACTATAATTTACTGTATCCTGGTTTTATTTGTAAACTTGAATCTGGACTTGAATGTATACCATACACATTGGATGGTGATGTTGTGTAGAGATAGAGTGTTGAGAGTCTGGTTTTCCTTAAGGAGTCAGTTTCTATCTTTGTATGTGTTGACTATTTCCTGGAGCAGCACAAAAACATTTTATTTGGACTACATGGATCAGGATCACAGCCCACATAACACCACATTTCTTCATCAAGCAATATAGTGTTGACTGTGTGTTCCTAGGCTCCAGAGCAGGAGACAGTCCATGTCTACATCCCAGCACAGGCAGTGGGAGCCATCATTGGAAAGAAGGGACAGCACATCAAACAGCTGAGCCGTTTTGCCGGGGCCTCCATTAAGGTTGGAAACCATCCATCCTTTTGTATGTCAAGGTTGTACATTGTGTGAAGTTCCTCAGTGGTGAAATTGAATCAAATCAAATCAATTTGTATAGCACCCTCTTTATAGAGTTACTTAAATTAAATGAGCAAACAGTAGTGGCAGGGAAAACTTCCTTTAAGGGGAAGACACCTCAGGCAGAACTATACTCAGGAAGGGCAGCCATCTGCCCTGACCAAATCATCATATCACAAAAATACATCAATATATTCTCTGCAGGATTTGATTCATCCATCCATCCTTTATCTTTCCTGCTCTGATGGGGTCATGGCCTGGAGTCAATCCCAGCTGACTTTGGGTGAGGGTGGGGTTCTCAGTCCATCACAGGTTCCGCATATAGAGACAAACTATTCACAATCAAACTCACACTGAGGGGAGCAATTTCGAGTCACCAGTTAACCTAAACATCAACATCTTTGGACTCTGACCCACCTACACCTGTTTATAGCACTGATCTATTTTTTCTCTCCTCTCCTCTTCTCAACACCTTACCTTTCCTCCCATCCTCAGATCGCCCCAGCTGAAACTCCAGACTCTAAAATGAGGATGGTGATTGTTACGGGCCCCCCTGAGGCTCAGTTTAAGGTAAATACCAGGAAGATGCTTCTCGTTGATAAATGCTAATTCAGTTTCATCTCAGCTGAGACTGTAAAGAAATGGATTATATCTTCTCTGTCTCTTTCCTGTAGGCTCAGGGCAGAATCTACGGCAAATTGAAGGAGGAGAACTTCTTTGGGCCAAAGGAGGAGGTCAAACTTGAGACTCACATCAAAATGGCCGCTGCTGCTGCAGGAAGAGTCATCGGAAAAGGAGGCAAAACAGTAAGTGCCTTGGTCTTCTTTCAGAGTGATCGTTGCTTTAGGGAGAATAATGAAGTGCTTCTAACAATCCCTTTGGAAAGGACCCTCTTTTTGCCATCAAATGCACTTAATTCCACCTCTAAATTTTACATCTCCAGGTGAATGAGTTGCAAAACCTGACAGCAGCTGAGGTGGTGGTGCCCAGGGAACAGACGCCTGATGAAAATGACCAAGTTATTGTCAAGATCAATGGACATTTCTATGCCAGCCAGGTACCCCTCCCTTTCTGCTCCACATGGTCCACTGTGCCACAATTTCAGTCATGTGGTATTTAGTATCTTTCACTCAGACTGTGGGAACAGTCACACACCTGACAGAAATAACTCAAAAATACCACATTTCACTTGTATAAAATGACATCTCTCTATCAGAGGGACCTAGTAGGTGACATTTAAACATGTAGGCAATCATTACTACTACTGTTTGAGAAACTTCTCTGAGTGTTAACCTGACGAGGTTGAACTGTGGTAAAGCTCCCACAGGAAGAAAAGTACTGAAGCTAATTAGATAAAGTAGGTTAGACTAATTAGCTAAAGTAGGTAACAACTCCACAATTAAAGTGAAAGTGACAGCATATCATCATTGGAGAAGCAACAATCCCTGGAACCTCATCCATGATGCTGTTGTACCTGTGTGACTAGAGTCACACTAGAGTTGCATTATTGCATCATTCAAGTTTTGGTAAATCCTGGCAAATATAATACTTGGGATCAGAAAAAATACATTCTTCTATGCTATCAGATATATAGAACATGTTGAAACATCGGCATAATTAACATGAGTAACATCAACAATGCAGTGTTTGACCACCTGACCCATGGCTCTTGTTTGCTACCTGCATGGATTTAGCTTAAGATCATTTCTGAAATCTTGATCAGTGCAGCCACAAAACGTTTGCTCCTCTCCTTTGTCCTCCAGTTGGCTCAGAGGAAGATCAGAGACATCTTGACCCAGGTCAAACAGCCACAGAAAGGTGGGATGGGCATGAGCCCCGGCCCTCATCCCCAGGGCTTCACAGAGATGGGCAGCCCTACGCAAGGTCTGACTCAGGAGCACCAGCCACGCAGGAAGTGAGGGTCCCCACATCCTCCTCAAATGCCGTGGGGCACCCCTGCCTGACGGGTAGACGGACGGACAGACATGCACGGACGTATAGACAGACGGACGGATACAGGAGAGCGACACACGGACCCAGCGATAGACAGGGAGAGATATAAAGAGGGAGGGAGTACGCCCGATAGCTAGAGAGAAAGATAGGTGTTTAGAGAGAAGGAGAGATGAATAAAATCAAAAGATGAAATGAATAAAAAAGAGGATTAAGATTAAAAGAAACTTGAGAACAGAGACCAGATGCCAGGCCAGAAGAGACACTGATTGAAGATGGAGGGATAAAGGAGGGACGGAGAGAGGGAGGGGTGCTGTCCTCCTAGTGTGCCTTTGATGGGGCTGCAGCCCAGTCCTGCTCTGTTGAAACTTTAATGGATCCTGCTTCAGACGGGTGTAAACAACATGCACCACATTACTCGCCGTATAAGGTGGAGCCTCTCTGCTGTTGTTCATACCGGTCACTGTGGGATCACAGCTGTGACAGAGGGCTGAGGCTAAATCTGTTTTTCCTCAGACACACTAGCAGGGGCCCATTTGCCCCTCTGCTGCCTCCGACAGACCTCTCCAGCCATCTGCACTCAGTCCTATATTTTAGGGTTTTTTTTTTTTAAACATAGAGATATATGTATAGAAATGTTTTATTCAGAGCTATTATTGATAATATGCAGTGAGGCGGAGGTGGGAGAGGGAGCAGGGGAAACTGTTGCAGAGGCTCAATGGGATAGGTCACAGGTCCGGCAGTCGCCCCACCCACCCCTAACCCCTGAGCCAATGATAGTCTGTAAGAGGGGCTGTGATGCTAACACTGCTCTTTAAAGACCTCTCTGAATAGCGGAGAGATTAGGAAAAAAAAGAGAAAAAAGGAGAAAATATGAGGTTGTAAATATATAATCTTCATGTAAATGTTAAGAAATGCTGCGTCTGGCCGTCTTGCCTTTCTTCTAAAGGGGTCCTCTGTATGTTCCCCAGTCCCTGGTTGATGAAATGTAGCATATTGTAGCCTACAGCGGGGCCTAGAGCTGGGGGACACTGAGCATCCCCCTCCACATTCAGCTGTGTGGCGGAAGGCGCAGCAAGAGACAGTAAGGGTCGCTGAGGTCGCAGCTGGTCCTGCAGTTCTATTGCAGTGGCTTAGCTTACACATGTGAAACCTTCGTACAACAGCTGTATAAAAATGGCCAGCAGCTATGCTAGCTGGCTAGCGGCCCACACCTTAAATGGCATATTTTATATATATTATATATATATGATATGTGAGTTAGCCCAGCCCCTCGGGTGAATGTATTGAAGGCAGGGAGTCAGATGTGAGGTTTCGCAACACCTGTATGAAAAAGTCCTGCAATGATGGACAGACCAGGTTAGTCTTAGACTTTCTGCTCATTGCCTTCCTCTAGCACTAGGCATGCAAGGCCAGTCATGGACAGGACAGAATGGTTCTCTCTTTGGAAGACCTGGGGGGTCCTTGAGGACTATCCCTGTATTAAAGCCATGTTTGTTCTTGACCAGTGCTCGCAGGAAATCTGTGGATGGTCTTGGCAGAGCACTAGAACCAAAATAAAAGGCGAAGTCTTCCAAAACTCCTTGCCTTGAGCGCAGAGAAGGTAAAATCAGACCGAAGGTGAGCAGCTTCCTCGTTCTCTCTCCCAATCTGCCAAAGGCCTGTGGGCGGAGCCTCCAGACCCTGCCTGTGTATGATAATGAGGGGCGGGGTCTACACCTGGACACTCTCGCCAAGATTAGAACAGATTAGAAAAGAAAAGAAAAAGAAAAAAAAACTACCTCAGGGTAAATTTACCTCAGTATTCCTAACTTTTTGTTGCTTGCTGGTGTTTTATATAAGAAGAAAAAAGAAGAGCTGTTCGTCCTGAATATTCTTATTTTTTTAACGAAAAAAGTATTTTTTTTTTCCTTAGGTCTTGTTGCTTTGGTTATTTTTTTCTGTTTTTTTTTTTCTTTCTTTTTTTGGTGTGATGATGGTTGAATGAGCTCAGGATAATGAAGAGGAAGTGTTTTTATTTTTTTCAAAGTAGAGGGGGCTGATGTTGGAGGGAATGGTTATGTGCCATTTTGCCTTTTCTTAGGAGTAAAAACACGCCTTCTGTCTTCCTGAAGTGTGATTGGAGCAGCCAGTTGGCCAATGGGGAGTGTTATTAACTTGATAGGGGTCCTAAAGTGCACATGGTGACCGAACATGCCACTGGGGTCTCTTTAAACTGAGCTCACGTCATGATGGGTGGGTGGGGGTTGTTACTAATGTTTTACATCATACAGAATGACAGAATGGCAAATTCAGACAACCTCATCCTCAGGTCGCAATAAGTCACTACGAGTCCCTTATCTCGTGGGTGCTGCCCCACCTCCAAGAAGCCTCCTCTCCTGCCTTATTGTGATGAAATCATCATGAAGCTCCAAACATTATGATAGGGCTTTAAGTATTCAAAATAACAAGAGGTGATTGACCCTCAAAGAGGACATGTGACAGTGAGCTTTCAAGCCAAATTCCACCTTGTCTTTTTTTAGCTTTCTCACCTTGAGGTCAATAACGTGTCAGATCAGAGTTGTGTTGAACGCAGCAGAAGCAGCAGTGAACCATGCACAGCATAACTGTACATGGAAACACGAGAGGGCATTCTACCTACACACCTCTACCTACACACACACTCACTCATTCACTCACTCACTCATTCACTCACTCACTTACTCACTCACACACACACACACACACACACACACACACACACACACACACACAGACACCTTAACTCGCTTCTCTGAATGTGAATATTTCTAACCTGTGCACTGACCATGACACCTCAGATGCCCCCTTTTGGCTTATATGTGTGCGGTGACTGAGTGAGTGAGTGTGTTTGTGTGTGTGTGTTTGTTCATTGGTTTTTAATGTTCATTTTCGTCAGGGGATGTGGTGAAACTTACAAAAAAGCAGAAAAAAGTAGGACAAGAACCTATGGCCCTCCGTTTGTGTTCCATCTCACCAAAGGGAGACAAGAACCTTTTCAAAAAATGGGAGCAGAAAAAAAAGCAAGAATGTTTAAAACAACAATAGATTCAAATAATCCTGTACATAAAATCTTAAAAAATGATGATCATAATACTTTTGTATTTTTGGAGAAAAAAAACGTAAAAACTTGAATGGGAAAAGCCGTTGAGAAGGAAGAATTGTCTCTGAAGGACACTGCCAGATAACTCACAATATTTTTATTGTCTAACCAGCGCTTTGTGACAGACAGCGACAACCTTCATCAGCCACCCCAGCAGCTCACCATCAGACAGGGAGAAGTCTATTGTGTCTATGCTTCCATTTTTGTCTAGAGGCAGTAACTTTCATAGCTCAGCCTGCTGTGTTGTCCCGTGACAAGTTTCTGCCTCTTTCCAAACCATAGAGCTCTGTTCACAACCACCAAGACTTTTAGGTTTCGTTACTCAGCCTGCAACTATTCGGCTTGGTTAGGATTCATGTGTTTTTGTTTTCTTTTGGTTTTATTTGGTTTTGACAAATACAGCAAGCTTTATTTGGACGTGACATCTGGGGACGTACTGTTGCACTATATGAGGAAACATGTCGACAACGTCAAACTATTGTAATGACTTGAGAACCTCCTGTAGCACCTGATGCAGTTCTTCAAAGAAAAAAGGATGGAGAGTGACAGGAGGAGAAGGGAGGGTGGAAGAAAGAGGAGGAAGTGGGTTCTCAAACAGTTTGAGATTTGATGAAATCTCTTCCTCCCAATTCTATTAACAAAAAAACTCCACCGCCATTTTCCTCTTTCCTCCCCTCCTCTTCTGTACTCTAGGAAAAGAGTGAGAGATACTTTTATTTGCTTTGATAAAAAAAAAGAAAGAGCTCATTTCATTTTTGGAGCGGGCAGGAACGTCAGGGTCCCTCGCCCTCTCTTGCGCTGGTCTCCACCGTGTTCGTTTCGCTCACTTCTGTTTAAAAGACCTTTTTCAATTGCTTACTTTAATCACCTTTTGTTTTCTTACTATCGTTCTGACTCTCTTTTTGGAAAAATGAAAAATAGTTGAATTTGATAATGTTTTGTTGTTTTTGTTTTTGAGTGCACAAATAACAAACAAACAGTTACTTAATATGATGAACTACTAACATGTGGTACATGACAGTAACTGTGCCAAACACAGGAAGGGGGAGGGGGCTCAGTCCAAAATGTAGTACGGAGCCATCTTGAGTGAATAACTTAAAATACTGAACATACGGTCTTAAAGAAACTGCAGTCCTAATTTAGGATAAAAATGACTACATTCAAAAGGTGGTCTCTCATCTTGGAACTGAACTCTTCTCATCTTTTTTTGTATGTTAGGTAGAGAGTAGAAAGAAAACATTTTAGGGTCATTGTGTCTCCGCACAGGAACAGACACACGCGCACACACACAGATACAAATAGACAAACTGACACACACACAATGCTACCTGCAGAACTAGGAGCAGTTCACAGCAGCTGTTGCCTGCATCCTGGCTGGGACAGAAATCAGCAGATCTTTCTCATGACTCAGATCTGGATTACTTTTGGGCCTCGAAAGTCAACACTGTCCTTTTTTAAAATTAAATTTTAGGTTTTAAATGAAACCACAGTCTGACAGTGTGAGGTGCTCATAGTGTAAAAATATGCCATTGACACACACTCAAATTTAAGCATCAAACTTCCAAGACTGTTTTGCTCCATTTACATTGATTAGCTGCATAATATTACTGCTGACTATTTTCTAAATCATATCATGCATCATACATTTCTCAGATTTAGATTTGGAAATATGACGTGAAAATCATCAGACTTGAAACATTCTATAAGATGATGGATCACGGTGAAAATGGCTCGGCCGTGACCCCACCTCCAGGTAGGGTCAGGAGAGTGGGGAGGAGTTGCTCTTTCACAGTCCTTTGGTCAATTCTTGATATGAAAAATATTAGTTTTAGCTGCTTCAATTCTGAAGCCAGGCAGCCATAGTGGGGTTAAATACAGAGGAAGTAGTTGAAAGCCCCTGTATCTGAACTATGATAGCTTGCTTTAGGACATGATCAGCATCAGTATAATGTATCAGCTGTGGATGAACAAAAACTCACAGGGATGGTCCTTTGATATTTAGACAGCTTTGCAGCTTAGCCTTGTTGACCTTACAGCATAGCGTGTGTGACAGACACAAAATAAACAGTCTCCAAGCTCTTGTGAAGGTATAAGTTGCTGCAAAATGGAGCAAACTCCTCCATGTCATGTTTCCCCCAACCCCCATCCTGCAGCAGAGATGGGCTCAGCGTCTCGACAGGAGCAGAGACCTAGTGGAGGGACATGCTAGCGAGACAAAACAAAAAAACCTCTTCACACATAACTTGGAACGCTACCTCAAAACATAAGCAAACTCAGCTAGAAGATTGTTTCTTTTATTTTCTTTTATTACAAACAGACAAGAGCAAACAGTCAGCCAGTCAGTGGGAAAGACATACAGACAGAAAGGACGCACAGTCCTCGTTACAGTCACAGTTTTCTTTCCTTTTCCACTCTTTAATTTATTTCTTGGTATTTGAAATTTTACTTCTCCAGTTTAGCATTGGGACTGTAAAAATAAATGAGTAAATTAAATGAAACCACACACAAAAAGAAATAAAAAACAAACAAAAAAAACAAGCAAACAAACAAACAAACAAAAAAAAAAAAAAACCCAAAATGGATACAATATGGTGCATGGTGGCGAGGGCAGCTGGGATGAGAACTGTTCACATGTGGGGGGAGAATTTTCACTCAACTGATGCGGCCCATGTGTGGGCCAGTCATAGCGAGCCGTAAACTGTTTCTACCTTACGATTTCACTGTTAAAAGCTGATTCTAGTCAGTATCCTCACTCTGTATCACAATTTTAAGCTGCAGTTTTTTGACCTGCCTCTGATTGCTAAAATTACCCACAATCCTCTTTCAGCTCCGTCCTGCAGCTCCACTTCCCCATCCCTGTGATTTCACCTGAATCAAGGGGCACGCCACCTGTAACCATGTAGGCCTAATTGTTTTGTTGATCTACCTCTTAGGAAAAAATAGGTAAATGTTTTTTTGTTGTTTTGTTTTTTTGAAAAAGGACACAAAAATTTTTAAATAGAAAAAAAAAGTTGCTCGAGAGAAACATAGGTAAATGAATAACTGGGTAGCGGCATCTCCATATACTGTAGTGGATAGTCTATTAAAGGAAAATTCTTTTACTTCTTCCAAAGACGATTTTGTTTTCTTTCTCCATTCTTGTTTTTGAACGGATTATAAAATGGAATAATACACTGATGGGGGGAGACAAAGCTTACATCTGCTCTTAATTTCCTTCTTTAAAACCCAACATAAATGAGATTTCTTAATCTATCCAAATAGCATTTTCTTTGCATTTCTTTAAAAATATACTTCATTATTTTTTTGGTTGACTTCTAATTTTTCTCTCTTTTTTATGACAGCAGATTGTATCTCATGTGTTTGGGTGCATTTAGCATTTTCTTTCTCTCTGTGAAAAGCCTACAGTTAGAGCGCCCTGCAAGGACCTTCTACACTGATCGATGATCTATTTCACTTCTGATGAGTTGTTTGAAAAAGCAAAAGGACCTGTTGTTTTAGCCGACTGTGCTGCTACAGGTGGAAGGAGGGAAGTTTTTGACACCTCTGCCCATCTCATGCTGGATTCAAAAATTTTTTTTATCTGATCTGGCCTCAAAGCAGAAAATGAAAGTTCTTCTTGGGCTTTGATATGTAGCCATGTCCCAGCAACTTAGATCAATGTCAGAGGGGCTCGGCTCCCCCTCCTTCCACCAGATGGCGCCTTTGGTCTTCACTGTATGTGGACTTTCACCCTCTGCCTGCCTGATTCCTTTAGTCCTCATCAACTTGTTTTAAACTCCTTGTAAACAAAACAGAGCATAGATATGAATGTGTTATTAAAAGACGAGAAAATGGACCTTTGATGCCTTTGATATGTTTTTTTTATTGTGATTGCCATTGAACTTATCTCTCTACCCCCAAAAAATCTGAAAAAACACTCCACAAATACAATACAGAAAGACTAACTTTTTTATTATCAGTGCGTGTATAATCTACTACAAACATTTAAAATCCAAGATAAAATGCATAACAATAAAAATATTATGTAAAATGACAATGGGCCACAAATTTGGTGAAAAGTCTTTCAATTTTAATATTTCATTGTGCTTCATGTCTAGAATGAAACAATGAAAAGTAAATTTTTAAGTAAATAACAGTAAAGACAATTGATGAAAAGTTCATCACTGAAAACTATGGAAGCTAAGAAAGATCATACTTCCGAAATATTTTTCTAGTATGTTATTTCAAACTAATGAAAGTTGTTAGTAGTTTTAAGAGAATGATAATTATCAGGACAAAGATTTTCTTTACACAAAAAAATAGAATAATGATTCTAGTCTGCATAGCAGACTCAAAGTGAAATATAACTTCACCATCTTCCAGGAACTGCACCTTTTAGTGAGGAAAATGTGTTAGGCACATAAGAAAAAGTATAAAGACCTTCAAAAACACTCCTTCAAGGTTTTTTGTGACACTGTGGAAAGGGACATGTCACTCCTTTTTTTTGCATTTGGAACAGATCGGACCAGGTCCAGATCAAGGGCGGTGCATAGACTTTTTTTTTTTTTTTTTTGGAAATATTTTATTTTTCAGCTTTCATTTCAACAATATATACATATAAACATCGACACACAACTCCAAACACCTTCCCCAACCCACCCACCAACAAACTGAGAGAGAGAGAGAGAGGAAGAGAGTAGTAAGCATCGATAGCAAAGAGCTTGCCAAAACTACCACCCGTCCACCATAGAAGCTGGCAATGTGTCCATATATACTATGGGCTGCTACATTTCTGTAAACGTATTATAGTAATTCCTGAGTTCATATGTAATTTCTTCAAGTGGAACACAGCTATTCATTTGTGAAACCCATCTTCCCATAGAAAGTTGGGAGTCAGACTTCCACATGATGGCGATATACAGCCTGGCAACGTACAAGGCCAGTGAGAGAAACCTCTTTTGAGCTTTTCTTCACCCTGCATCAATATTTTTTAGTACCTCCTAATAAGGAGGTTTGAGGATCTAGTGGAACTAGTGCAGTCCTAGCAGTTTTATCATGATGTCAGAAAAATCATGCCACAATGTGTTAGGTTTTGCGCATGACCAAGTGCAGTGTAGACATGAGCCCTCTTCTATACCACATCCAAAGCACAAATTGGATTCATCAGGTTTATATTTATGTAACTGGGTTTTTAAGTAAGATAGGTTTGATGGAGAAAGTTATAATAAGTCAGTCTGTATCTGGTGTTAACAGTGGCAGTTAGACTTTTTTGACACAATTCAGACCAGAACACTGTCCTCATTGTCACACCCAAGTCAGACTCCCATTTCTCCCTTGATTTATGTTAACCTGGTTTTGGAGTATCATCCATCGAGAGAGTACACTTTTGAAGATGAGGTACGTTACTCTATTAAAATAAACTGAGTTGACCCCATTACCTGTTACTGCTGATCATTGGCTGTGTGCCTGTGATGATGTCATGACATGCCCACGTAGCCTATACTGTCATCTCTTCTTGCTCAGTTTGAATACAATGAACTGACAACAGTGCCTTATAATGAACATCAGCCAGTGACAGCTGCTGTAAATATTGTATATCAAAATATCAGCAAATGTCTTTCAAAAACAATTTAGAGAAACACAAGAAACTTGTGCGACAAAAAAAAAAAAAAAAAAAAAAAAAACATGATATCCAACTAGGCCAGTGAGCGGTGATAGCTATCATGTCTTCGGGGTCATCAGGTGGGAACCTCCTTTCACCGGTGTTTCGTCTAGTTAGGCCCACAACACCTCCAGAAGGCTAGACCGTGAACACTGGCATCCCAGAGTCACCCCCTAATGCCAGCAATCACCATTCCTCACACAAAGACAACTATCTCAAACAGCACCACTGTCAACTACTCTAACCTCTCTCCAACTGCACCAGTGAAAGCAGGGTGGGGATACAGACCCTGGTTCGGGTAGGGGGGAGAAATAGAAGAGGTGGAGATAAAAGTAGGGATGGGATACAGACCCTGGTTTGGGTAGGGGGCATGAAAGTATAGAGGGTGCAGGAGGTGGAGGCAGTACAAGCTGCAAGCTACACTAGCAGATTCAGCGACTAACCTCATCTACACAATCCTATATTCAAGTAAAATCAACACACCAACACAAGCCGACTCACCTGGACTAACCGCATAATAGTTACTGAGTAATTTTCTATCACAATATATAATGATATTGAATTATTGTCCAGCCCTAGAACAACATGTACAAATCCCAAAAGACAAAAAGATGGTAAAAAACATTTTATTAACCTTGGTGGATGTTCTGATACAAAAGTACTCCTCAAGACTGCATTGTCCTTTTACAGACATGCAAAGATATCAGGCTTGACACAGTGCTATTGTGATAGATAGATCACTATCTATCGCAAGAGCGCTGTTGCCCCACAACAAGAAGGTTGTGGGTTCAGGTTCGGGTCCTGGCCTGGGGCCCTTCTCAAATCAAATCAAATCAGATTTATTTGTATAGAGCCAAATCATAGCAAAGTTACATCAAGGCACTTTACGTATATAGCAGGTCTAGACCAAACTCAAAATTATTTAGCAATACCCAACAGATCCCCCGATGAGCAAGCAGTTGGCAGTGGCAAGTGGCAAGGAAAAATTCCTTTAACAGTCAGAATCCTCGGGCAGAACCAGGTTTGATGCAGGGCTGTGGAGTTTGCATGTTTTTCCTGTGCCTGTGTGGGAGTCCTTCAGGTACTTGAATAAAACACGCAACACTATAACTTTGTTTGTTTTGACTGTATTTCTGTAAATCCTGACCCCCCTATTGCATTAGACGTAGCATATCCCTTTTATCTAGTAGGTGCAATCATTGTTTGAAAATCTGTATCAGTTGGTTTGTTTCTAATACATGATTCATATGAAAGACATTTAGCCTTGTACACAATTTGATTTGAAAAAAGTCTGCTGTTAAAAAATAAAGGATTTAACAAAAAAAAAGAAAAGAAAGTTGAAATGACCTCAAAATCAATAGGCTTCCATTTCACTAACCTTCTCCTGCTGGTTGATGTTTCTGAAACACTTTCACTTTAGTCTGCTATCAATATCATGATGACAAATTGGACAGTTCTATCATTTTTTTGGCACGTTCATTCAAAAGAGCAGAGACCATTTGCTGTGTATTGTAAAATGAGATGATGTGGAAATGTGCACACCTGACTATATACTGTAAAGTCACAGTGACAATGCATATGAGAGCAAAGACAAAGGAGAACTGCTGGAGAGGTCAGTAAACATTAAATTATTAAATTCTATAAATCAAATCAAATCAAATCAGATTTATTTGTATAGTGCCAAATCATAACAAAGTTACATCAAGGCACTTTACATATAGAGCAGGTCTAGACCAAACTCTTTATAAATTCATTTAAAGAGACCCAACAGATCCCCCGATGAGCAAGCACTTGGCAACAGTGGCAAGGAAAAACTTCCTTTAAGAGGCAGAAACCTCGAGCAGAACCAGGCTCAGGGGGGGCGGCCATCTGCCTCGACCGGTTGGGTTGAGAGTGGGAGGGAGAGAGAGAGAGAGAGAGAGAGAGAGAGTGAGACAGGCATTGGGGGGGGTATAGGCAGGAACATTTTGCTGCATGAAGTTCATGGAGTTGAGTTGTAGTACAGAATTCATGAAATATGGGACCAGCAGGTGTTGCAGAAACATGGGATGGAGATGAGTCACCACCTGCAGGATGAGGACAGGGAGAGAGAGAGCAAGCGAGACGGAGGGAGAGAGAAAGAGGGAGAGGGGGAGAGAGGGTGACAGGGAGAAACAGGGAGAGACAGAGAGAGAGAGAGAGAGAGATGCTCAGTCCTTCCCTCAGCAGCCTAGGCCTACAGCAGCATACCTAAAGAGTAGAGGACTTTAACTTTTTAACTATAAGCTCTGTCATACAGGAAAGTTTTAAGCCTGGTCTTGAAAGTTACTAAAGAGTCCGCCCCCCCGGACCGATACTGGAAGTTGGTTCCATAGAAGAGGAGCCTGATAACTGAACGATCTGCCTCCAGATTTACTCTTGGAGACTCTAGGAACCACAAGTAAACCTCCGTCTAGAGAGCGGATAATGACTAACAAATAACATAAACCAGTGTAGATTGTTGTGTATTGTCAGGCATGAACTGAACAGTCAAACTACTACAATAATACATTTTATTATGGCTCTGAGCACTAGGGGGCATTATTGGATCAAACTCTTGTTCTCACTGTTGCCCGAAGGTTCAGGGATCTGTTGTTTGCACAAAGTGAGGACTCCCAGTGGATTCAAGAGACTAGAGCAACTCAACAGATGAGAGGTTTTATTATAGATTCTTACTCATGAACATTGTCTAACAGTGTTTTGGCTTCGGTACTGAAAGTAGACGCATCTTATTTATAAAATGCATCCCTGAAGAAATATTTAGAACAACACAATTGCCGCCATTCATTCACCAAAGTGAAATTATTGAAGCAAATAAAATATAAAAATATTTTTTTTTAACTGTATTTGTGTTTTTTGTTGTTTCTGTTGTTAACAATAGAAATCACAATAATTATTTTCTTATTGGGTGAGTGAGAACTGTAGATGGAAATAAAAACCTTTTCAACAGTTTCTTTTACAATTCCAGGCAGGCATGGTATGCTGGTATACTGTATTTCAAGTGTATCAATTGAGACCTCAAATGTACCTACTAAAGTCATGCTCACACATGTTACACAGGTGCCCTTCCTCATGGATATATGCTCAACATATTAAAGTGTGTATTTAATAACTAACTGGGTAATAAGCCATAAACAGTATATATATATATATGTTGAGCAATGAGTCATATGCATACAGTGGATTCTAGGGTGGCCCTGAGAGCTCAATGCACTGCAAGGAAATCAATGTGTATACACTAAAATAGACTTTCAGATTAAGAAAAAAATTATTGTCAGCATTTTAACAAGTGGATGCTGCCAATAGATATAAAACACACAATAAGTCAACACAACATGACCAAGTGGGCAAATGCTTGGTAGTTCATGTCACAGCAGTGGTTCATCCAAGAGACATAAAAAGGTCAGGGTGAGATGAACTTGTTGTTCAATGCTTTGTGACTTTTAAAATGAAAAGCATTGAAGACAGCGTGCCCATGGATTATATGTATTAGGTTGGTTTGGTGCCTTCGATAAAGCGGAACTTCAGAACTTTGATTCACATACACATAATTTGCCAAAAGCAACAGCAACACATACAATCACATGAAACCTAGAAGGGTTGAATCAAAAAACTGCATAATAACATAACTGGTTAATGGCATATAATTATGAAATGTAAATTTGAGCATCGTCATTAATCTATATTGATAATTACAAAAGGTCCCCTCAGATCTTGGTGATTTCCCTTATAAATGTTCAGTCTTTTATTTTAACATCTGCAGACTGGCAGACTTTGTTAGTTTTTGCATGTTTGGATCTCAATCCTGAGTTCACTAACTGTACATGCAACTGTACAGGATGACAGGCCCAGTCAGTGTCTGCCCTTGACAACTGAGGCAAAGTGAAATAAAAATTCTATCTTGAAAGTCTTATGCTTTGGCAGGGCAGGTTAGTTAACTGAAGATGAATGAATGAAAAGTTGAGTACAGCCAGAGAGATCTAGCTTAAACCAGTCCAGAACTGTGTCAGATATTGCAATGGAGGCAAGCCTGTCTACGAGGATGGTGTGGGAGATTGTGTGAAAGGCTGCACTCAAATCCAAAAGGATAAGGATGGTAAGTAGTCCAGTGTTAACTGCCATGAGGAGGTCACTTATTTGTCAGTGTGATTTTAACAAAACCTGTATCAGTGGGTGAAAACCAGACTGGATCTGTTCATATAAATAAAAAGATTCCATTGGTCTTCCCTAAAAACCTGAAGCGTTTTCCTGAACTTCCTGAGCTGAAAAATCGGTTCTAACTTTAAACCGCTATTAAGTTTAAAAAATGACTACAATACAATAAAAAATTATTATTTTGAACACAGACAAATCTAAAGATTGAAAGAAAATGATTCTTCTATCATGTCATGATATTAGGTCTGCAAATGTCCATTAGTCACATATATTATTTAGTTAGTTAAATGGATAGATGGATAGATGGATATAGATAGATAGATAGATAGATAGATAGATAGATAGATAGATAGATAGATAGATAGATAGATAGATAGATAGACCTAATTGATTCCAAACAGGAACATTCTTAAGGCATAGGGTTTTCCCAGAATTACATTTTAGGCCTGTGAAAACAGTTTCATTGAATGTGCCTCCATGTACCTATATCTTTAAATTTCCTGTCACTTCATCCCTCCTGGAAACATATCTGGGCTCTCTGCCAATGTAGTGCACATTTTATTTCTTCTTCTCTTTAAACCTTCCAGAATGGGACACTTTGACATGGCGCCCCTTGCTGGCTGTTGTTTTATTCACAATCTTCTCCAATTGGGCGTCCAGTCTGGAACTGTGCACGGCGACATTTGGGTGGCCAGCTACTTCAGTTGCCACACCTGACATGTGCTGGTGCTGACCGGTAGTGGCATTGGAAATAACATCTGCAGGAATTTCATATTGAACTTTGGGCTGGGATTTTTTCCTCCTCAGAAATGTAAGCTTCCACCAGAATGAGGATGCATCTGTCATGATGAGTGAATACTGGAATAAACAGAAGGCAGGGGAGAGGATGAATATGTGATAAAAGGAAATTGGAAATTCAGAAAGTCAGGATTTGATGAACACGGACAAGGCACTGACTCCCTATGGTTCCACTGAATCTACATAAACACCAAAAAACTGCCATCAAAACAAAATTGTTGAATCTCATTCCAAAGCTATGGCTATTCATTTACTGCTGTATTACTCTTCCTTCCCCAGGTTATTGGTACTGGGCCGTCCCCTTTAATGTTGGTTCAATAAAACCTTGACATTGAGAATTGACTCTTTCTGGATGCTTTGCAAGTGCTACAGCTGGAGGATGTGTAGAAAAGCAGCCATTTTGGATGTTTACATTTTGTGCAGGAAATTTCTTTTTCCTTATTTTGCATTTTTATTTGCGTGTACCTGCAAGGTCAGATTAGATTATCAGAGGGAGCTGAATGTTTCTTCATTACCCTTTTACCCCCACTCTAAGGCTTTTCCATTTCATTTCCATTTTAATTATAAAAATCTTCCAAGTCTCCCATACAAAGCACAAAGCACAATTTTTACATTTTTCTTATTTTCCAAATAAAAACACTGTAAACCATAACCTCAGGAAACTTTAACTTTAACGTTGTGTTTTGGTTATTGTATGATTGTATTGTATGTTCACTTGATTCCTTTATACAGTAATCATGAAAAAACAGCTCCAAAGCCTCTAATAATTTAAATATCTTATTGTCCATATCTCTTCTGTCCTCACAATATGGGAAAACCTACCAACATCTGGTTTTTCCCTGCAATGGAAAAGGCCGCATTTAACCCAGGTCAATTAACAATGCTGTTTATCACCTCTGTCTCCAGAGAACACACTCATTTTTGCATTTTCCTTCCATCTCACTGATATCAAACAGGGTAGAAGGACCCATATACAGTCCAACAAGGTGCTGTCTACACTGCAAACAGAAATGAGGGACTGAGCAGCAGCCTCGAAATAAGTTTTGAAAGACCCACAAAGGGTCTTGTCACAAGACAACACAGGAGCAACAACCTGGGCATGTTATGCCACAGACCAATTTTACTAGTCTAGCAAGTAGTTGCAATGGCTTTTCCTACATTGTCACACTGTGTGCATGTAAATGCATTGCTCTTGCAGCGTGTCTGATCAGCAAGCCACCCAAATGCTCACAAAATAAACTGCCATCAATAAGAAACAGAGAAAAATGTCCCTAATTCATTCTCCTCGTTGGCCAGAAAATAAAAATATTCATTTGATATGAATTTGTAAATATTTTCGGACATTTGGAGCTTTTCGTTTTGTGCTGCCTGAGCAAAACCAGTTACTTTCATGTATGCAGGTTGTTTAATGACAAAAGAAAATTGATATATTGATGCAAAACCACTCAGTCATGAAATAACTGCAGTGGCCTTCCTTCCGATATGTTCAAAGGCCACTAAGGTGCTGCAGGCACGTATAGTTCTCTGCTGGGCTCACCTTGAAACTGATGTGGAACCTGTGGTGGAGCTCTGGATTCAGTCTTCTATGCATAAATGTAAAGTTCCTCAGTCCTGTTGGCCTCTGTGACACTTCTGCTGGAAACAGAGTGGAAATGATTCTGAGAGCTGTGTGCCAGTTAATAAGAAGCTGTCTAATCAAAGTCAGGGAAATGGTAGTCTCAACCAGCAGTTTCCTCCCAGAGAGAGTCCAGGTCAAAGTGAAATGACATCACATCCTCAGGGTTGCTTGGCTTGTTGCTTGGCTTGTTGTCCACCAGAATTGCATGCCCATCTATTCAAAAGTGGCAATGACAACTGTCAAAACTTGAAGCTAGAAAGAGCTGCTGGTCAGCCACAGCAGGCTCACCATCCCTCTTTGTATTCACTTATTCCCATACATCTTCACTCTCCATGTGCTGTCCTTCTTTCCTGTCCACGCTCTCTAATGTGTTCATCTCCTCTTGAAGGTGTGGAGTTACAGGTGCTTTGATTGGCCCCTCCCACTGAAAGCACTCATATGCAAACAACAATGCTTGTGAGGACCTCAGCTAAACTGAATAATATTAACCACAGCTAACTTCTTAACTTCAAAAACGGTGACTGCTGTACAAGACATAACTCTAATCTGAGCCTGAGCTGCACACAGTGCAGCGACGTTCAGATAGTTCCAGGATGCATATGAAACATTAATGGTTGCTAGAGTGTATCAGCACACCCACCATGAACAAATAATGATCCCAGACTGCTAATCATTTTCATTCAGTGTTAGCATGCTCTCTGAACTCCAGTTTTCACAGAATGGCTGCTTTATATACTGTGGTACTCACCTTGGTGTGATTCCTCACTGTAGCAGTCTGTGTCAGTAAATTCTCCCAGTGAAGAAAAGTGGCGTATTTAACTAGAAAAAGATACATTTAGGTTGGCTTTGTTTACTTGTAGACTGAGTACAAAGAGATGGATAGATTTTCAGAAAGCGGATGAGTCTGAGGTGTTATATTTCTAAAATTTTTTAGGCACACAGAGAAGGGGAATAAAATGCAGCAAAGAGTTTGGCCCTGAAGGTAAAACAGGGACACCTCTGCTCAGAGCATATCTGTTTTTGCAGTGTGCCGTCAGACCATCAGCCATTGGGATGCCATGACTAAACTTAACAAGACACTTGTTGGACTGAAAACATTACAACACTACAAGGAGCTGTATTGATGTTGGTGAGATGTTTTAGGTATTGGTTAGGCAATGTAATCTGGTCTAGAAAGTCCAATTGGTGTACCAGATTTCTGTATTCTAGTCTTATCAGGTTTTTAAAATTAGTCAACAAATCATCCACAATACCTGTGATGGATTGGCGACCTGTCCAGGGTGACCCCGCCCTCACCCAGTGTGATCTGGGATTTACCCCAGCACCCCTTGTGATCCAGAAACGGATAAGCGGTAGAAAATGAATGAATGAATGAAATCATCCACAATATGATTTGAATAAAACAATGCAACTGACACCATTATAAGGTTTGTTTAAGTTAAGGGAGTTAAGTTAAAGAATAGTTGCTTTGGGTTAAAATGAGATTTCATCAAGGTTTGAGGACTCCTATCATTAAAGATGATAATAAATCTGCTTTTGCTCATGGGACAGTGCTGTCAAGAAACATATGGGTGTCATCACCAAGGCAAAGGCACAAATTTGTATTGTTAGCCTTGGATTGGGACACACTTTATGTATATCATATGGCCCATGGATGCAGTCCATTGGCAAGATCAGTGCTGTCTCATGTTTGCAGCTGTGATTGAGTATTTTTCTTTCTCTATTAAAAGAGTAATTAGAGAATTTGTCTTTTTTTTTTTAACAATTTTTGTGGAAAATTCACAAAAGAATTCTCACTAAAACAACATGGCATGTTAATGTTTCTTTACTGGCCAATACAAATATAAATCCAGTCGGAATGAATTAGCCTCTCCATTCAACAGTTTTCTCATACCACATTCGTAATTGGTCATCTTTGTTAAGGGGGTTACACATAGCACTATCTGCTTTTAAATGACATATATGTGTTTATATCTGCTAACAGGAAGTAGGACAGGAGTCTATCTGTTACCAGGTAACAGCCAATGAGTACTGAAACTAGTAACACGCATGACATTGTGGCTTATCGATGTCTGTGCCTTACATATTATTAATACAAAACTTGCATGCAGGAGATGGAAGACCTCATGGCTTTCAATAAGAACAATACAAGTCCACATACACACATGCACACAAACACAGAGCCTGAGCTATGATGTTTACATTTATGACCAATTTTAATTGTACAATACAAAAAATCGTACTATTGATATTTGAGAGAACTTCAACCAGTTGCATCACTTCCCTGTATTCTAATCAGATTCAAAAACCAGAAGTGGAGTCAATACTGGATTAGAGTAAACACAAAAAAGTTCAACTTCATTCAATGAAAGTTAACACTCTTACATCAGCAGAGGGCCAGAGTATTTAACGTCATAGTAAGTGATGACAAAATACATATAGGGCTGGTTCAAAGGTTAGACTGGAGACCTATCCTCACCCAATGTCAGCTGGGACTGGCCGCTGACAACCCTGGTTAATAAGCAGTGCAGATAAAAGATGGAGCCATGATTTTGCAAATCTTGTAGGGCCACTATTTAAAAGACAACTAGATTTTTATTTCCCATCATGCACTTGTTGACATTTTTGAATTGTATTCCTACAGTAGTATTATTATTATTGTCATCACATTGGTGTTGTCTTATAGTTCAGCACATCACTATGTACCCTGACTGTCTGGATGTATTGATGAAGTTTTG
Organism: Echeneis naucrates; assembly: GCF_900963305.1. Taxonomy (NCBI): domain Eukaryota; kingdom Metazoa; phylum Chordata; class Actinopteri; order Carangiformes; family Echeneidae; genus Echeneis; species Echeneis naucrates. The sequence continues at coordinate 17,879,201 of NC_042518.1, forward strand.
AGCCGACATGGGAGTTAAGACCTATTTCATAAGTGAGAACCCTGCATTTGGACACCTGTGAGTGGGCTTTGCTTCCATACCATACTTTCTACTTCCTGTGTTTTAATGGTGTTTATTAATGTGATTATTGATGCATCACCCACTTACAAAAACCACAGTCCTTTAGGATGCACTGGCAGTCTACCTCAGTATACATAGCCAAATAGATACTGTGTGAACATTTTCAACGAGGTACAAATAAAATATTGCACTTCAATGATTTATGTAAAAATAGTTCATTATAAATTGAATTCATCAGAAAAATGACTCATGCTGTGATGAATTGTCTAATTACGGCTATTTTGAATTTGGAAAAAATAATACTTAGGACCAAGGGGTGTGGAGTGGGTGGGTAATTAAAACAGGCCATTTATTCCATTATAGGAGATGTAAGACCTGATGTCTTTGATTAAGTGCAATATTATAATATGATACACATGTAACCCTGTTAAAAAAACAAAACAAAACACTATTCCTAAAGAAATAATAAATAGTTTTAATATGTTCATCTTTGGTTACAATTTGATTAAAAAGATATTTCATAAAGGTTAAAATAGTTTTATTAAAAAAAAGTGTGTAAAAAATAAAGAGTGTAATAAATAAGCTAAAAAGACTCAAAGGTGAAAATTTTAAGCATTTCATTTTATTTTGAAGAATCTGAAGGGTAAAGGGGAAGTACTGATTGAGAAAAAGCGTTATCCTGGTCATTAATTAGTTAAGGTGTGGTTGGCAGGAAGAAAATGAGACTGTTTGTTGATAATCTTTTTGGGAGGGAACCTGACGAAAGAAAAAAAGAAGTGCTATGAAGGAGAGAGAACGGAGACGCAGGATGGCGAGCATAAACTTTTTCAGAGATAAAATATGTAGTTTCTGCACCTAAGAGACTGTCTGTTCGACTTTCTTGACCTGGATATCAAAGCTACGCTTGCTTGGTGTGCAGCCACCGACTTTCTGCTCGGAGATTTCTGTTTGTAGCTGCAGTTTTTGTTTAGCATAGCCGCTAAGCTAATTGAGAGTGTGTTATTAGCATTCAAAGACCTGGACCAGGTAAACGGCTGTTCTTTGCAGTTGAGCTGCACTGGAGGGAAAACTTTTTCTATCACTGTTCCCGGATTAAAGCTGTGGATTTCATCGCTCTCAAGCCACACATCAGGCCTGCAACAGGGGTAATTTCTGGTTTTGTCAGCTGTGTGTATGTGTGTGTTAGTGTGGGTCCATTGAGTGTCTAATCTAAAGGAGTATACTTTTGTTGACCGAAGTGTTTTATTTGAATACTTAAGTGTTTATTTGAGTAGGAAAAGTAACTTTGTGACATTTGAAGTCATACTTTTGGTTAAATTGCATAGTTTATCTTTATTTTTTTAATATAGTGTTATTATTTTGTGAAATCATATTGAAAGCTAAATAAATAATTGATGTAATATTTTTTTTAAAAAAAATTCTGCATGTTTCTTTGTGACACTAAGGTTAAAGGTGAGTAATGTATCTGATCATCACTCAGTTGTCATAAAACTATAACTACAAGGGGTTTATTTAAGTTAAAACCAGTTGTTTTACAAACCCAGGGCCTGTCTCTGCGGTATTTGGGAGAAAGGCTACACACAATATACCAAAAGCTATTGCAGAGTAAGCTTTGTGATGTGTGTATGCTTGTGTGTCTGTGCGTTCATGAAGGTGGTTCTTGTGTTACGTGTCATTTCCCCTATATCGCTCACAGTTTTTCATATCTTTCTCTCATTGTGGAGAGAAAGATAAGAAAATATAAAGAGGTGACAACCCTAAAACAACAGTTCACTGGTGGTTCGTACGGTTGATTGTTTTAGGAGCCCCCAAACAAACAAATTTTAATAAAAACATCGGTGTATATGGTTAGGGATAATTGTGGTGAGTGTTGCCTGGACTTTAAAACAAACAACAGTTCCATATATATGAAAGCTTATTAGTTAAGGGGGACTGAATGAACATCTATCTGGCCAATCACAGCTGCTCGACCATCCCAGAGAGCCTATCACCTTCCTCATCACTTCACCTCATCAATACATTGCTGGAGCCAATCCCAGCTCACACTGGGTGAAGGCAGGGTTCACCCTGGACAGGTCACCAGTCCATCTCAGGGCCCACACACAGAGACAGACAGAGACCAACAACCACTCGCACTCACACTCAGACCTACGGACAATTTAGAGTCACCAAACAACCCACGCATGATGTCTTTGGACAGTGGGAGGAAACCAGAAAGGCCCCAGGCCTCGAACCAAACCCATGACAACATGCACTAAACACTATGTCGCCATGCTGCCCGCTGACATGATATCTCAAAGGAAAATGGCCTAAGTCTAATAATGCAACTTTTTACAGACTCAAAATGTATGTCTGTTTTTATAAACAGTCTAATCTTTAACCTTATTTGTGTTTAATACATTTCTCACTCTCCACTGAGAGTGAAGCCGATGAACAAGCTGATAAAAAAAAAATTCTTTTTGTCAGCAGTGCTTAATGCAAATCAGGAGCAGGAAGACTGCAGTGACCCTAATCCATCTGTGCTCATCTTCTTATGCAGAACACTGTGGCAGCCATTTAAATGTTTTTCATGAGGGTGAATAAGCAGCTCTTTGCTCTTTTGTTTTTCATTTCCTGTATTAAAATAAGATGTGACTCACAATGGCACAGTGAAACAGTTACTGATGGACACAAGATATTCACACAGTCGCAGATAAAAGTGACACACTTGCTGATAACAGCTGAGGCATTTCATTACTAAGAACACTGAATTTTAATTGTTCACACACCCACACGTATTAGCGATAGAGAACGTATTTTAACCTCTGATGCTATATTGAAGGTCTGCACCAGAGGGTATCTCTAGAGGGAAGAGTGAAGTGACTATCATCTGCCTCTCATAAAGCCACACCCACCTCTCTGTTCAGATCAACAGGATCTCCTCATGGAGAGTAAAAAATTCAATAAAACTGCTCAAAGGAAAAGAGAAACAGAAAGGGAGAAAGTAAACTGAATCATTTTAGACATGACACCATATACATGAACAAAAATAATCAATGAGAAGCTAACCTGACCTACTTCTGGTGGGTTGGCCATACTTTCTGTTTCTGTCAAAAAAAAAAAGAAAAAAAAGATAGTCACTGCCACAAGATGTCACAATCAACCACTTGCATATCATATCACCTCACCCGTCCATTATCTCCAGCACTTTCCCGTCAGGGTCTGGAAACAATCCCAGCATTTGGCAATTGAGTGGTACACCATACACCAAACAACTGCTCACACTCCCACTCTGGGAAATAAGTAACCAGTGACCATGAATGTGCGTGTTTATGGCCTCTGCATGGGAGGAAGAGAGAGAACCCATGCAGGCACAGGACGAATATGCAAACTTCACACAGAAAGTAGGAAATCAGGAAATCAAACTCAGAAAGTACTTGCTGTGAAGCAACAACACTAACAATCAAAACAAATGCTTCCACTCCCAGTCTTGCAATAGTTAGCCATTGCTATTGCAAGTCTGTGATTGGCTCCAGCTCCAGAGCAACCCTGTAAAAATAGCTGTACAGATAGGTCGATGCAATAGTATTGTTTAAAATAACATTTACAAAACCTTTATTGGTCCTTTACAGTTCAGTAAGTGATGTTAATCAGTCTCTCTTCCTCACCTAGAAAGCAAAATGTTTAAGAATCATCATACAGTAGGAGCTCATAGTATCCATTTCACTCTTCTTCAGTGGATTCATTTATCAGTTTGGGTCAAAGAGACAGAGACTCTCTGATCTCATCTTACATGATATCAGCGGGAAGCAAAAGTAAACCAAATTCAGATTGTGGTTTATTAAAACTTAAGACTTAGAAATGAACAAAAGAATAGTGAAAAAGGAGAAGAATTGTTGGGGAGATGTGGAGGAGCTGTAATGGGCTAGAATGTATGTGACGGGTGCAGACAGCCGGATCTGGGAACCTTCCTCTGGATAACAGTGGGCAAACAACCCCCTAAGTCAGAATTGATGAATCAGGGTAAAATCAGACACATGTCGCCCAAGTTACAACATACACAACATTCAACATCTGGCTTCAAACATAAGTTTTAGTCTAGAAGTTGTGCTCTTCTTTTCTTCTCAGTTATCTCCCCTCCGCATTGCTTCGTTTTCCCCTCCTTTCCATTGTCACCCTTCATCATGTTTCTCCATAATGCCTTTTTTTCTCTATCTACACCTTCCTTCATTTTCCTTCCTGTGTCATATTTCTCCATTAAACAGGATTTTTAACCACCTCTTGTACTCCTATTAATAAAAGTTCTGCATCGTTTACCACAGCCAGCTATCAGTCACTGTCACAGGGCTACAGCCCTAACACACACACGCACACACTGTTACCACTCATTTCTTGTCCCTGATATTTTACCTTAGCACTTTACCAACATTGTAGTTTTTCCAATAAACAATGACCAAGCGTTTAATCTGAAATTCACAGAACACAAAAATAAAAGCCTACATGTTTTATGTGCACACAAGCTGAGGTAGTACACAAAGCAGCATCAAACATGTACACATATTGCTTTGGTAGAAATCAATAATGTAAACCACACACAAGAACCTGGTACTGTGGTAAAATGTGGCTTTGCCTGAGGAGAGAAAATACAGAATTCACAATAAAAAAAGAATATAAATGAGAATACAAAGGCAAAAGAAACAGACGGGAGAGAGGAGTGCAGAGAGTTATCGAGGTGGGAAGGAAGTGAAGTTCAGGGGTTAAGAATGGAGGTGTGGAAATGGGGAAGGACGAAAGGGACGGAGCTAGGTATGGGAGGTGGAGAGGGAAGGTGTCATTAGTAATCCTTAGCTTCTATTATGAAGATTAAAGTGAAGACTGACTGTCCATCTTAACTCTTTCCACCCACCCTGTATTGCATTCCAACTCACTTCAAGCACTTAGCAAAGACTACATTGGGTGAAAAACCAGAAGTCTTCAGCAATGAGGTTATTATTCATTGTCTATCATAGTCTCCACCAAAAAGAAACAAAAAGTGGCTAATAACTCATGGTTAATTGAATTCACTCAAGGCTCTGTGTGTGATCTCCTTATGTATTTGTGCAAACATTGTGGGTTTGTCTTTGCTTGGTAAAAACATGGAGAAAACGGTCTCCTTTTACAGTCAGGTGTGGGTAAAGCCATAGTAGAAGGCAATTAGATGTTGATATGTCTCACACATTGTGAGCGTGTCACCTTTCCCTCAATAACTAATGTAATTAGCATATAGCATAAAATAAGGACGGAAACAAATTACAAATAAATAATTAATTAATTGCAGACCATACAATCAACAAACACGTTCAAACACAAAAATGACAAATAGGAAAATAAGTAAAAACAAAAAAGGTATTGCACACAAATAACATTAACAATATGAAATTACTTGACCTTGAAATTAGGGACTTTGATGTAATTGCTGTATGAGAGTCAGAAATCCATTCTTTCATTCATCTTCAACTGAGTTTCTGGGTCTGGGGGGGTGCTAGAGCCAATCCCTGGGTGAGGGTGGGATTCACCATGGACAGGTCACCAGTCCATTACAGGGCCAACCACTGACACTCACATTCAGACCTACAGACAATTTACAGTCACCCATTAAACCAAACATGATGTGTTTTGACGGTGGGAGGGAACCAGAGTACCTGGAGGAAAACCCACACTGGCACGGGGAGAACATGTAAACTCTGCACAGAAAGGCCCCAGGCTGGGAATCAAACCCAGGACCTTCCTATTGTGGGTTTCTGACCCTAGTCAGAAATCAAAACTAGAATGCTAAATGATGATGTTATCACGAAAAAGTATCTGTCCTTTGTTACTTTCTGCCTTGTTACTTACCTGCCATGGGGCGCACAACTCTGCTCAGACTGGGCATGCAGCAGATAAAGCCTGTACTTATACAGATCCCTTGTCCTCATCCGTGACACAGATATCTTGGAAATGTCATTTAAATGCTTAAATGCAAAATTTGATGATAATTATTTTTTCATGGATTTTGTTACAAAAACACAGTGGAATGATTCCAGTTTATGTGTTATCAACTTTAAAAGCTGTGTGTGACTCTGCCATAGATAGATAGATTCTTTATTGTGCATTCCTGAACAATGAAATCTCATGCATCAGCATTCCTTTTTCACAGCAGTATGTAATAAGATTATGTACAAGTATAAAAATTTAATTAAATATAAATATTTTAATTCAAATAAGTATTGAAGCACGAATAAAGTGACAGAATGTCCATAAAATGTAATGTAAAGTGTAATGTAAAATATGTATGTCCCAGGCCAGCTAAGGCTTCCCGCAGGAAGAAGCTGGTTTTTCCGTCTCTCTGTCAGTGCCCTCATGACCCTGAGCCTGCCAGAGGGAAGGGTGTCAAAAAGATATTGTCCTGGTGTGTGCAATCAGAGCTGATCTTTCCAGCCAGACAGAGTGTATATGTTCCAGGGGTGGGAGAGGGGCAACAGCAGGGTTAGGGTTAGGGTTAGAGTTTTCCTGAGTTTCCACAGGAAGAAAAGTGTAACCCTAAGGGCTGTCTGTGTATTCCCAGTGTTCCTAGACAAAAGGTGTGTACGTGTTGTTACCCTGACAGTTTCGACTGTGCCTGGGAAGATCTCCAATTAAGGCACATCACATGTGACTTTCCGAGACGCTTCTGAAGAAGACAGAAGTTTACCGTTGAAACTGCCAGGTAACAACACATAAACACCTTTTGTATAACGTATTATTCAGAGAAATTATTCATTAATCTTCTACAGCTTATCTGTGAGCCAATCCCAGCTCATATTGGGTGAGAGCGGGGTACATCCTGGACAGGTCACCAGTCCATCACAGGGCCAACGATCAGAGACAGACGAAGGGAACACGCAAACTCCGCACAGAAATCCCCAGACCAGGGAACCGAACCTGTGACCGTCTTATTATGGGCAACCACTATGCTGCTGTGCTGCTCCAGCATAAATAAATAAATAATAATGAATTAAAAAAAAAAAAAAAAAGAATCCTTTCAGTCCCTTGGCAGGTTCCTGGTGGCTGTGTCATCTTCACTGCTTTCAAAAATGATACAAATAAATTTTGCAAGACAGAAATCTGATGTCTATGTTGTGTTGTAATATTTGTTGTGGTTAGTGACTCAGAAGACAGCTAAAAACATACATATCTGCGATTATTCATTTAATCAATTTCCTTATCACATGCAGCTATTACAGTCTCAGCCTTGAACATGTTTCTAATGGCAAGGTCTCTCATACTGTTGACATTTTTAGTTTTGATCATTTGTTGCCGTTATTTTCTCTCCATGCCACAATTTTTAGTTCTCATGTTAATGATCTCCTGGCATTGAGTCCTAATGCATGTAGTCGGTTGGTACTCCTGGCGTATGAGGTCGGTGTTACAAATTCTTGTTACAATGTGCTTTTAAATAAGTAAATAAAATGATATGAGGTTGCACTGTTTTTCTGCCTCATGTCTACATATAGGCCAAAGTTTTGAAGCGAGTACAAAAAATATCATATTTTCATTAGTATACAATAAAATAAACCTGTTTTTTATTATAAAGAGTCACTCATTAGATTACATTTTTACTATAATTATCAAATATTTGGATTTTTCTTGATTAGACTTTCTTCAAAGTAACCTCCTCTGGCTTTAACAACAGCATGGCGTATACCAGTCATGAATTCCACAAGCAGGAAATTGCATTTCAAGCTTTCTTAAATTCACCAGCTACACAACTCTTAAGATCAACTTCCTCAGATGTCTTTAACAGTTGCCAGAGGTTATGACCATCACTTCCAGTTTCTTCTAGTCTCTTCAGGGTATAGTGAACTCCTTTGTTGTTTGACACTAATAGGTGTTTTGGATTTTCTTTTTTGATTTTTTTTTTCTTCAATGTACAAATCTGTACTCTTGCTTCTTTACTTAGCCGTTTTTCTTTTTTTGTAGCAATTTCTGTGGCCGTTAGTCAGCGAAATGAACACAGTTGAGATTTATTGGGTTTTTTTGTGCAAACTGTCAAAAGCCAGAGAGCTATTGTAAGTGAATAGTCCAAACTATGTTTTGTTTTTTACTTTTGCACTGAAGTTGCACTTTTTGCAAATCTTCTCAACCCTAAAATTCAGCCCTTCATTTCTTTTGTTCACATTGTTTTCAGCAATGGCCAAGAAACATATATGTATACCTAAAGGTAAAATGAGGAAAATGGTGCATATCAATGAACGCAAAGTTTAACCATGCTGTAAATGCATCCCCAAATCCATAGACTTCATACTGCTTTTTAAGAAATGCATTATTAACTGAAAATTGAAGTTGGTTCTAAATGTTTAGCCTGTATTGACCTTACTTCAAAGTAGTCTGGTAATTTCAAGGACTGTTCTGTAACTTGCCACTTTTAACTAATTTTTTTGCTGCATCAGCTTTTTCTCAGTTTTCTTTGTTCGATGTAATTCTTCCTTTATCTGAGACACACTTGTGGTTTCTGTCTGCTGTGATAGTTTCCTTTCAAAAACTATGTTTTTTGCTGCAAAGGTCTTCCTGTGGTGTTTCTCTCTGTTAACGCTGTGAATTCCAAATACAACAGAAGAGACACAGACAGACATTTTCAAACCCCATTACAATCACAGTAAAAAATGTAATGCAGTGTTAAATTTAAACCTAAAATGGCTGCCTGTTCACTCCATGGTTAGCTAGATGACAATGTAAATGAAAGTAGTCACTTGGCTGTTCCTTCAGAGTCTTAATCAATGTCCCTTCCTTTTTGATGTCACTTTTTTATATAAAGAGAAAAAGTAAGTGTGATGGGGTGAAAAGTCAAACTGAGGGACCCACAAAAATCCAACCTATTTCTACTAAACATAATAATTGAATTAATATAGTTTATGGTATCAGGGAAATGCATCAGAAAAAATATTTAAATCATAATTATAATATATAAAAATTTAGAATTTTTTTTTTATGTCTCATATAAAGTCCATGTTTGTAATTGCGGACATGGCCATACACTAACTAATTCTCAGCAAACGTTTCAATGTATTGTATTTTTTACATATAATTTTGGTCAACAAGATATAATTCAGATTTTTGTATGAACAGAAATCTAATAATTTTTGGGACTTTTTATGCCGTATTGTGATGACAGTAAATGGAGAGGCTGACAGGAAGTAAGGAGAGAGAGAGAGAGTAACATGAAGCATCAGTCCTCATGCTGGTGTCAAACTCGGGACTATGCAATAACGTGGTGCAAGCACGAACTGAGTCTTTTTGCTCGGCTCGAATGCAATGAAGCGACAGCAGTGCCCTGTATTGAAGTCTTATTATATTGTAGTATTTGTTCATATTGAATTATTGTCAAACCCTAACTTCAGAAAAATCCACTGATGCTCTGATAAAGAATTTGCTTTATCTAACATCAAGCAAGTTTAAATTTCACTATTCAAAAATACAGAAGCACATCATGACTGCCTGTGTGGCTGTTCTTTAGCCTGTGATGTTTGGAGTATATGGTCGATCACATTTTAGAAAATAAAATGTTCCATTCTTCATACTAAAACCTCTCACTTAAAGTAACAAGGACTTGAATTGAAATACAATATATGTCTGTTTGGTGGAGTGGAGAAAAAGAATGAAGATGGCGCAGTAGCATAGTGGTTAGTGCTGCTGCCCCTACAATAAGAAGGTTGATATTGTCAAATAAACCTGCTTTGTGTATCCAGGAAAACTGTGGAAGGGAACATTATGTGAATCCATAAATGCAATCATTTTTATTATTAAACTGGTGAAGTGGGCATTTTAGTCACTCTGCTGCGTGTTAAACACAGTCATCCAGCTATAACAGTGTCCAGGTAGGCAAATGGGTCCCGACAGCTCTGGGACAGTTAGTCTGAATACTGGACATGTTGGTCAAAGCAGCTCACATCTAAATGACAGCCCTAAAACTACAGCATCAGCAAACAAGCAAACAAAAGAAAAAAAATTTACACATATTGTAAACCAGAGTTTTATTGTTTGCACAAAATCTGATAATAATACAACATATATCCTCCATCAATTATTAATGATAATCAGATTAAACTTTGTTTAGCATTTTCTAAGTAAAGTGCAAAGACAGTACAAGGACAATAGGATTACATAAGTGCACATATCTCAGTTATTGTTAGAAAAATGCATTACTTTAATAATATAAATAAAGATAATGTTTATACAAAACTTCCAGTAAAACACAAGTAGATTATTGAAGAATCTGAGAGCCAACATATTTTGATCTTTAAACACTTTCATTTGAATTGTGGACTTGAGGTTATTGATAATAATAAAAAAGTTTTTTCTCAAACTGTAAGCTTTTTTTTTTTTTTTTAAACAACTTACTTTTCCTGTTCTGACTGTAAAATTACCACTTAAATAAAATGGTGAGTGATTGGACCAGTGTGGAGCTCAGATAACACACACACCTCATGTTTCACCCTCAGCAACCATCAATATGAACTTCTGACAATTAAATTATATTTAAAATGTAGCTGCATTAAAAAATGTGTGTGTATGTGTGTGTGTATGTGCAAGGGGGTGTGGGGTAGTTGGGGGCTTTTAATGCTACGAGCCACTGAATGAGACGGTGTGGGGAGTCGGTGAGTGCAGATAAAGCCCTCCTCATGTATCAGCCTGCTCACCTGTCTGCAGCCAGACCTCTGTAATGGATAGACACAAGCTGAAACCATCATTCATACTCACACTGCCTCTGTGTGTGTGAGAAGGAGGTGGAGAAAGGGTGGGAGGGAGAGAGAGTGAGAGAAAGAATGAGAGAGAGTGTTTTTTGTGTAGCTTGGTGGTGGTGGGAATGATTATATGTCTGCATGGGTGCATGACAGAGAGAGACACAGAGAGTGTGTGTGGCTGTATATACGTCTATGTCTGTGTGTGTGTGTGTGTGTGTGTGTGTGTGTGTGTGTGTGTGTGTGTGTGTGTGTCTTTAGTTGTGTAACTTATACCTGTCACCTTGATTGACAACGACACCATCTTCGCAAAAGCAAGTTTAAGTGTCGAATGAGAGTATGTTAACATAGACACACACGCACAAAATACACTAAATGTAGAAAGAGCATCTTTGTTTCAGGCCAGATGCCCACATGTCTTCCTTTCCAGACAACACAAATCATTGCCCCATCGACCTGGCCTCTCCATGGGTCAAATGTCAGCCTCCCAGGTTACTTTTGTTGCCACAGAACTGAACAGAATCCTGGGAAAAGTGTGTGGAGAGGGTCTATCCCATGTAACTCATGCATATGTGCGTCTGTTCTTGACTGACATTACAGTGATTTAAGAGAGAGAGAGATAATGAATAATGAAGAGACAGGGAATCCCATTGTGTTGTGTGAAAGTGTGTGTGTGTGTGAGAGCGAGAGAAAGAGAGAGAGACAGGAGGAGTTTTTTGTCCATTAGTCATAATGTGTAATAGAATTCTGATAATTTCATTACGATCATTACAATCTGATTAGGGAACAGTAGCCCATCCTGTGTACAGGGCCACACACGGAGCTAGGATTTCTAAACACACACACACACACACACACAATATGCAATAGAGGGTTCTTGTGCTCAATTCTCCAGGGGGTCAATTTGGCTAAGGCCAAAGGAATGACATCACTCTGGTCGTCATAAGTCTTTACAACAGGGTAACAGTGGCCTGTGTATGTGTTATAGACAAAAGAGAAGCCATAAAGAGAATATTAAATATAAATAGTAATAAGCATATACATATGAATAATAATAACAGTATACTGTTATTACTATTTGTGTTTAAATACAGTATAGTTCCTAAGTTTTTAGCTCTTATTGTGGCATTTTATTTATTTATTTATTTATTATTATTTTGCTTCCTCCCTATTTGGTGTCGCCACAGTTAGTCAGCTCTGTGGCCCTACCCATTTATTGGAGCTCGGGACCAGCACAAGGCTACCAAATCAAATCAAATTTATTTACATAGAGCAAAATCATAACAAAGTTATATCAAGTCACTTTACATATGGAGCAGGTCCAAAGACCAAACTGTTAATGGAGTTGTTAAAGAGACCCAACAGATACCCCCATGAGCAAGCACTTGGTGACAGTGGTAAAGAAAAACTTCCTTAAAGAGGCAGAAACCTCGGACAGAACCAGGCTCGGGGGGGCGGCCATCTGCCTCGACTGGTTGGGTTGAGAGCCAGTGTGAAGGAGAGAAGGGATGGAGAAAGAGCACTGGTTTGCCTGTGGCTCAGGTTTGAACCTGGGTCCTCTGCCTGCAAAGCATGCACTGTACCACTGAGCTATGTCTCTGGGCAACATTAATACTAATAACTGAATCAACAGAAGAAAAAAGTACAATATCAACAGCGGATTTAAAATCAGGTAATGTGACGAAAATTCTGACGTTGTGCATATTCATACATGTCTCAAACAAATTTGTTTGCCAGTGACTAACTATGACTAAAAATGAGCTAAGAATGCAACTGTTTTGACCTCCAAAAGATGCAGAGGCTCTGAAGGGTTATTTTAAAGCTCAGTATTGATAGTGTTAATACACATCAGACCAGGGCCCACACCCTGTCATGTCATGTCTCTTCAAATAACATCAAAATGGCTCTTTTGTGCAAGTCATACATATCATATGCAATGTACCTATAATTCAATACTGTGAATAGTGGGTGAAAGTTCATAATGTACAAGAAAATGACCCCCTTCTAATGCCAACTCTGTCAGGACTCCACTGCATTTTCTTTTAATAGTAAAATCTGTAAAATCTTTTTTCCAGGAAGCACCCACCCACAGTCACTGGAATTTCTCTTTTTGTCTCCCGTATCACCAAGTCTTAAAATTTTTTACGGATTCTGAAGAGAGAGGTAGCCAAGGCATAATTATCCTCATTAGCATATTGAATTTAGGCTGGACAAAGGATTAAATGTGTTGAATGTGCATATGAATCAATTCTGATTGATTGAGAGACACAATAGAAAATGTGTGTGGAGCCCTGTGGACGTGTGGTTGCATACATCTTCATTTTTTTTGTGTATATAGGACTTTCAGCCTTTGGCTTACTTACCACTTTTACCCATGTCAACCCACTGGATGTGGCCGATTATCAACATTCAGGCCCAGCAATATTGCAACAAAAAAATACAGGAGGCTCATTCATTCTTTTAGTGTAAACTACCACACAAGCTTCAAAATCTCACCTTAACAGGTTTATATTCAGAGCCATTTTGAGTCGTGTTGCCTCAGTTCATTGTGGGAACATGATGAATGTTTATTGTGATGTCTATTCTCTCTCCTGTGAAATTGTGTTTGTGTGATTTTGTGCGCATGTCTGTATGTTGTATGTGTGTGTCTGTGTGTATGTGCAGTCAGCAGGAGAGGGGGAAAACAGCAGTAGCCACTGCAGGGATACACAGTGGGCTTGTTCACTAAGAAAATAGATATCATTAGCTAGTTGCTGCACGCATGCACACACACACACACACACACACACACACACACACACACACAAAATATATATCATTAGCTGGCTGTTTAGTATTCATACCCATCCACTCTACACCCTCTGCACACACACGTCCAGGCAGAAATTAGCCAGCAGCACCTGACACTCCATCATGATGTCACAGTGCGATTTGGGTGTCATTTTTGTGTGTCTGTGTGTGTGTGCACCAGTAGAGTGGTAGCAGTAGTGGTGGCTGGGAGAAATAAATATACTAAGCCATTAGCTAACACACCCTCTCCTTCCTGGAGGGAGACACATGGAGAGACAAAGACAAAGACAGAGACAGAGAAAGAGGGCATCTAGAGAGAATAGTAAAAACACTGGACAATACACACACACACACACACACACACACACACACATATGTATATACTATAATGTACCCTGTGTACCATGCTAAAATTTGGTAATCAACCAGAAAAACTGACAAACTGGAACACTTCAGTATTCCCTGACAACCTTGAATGTTTTGTGGAAATTTTCAAGTGTATCAATTTCTATTCATTACACATGAATTCATCAAACTGCTGTTGAGGAATTCAGCCAGGCTCAAAATGGTGAACCAACCAGTTCTTTTCCTATAAGAGTAAACCCTCTGGCAGACACTTCATCTTTATTACTCTATACAAATTCTTCTTCCCCTTTGTCCACACCACCTTAATGAGAAGCTTAATGAGAAGGTTCAGCATGTACCACTCAGGAAAATACATTACAAAGAACATAAAGTCAAACCGCGGTTTGAGCTAACTGAGACCTTGACTTCATCTTTCAGCCCCCAGGGAGCATCACAAAAATCTCAAATCCAACTTTATGTGTTTATTATAGCGATATCTACAAAATATGTACAGTTTATCGAAAAATGTAATATTAGAAACTCTATAGATCCAAAGCTACTATTGAGTGCAATTTTAGCAGGGTAATATTCAGTAGAGGGTATCAGGATCAGGATGTTGGGGGTTGTTGACCTTTAGAGAGACCTCAGACCAATCAATAAAATCAGGCAGTCCCATGAAGAGGCAAAGAAGGAAAAAACATCAATATTTGAAGACAAACAGCCTGAATATAATACATCAATGTGTAACAAAGAGAGAAAGACAGGTGTTATAGAAGGAAAAGTGAAAGAAGAACAAGAGAGCGATATTGACAGTTTGAAGGACAATAGATCAGTAGTGGTAACAATATGAACAATACTAATAGAGTTGTGTTGTTGCCATGTGACCCTTAGTCTTGTACTTTTGCTTACTGTAAATTTAAATGTACATTCAGCATTCAATTCATAAAATAAATCTTATATATTATACACATATTATAAAATATTGTAACATACAACAACATAATAACATTATTGTGCAGTATAAGGAGTTTATATTGTATACACTACCACTTTGTATGATGCAGTGACTATATATGCGTCATATGTGTATTATTATTGTGTAGTGTCTATATGGCCTCTTAAATGTTGGCATTGTTTTTAGTCAGTTATGATTTCCTCTTCTTGAATAACTGAATTTCTGCGACGCTTAATATAATCTCCATATCTTCAGGTTTAGACCTGCAAATGACTTGATTGGTTATAGAGAAGGATTGTGTTAGGCTCCAGGGTTTTTACCTGCCCCTTACGTTTCACATCCTCTTCTTTTTGGGTTTTGGTGGCTTTTTGTGAGCATGGTGACCTTACTGGCTCCACTTGTCTCCTCCTCCCGACTGCATCACCCAGCTCAGCTGCTCCTCACCATCTCAATACAATGCCGACTTTAAACCCCAGCTTACATCAGCTTCACCTGCACTAATTATCTTTACAGTAAACCCAGTCCAAGTATGGGGACGTAGCTCAGCAGTAGAGCATTCAGAGGCCCCCAGGTTTGAACCCCAACCACAATGCAAACCAGTGGTGGGCTTGTGCCAGTCCCAAGCCTGGATAAATGGGGAGGGTTGCACCCGAAAGGGCATCTGGCAGTAAAAAGTGGAACCAAATCAATGTGGTGACCCCAAATAGGGGAAAAAATAAAAAACAGCAAAAAATAAACCCAGTTAAACTGGCTGCATTCTATATAATGACCATCAGGGGGCAGCTCCACTTGTTGTATAAAGAAGTCAGATTGGATTAAATGCAATGTGAAATTGGGCATGGGCATCAAATGTTTTCTTGATTAATTTATGGTCTCAGTCTCTAGCTTCAAGTCTTCAATACAATGTGATGTTTGTTTTTTAAATGATGCTCCCGTTTACAGGAAAATAGAGCAGAAAGCAAGGGATGCATTAGGGGGGTGTGGCTGCTGTGTGATTGGCAGAATGTGTCACACAAAGCAGTTTACCAGAGAAAGATTACCAGATCAGGTCATATCTAGCCCTCACTCCTTTTCAGCTCCACCTTATCTAAATTTTATTTCTGGTTTCTAAAAACTGACACAGCAAAGATCAACATCAAAGCTCACAAAGCAGTAGTCACTAACTTGGTAATGGTTAACAAAACAAATATTGCAGCTGAACCCTCACTGACCACATTAAGAATGTTTATATTATTGCTTGGAGCATGGTGAGATGGTGGTTAGTGCTGTTGCCTCAAAGTAAGATAGTTGCAAGCTAGGCTCCCGACATGGGGCTTTTCTGTGTGGAGTTTGCCTGTTCTCCCTGTGTCTGCGTGGGTTTCCTTTGGGTACTCCGGTTTCCTCCGACCATCCAACAGCACGAATATTTAGGTTATCTGTCTTTACAATGAACTCAGAATAGCAAAACATTGCTAACATTTTGTTTGGGAATATATGCAACGGACAACCAAGATTTTGGATTGCTGATTGGCTTGTTAGAAAATTTTATGTGAAGACCAATGGCAACATGGTATATGGGGCTGAAGCTAGGAGAGAGCATTTTTTCATATGTGAATTTTTACAATATTTTATTCTTGCGCAGATTGCACATTTTTAGTAACTGTATGGAACACTATTTAAATATCTTATTTTATCTAATGACTTTCTTCATGGCCCACCAGTTGGAAATAAAAGGTTGAGGGCTGATACAGTATAAAAAAGCTTAATCTCAAAGCCAAGATTTGAATACTGAAAAATTAGAGTGAGAAAAATAAAGGAATTTAAGCAGTTTTTGGATCCTTTATTGAAAAAATAACAGTAATCTCAGCCTCCACCCCCACAGTCACTCGCAGACCCCACTGGGTGATTTAGACAAATTGGCCTTTACCTTTACCTGGGCAGAGTATAAACAGAATGGAAAGCCACAAAGCCACTGTTATTTCTGTCTATTTACTTTTATACCAATGAATCTTTCTGGTTGGTTTAACCTTCTTTTTAACCATAACAGCTTATTTGAATAACAGAAAACTGGAAAACAAAATAAATAAATAAAAAATAAATAATATATATATAAATAAATAAATAAATAAATAACTAAATAAATAAATAAATCAAATAAATCACCCAATCACTTCCCTCTTCCTCCTTATAAAACTGTGTGCATTAAGCCATCTCTTTCTTTCTCTGCCTATTTGTAGTGGGATAAGATCAAACACATGTGATGAGGAAGTAAAAGAGAAATAAAAGCGATGGAAACATGATAGGAAAATGCAGGAGGGAGAAGAATCATGCAGAGACGACAGGAGGCATTTTGTTTTCCCTGCAGTTCATGTGTTCACATGCACACATACGCACGCAGATATTACCCACTCTGATATGTACACTTTCACAATATAGATATACAGTTGTATGGCCACACCATACACATATACACACACATGCACAACTGACATGTATGTCTAGGCACACAGATTTGTGAAGAAGGTTGTGTGTATGTTTGCTTGTGTTTAGTACAGCTGTAGGTCTAGGTGGGGGTGCAGAGTCTGACACTGTACTGCCTCTGGGCAAATACTCTGATGTTGTGTGTGTGTGTGTGTGTGTGCATCTAGAGGTGTGTTGTGTTGAGCTCTGTGCATGTTTTAAATGCTTAACAGACTATTGTGAGTGCACATAACTGTGTGTATGTGCTGGAGTGAGTTTATATATATGTGGGTCCTGACCCCCATCAGTCTCACTCAGGACTCATTTAATAGCACATAGGGGGTCTCCATCCACATGAGATCCAGGGGCAGTGCATGTCTGTGTCTGTGTCTGTGTGAGTGTGTGTATTCACGTGCACTTGCGCGCAATGGGTATGTGTGCAAGGGGTAGCTGAGCAAGGGATGAAGTGAAACCCTTTGCATCACAAAAGACCATGATGAGCAACAAACAGAAGAAAGGAGTTTATATTGAAAGTACAAATTATCTACGTGGTTTCAAGCTAACACATGTACACAGACACACACACATGTACATGATCATGATAGAGCTGTTACAGTTTACCATCTCATACAAATCTCCAAACACACTTGACAAATTTAGTTTTCTCCATGATTTATGTCTTGAGCACTTAAATAAAGCTGAAATTCAAGTTCAAGCGTTTGCTGTTGCTGTTTTTTATTTGTATGGCCTTTACCATAAATACTCAAGTTTTGGTTGTTTTGGACTGTCCATCAAGGCACCCTGATGAGTACCTTTACAGATCCTCAAAGGGACCAAACTGGTAGAGGTCCTGCCACTGCAGTAGCTGAGTCCACTGATGGGGGGCTAAAGAGGTTGTTGACGTTGTTGTTGGCCATTTGGTGCTGTGTGTTTTATGGAAGTTTTATTTAACTTGGTATAGACTGCATTGACTAGGTAGGAATAAATAAATCTGATTTGATTTGATTTGATATTGTCCAGATTCGTAAGCTACACAGCTAAGGACCTTGCCACAGACTGGTGCAGGTCAGGGGGTCAACAGGAGTGGTGCTCAAAGAAAGATAACTCAGCAGCATGGCGGTAACACCATGCTGCCAAGAGAGCCACCTCTTAGTGTTGGGTGTTAGCATTATGTCATTATCAAAATTGGAGGTGAATAATGCAGCAGCACGAACAGTCGTGGGCAGAGTGGACACAGCCATATGGAATGACTGCAACCTCATCTTATGAAGTCTAGGATTGGGTGTGAACAGAATTGTTTAGCTGGATCAATTTGACAATAAGGTGTTGTTGGGTGATTTTGCCGAAGACTGAACGAAGGTCACCGCTTCTCATTTGGCAGAGGAGTTCCTCCACTCCAGCTGGGGCAGGACTGGGTTGAGGGCAGATTCTTCAGTACTTTTGGTGGCATCCTTAGAGTGGTAAACAAACTGCAGGAGGTCACAGATAAAGGAAGGCTTTCAACACGTCATGATGATCTGTGAGAGCTATGGACTGGCTCAGTTGGATAACACTCAGGAGACTTCTTTGTTGCTGGAATGATGGGGGTTTAATTGAAGTGTGTCTCTCTGCTCAGGCCACAGAGATGTTAGAGATGTCTGTGAGGACATTTGCCAGCTGTCCAGTGCAGGCTTTGATAGCATGACCTGGGATTCTGTCTGGCCCTGCTGTTTTGTGAGGTTAACCCTGGAGGGGGCCTTCCTTGCACTGTCAGCTATCAAAGTCCATCAAAGAGGTAGGACTCCTTGTCTGTGTTTTAATGAACCTGTTAAATTGTGAACAGATGTTCTTAAGCGCATCTGGAAGAGAAGGAATCACTGCCAGTGTCAGTCTGTGGTTGGACTGCTATGTGACTGTTCTGCAGTTGACAAAATGGCTGCTGATTGTTGCTGCAGCAGCTTGTATCCTCAGCATTGTCCATGTCTGTGCTGTCAGCCATGGCTTCTGGCTTGTGCTTGAAGTAACTGTTTTACTGGCTGTGACATCATCAATACATTTACTGATGTAAGCTGTCACAGTCTTAGTGCGGTTCCAACAGGAACCTGCCTTTTTGAACATGTTCCAATCAGTGCTGCTGAATCAATTCTGCAGGGACAGCCCCCTCTAGGTACCTTCCTATGTCTCTGGTTTGGAGAGTTTCAGGTTTCTTCACACAAGTATTAGTATGACAGAATGTGATGTGAATGGCCAAGGCGGGAGGGTGTGGGACTGCTTTGTGTGCATGCTTGGTAATTGTGTAAAATTCTTGCAGACTTGACATGTTGGTTCTGCATGTTCTGCAAAACAGTCTGTAAGTATTTAAAATGTCACTTCTTCACTTTCAAATGTCAGAACAGCTAAACCGATGTTCCCTCACAACGTGACCATGTCAATATTACTTTGAAGGAACACACACTATATCCTCACTTGCACACAAATCACACTTGGTGAAAAGTAACACCTCAATTCTCCCTTTTCCTGTGTTTGTGTGTGTGTGTGTGTGTGTGTGTGTGTGTGTGTGTGTGTGTAGCTGTTTGTCTGTTTCTGTGTAAGAGAGGGCAAGATATGCACTTTCCTTTAAAATCTGACAAATATAATATTATTATATTATTATTATATAAATATAATATAGCAATAGATTCTGTGTGTCTGTGGAATACAAACAGTGAGTTTGTATCATCAGTCATTCTGATCAGAGGTCAAAGGAGAAATGAGAGATTGTTGATTGTCTCTCCCAATTTTTGGCTATTTTTGAGTGTGATAAAAATGAATAACCAATATTATTGATTAGATTTAGAATACTCACCATTATATTGTTGTTACTGTGACACTGCTAAGTAAACTGTGATCAGACACACACAGAAAATGCAAGTTCATTTCTTTTGATATCCTGTTCTTGTCTAACTATTCTGTCTTTCAAAATTACCTTTACTCTTTCTAATGTGGCATATTTATTCCAGTATCGTTCACCTGAAAGTCATAGTCATAAACAAAACATACAGAGAGAGAGAGGATTGAATTAAGTGTTGCCTCTGAAATGTGTGTATATCACATATATCACTAGTTTTGTTCATAAAGACAGACGTATGTTATGTCACCTCTAAAAAATGCATTTTATTAAATAGCTTAATAAAAAATTCTTATGAAAATTTTGATGATAAATATATTTCTAATAAGTAAAAATATAAAGTTGGCCTTATTTGCTTGAGAAAACCTTTATTACATGTATCCCATCTTTTACTATAAATTGTGAAATCCATTCTCCGGTACTGTTTATATGACAGTGATAGTTTCAATTGACACAGGAGTGTATTTAATTAATTGTTTCTACAAATTATATGTGGAATTGAAAAACAACAACAGCAACAACAACAACAAAATTACAAAAATAGAAACAAACCAACAAAACTAATTTTTATTCAAAGCCTATTTACACAATCTTTACAAAAAAGCTGCATTCATTCTATTTTAAAAAGGCGAAAAAAGAGTTAAAAGTTATCATTATGATTTTTATTGACAAAAACTTTCCTTCTCACATAGATTAACATAATTAATTCATGTAAACACCATAAAAAAACTTCACCCACTTAGTACTTGAATAATTTTTTAACATGTGCTCAAATATTATTGTATATTATAAATATTATTGTACATATTGTTGTTAGCAAATAATGATATAATTAGTAGATAATACAATGCTATGTTTATTATTATGCCCTAATTCATTTTCTGTTGCAATTAATTAATAGTTTTTTTATATGCCTGATCAGTGATGATTGCTTTTGGTTCAATATTTATGGGCTCAAAAGTCTTTTCCCCTTTTTTAATATTTGCTTTTATACATATTTTTTTTCAATATCAATAAATAAAAATTTGAACCATGAGTGGTTCAAACGTAAGTGGTCCAATGAATTCACCATTTGAAATCACTGAAGTCATCTATTTTAACCTTGAAAATATAATAATCAAAAGTAATTAACTATTCGTATTTTGGGACTTCAAACCTGATTTGGGAACAGGACACCTTTGAAACTACTTATCAAAAGTATACACATATGCATGCATGAACACTCTCTCTACAGTCAGAAATATTTACTGATGCAGCTCAGTAAGACCCCCCCAAATAAAAAACACTGTCCCTCTCGCTCTCTCTCTCTCTCACTCTCTTGCCCTCTTCACTTTCCTCACTCTACCTTTTGTATCAGGCATGCTCAAACCCTGCCTGCCTTCTTGCTCGACCATGTCCACATCCTTACCATTGGTGAATGGGTAACTTTTATGCAACATGATTGGTTAACTCGATCACTCCCTCTCTCTTTCTCTTCCTCACTGTTTGTCTCCACCCACTTCTCTCTCTCTTTCTCTTTGTATCTCTCTCTCTCTCTTTGTCCACCCCTTTCCCATATTTCTGTCCAATCATTGTCTTAGCTATCAATCAGTCCTTACTGAATGTGGGGTGTGTGAAAAGAAGAGGAGGTGGAAGGGAGAGAGAGGGTGGGGGGGTTCTATTGCTCATTCTCTGTCTATGTGTTTTGTTTTGGTTTTTTTGTTCTGGTTAGAGAAAAAGTGGAGTGATGACAGGATGGGCATTAATCAAACTAACCCCATAGAACGGCCTCACACACACACACACACACACACACACACACACACACACACACACACACACAAAGAAGGTCTTTCTATGTTTGTGAGAGCACTCCATTTCTAATGGCCTTTTATGGTCAAAATGTCCTGATTTTTACAACAAATTTTGTCCACACATACACGCAAATTTGTAAGTTAACACCTTTCACATAAAAATGACCACAAACAAAACTATGCTTTTGTGTACGCAGTGTATTTGCCTGTTCAAGGACAGATGCTCCCTCTCTCTCTCCATCTCTTTCGCTCGCTCTGAGCTCAGCTGGTGGTAGAAGTGTATTCAATTCCCCATAGAAGAGGAGAGCAGCTGGCAGAGCTCAGTGTTTGAGTGTGTGTGCGTGTCAGGGGACACAGACCCAATGGAGTCCGGCCTGACTAGGTAACACCTGACACACACACACACAGATAGATGTGACAATAAAATGACGCGTGGAGCCATGAAAGTGATGCACCACGGGTGTTATGCTTCCCCACTACGGCCAGCATTGTGGGAAGCAAATTATATGAGGGGGGAAGGTATTTGACAGAGCAGGAGAGGATAAAGGAAACAGAAAAGACAAAAAAGGAGAAAATGAATAGAAGTGGGGAAAAAAACAAACAATCTGACTCGACACAGTCAATGATTTAATACATTTGTTTTTCTTCAGGCTTTCAGGTAACTTACACCCTGTGGCGGCCATTTTGAAGTTTCTTCTGAGAAACAAGACAGGCAGACTGACGAGCATGAAAGTTACTGTTGTTTAATCTGGAAGGGTAGTTGCTAATCATTTGACAACACTAATCGATGTGTAAAGATCACACTTTCATCTCATGTCCTGGGTTAGAACCTCTTGTTTGAGGAATAAAAATCTCTTCTAAAAAATAATCAGTAATGTGACAACAGTAAGTAAGGCAATATAGTGTGTTTTAGCAAAAAAGGGCTCAACTCTGTTAAGGTTAGAGGATATTTTCAACCGCAGTTAAGATCATTTTGAGGATATAGAAAGATCACAGTCATGTTTGACTGATGGTTGGAAACAGGAAGGAAATGGGAAAGTAATACAGCAGACTTTCTCTATATAGCTATGATCTAATTTGAAGGGCACATCCTTCAACGGACAAGACTTATGAAGGTTTGGCCCTTTGTGGACATTGTTGGCTGCAAAGCTTAAATGGGAATAAGATGTTTTGGTCTTCCAAAAGTTTTGCTTTGTGTCACAGACTCTCCCTAACTGCTGTGTTACTGTTGAAAGTGTCCTGCCGCCTAGTTGTCTTAACACATAAACTTTTAGGCCCTTGATTTTTACAGTTGCACTGTTCATTACTTAACTATTTTAAAACACAGCACTTACATTTGAAAATTTACTCTTTATGATCTCAGTTTGTTTAGCTGTCATATTCATTTCATTAATGGTGTGCAATGAGCCTTGCGACGTGTTGGACCACAAATCCACCTGCGAAAAAGAAGGCTGGACTTAAAAAGCAGCCCTCAGGGTTTACTTTGAGGTGCACATCTGAGTGTGTGGACAACTTATCTCATAATCAGATGATCCCTCTTGTCCTTCTCATGAAATAGACATCAAAGACATTAAAGGAAACAAATGTTTCCTTACCTCTGGTAAAAACATCCTTTGTTTATCTGTGATCACTGCACCCCTGTTATTAAGACATCATTCCTCACAGGCCACGCATCTCAAGTAAACACCACTTAACACTCTTAATCAACTAAACACTAAAAAATAAACAGAGGCCACATCAGGTCACATGATGTGAGGAGATATTGCAGGTCTGACACACTTACACACACACACATGCACAGAGAGAAAGCACTCAGACTTATCAGTTGCTGATAGTGACATGTTAATGGATTAGCCTCATGTTAGATTGGCAGCACCTAGGTGGTGTGGGTGTGTGTTTACGTGTGATAAGCAGATTCAAAAGACATATCGATTCTATAATGCTATGCAACTATCACAACATCCATTTGAGCCTTGACTTTGTCTGCGTGTGTTCATCAAATAAATAAATGGATCTATTTTCTAAACGAGCATGTAAATCTTTTTAATTGAATAACTATTTTAAACTTTTGCTAATATTAAATACAGGCTATGTTATAGATTATAAAATAACTTACTTATACAGTAGGTGGTGTTTCACAGGAAAAAACATAGATGGAAGCAAATAAACACTCTTTTAAACAAAGAATCTTGCTTATTAAAAAACGAAAACAAAATGAGGAAACACAAACTGTTGCAAGAGTGCAGGTTGGAAACTGATACATTAATGTGTTATTGAAAAGATGTTATTGATTCCTTTCGACTTCATTTAGAGGACTCTGCAAGTGATGGGCCCTGCGAGTGATGACTTGATCACCTTTACTCTTGTAGCTGGGACTGAGGTAGAGCCATGATAGCCTTGAGGACCTGTGACAGCTCTCAGCTCAGCTCTCTGTTAGAGCTGCAGCACTTCAACAAACTAAGACCGCCAAGTGATGACAATTACAGTACAGATCTGTGATCTGTGAAATCATAAGAACAACTCTGATGGAGTTTGATGAGAGGCTAAAACTGGAGTTGTGTGATCTTTTGTTCTGGCTTTTTGGGCAACATGTCATGGGCCAAAGTTTTTCATCTAGTTCTTTGGAACTTGGTACTGATTATGAAATATTTTTCTAGTATTAACAGCTGCATCAAAACTTTTGACTTTATCCAGTGCTCATCTGTGTTCATCATCTCTTGTAGCCATAAATGTCCATCAAAAACAGAACACCAGAAGACTAGCAGAGACTCTTAACTGTGACACATTTGCACAGATCTGTCTCTGAGCTTGGATGAGTAGGATGTTTTTCATTTGCAAAAAAAATAGATTGTGACAGATACCACTCTCTTGAGGTATTGGAAAGAGCCCCCACCACACAACTGCTGGAAATCATCATCAGTACACACACCGAATGGAACACACATTTTGGGTCCTACAGCTCCATTTCAATCAGCTGTACAGTATTTAAAATGTATGTACTTATACAGCCACTTCTAAACTACAGCAAAACTGAACAAAACTGAGCCTTTTCTAGTTGACAAGTCTATAATAACATAAAATATCAAATGTGTGTAATCCATACACAACTAAAGAATAAAATATGAAATCAATAAATTTTGAACTGTTTCGTCAACCCATATTTCACATTTAATGTCTTGAGATTTCTAAGATATATTTGTGGTTTCTAAAAAAAATTGTCTCTGTGCACTTTATATCTGCTCGCTTCTTTCCGGAGCGCTAGTAACAAAGTCACAGCCAGCCAATCAGAGAAGAAGATCAGATTTTTTAATTTAAGAGTGATTTTAATAGTCCAGACTTGTTGGACCATTGAAGGGCACCAAATGTGACAGCTTTTGCACTGCGAGCACGTCACTAAGTTTGTTCTTTTACTGCTATAAATGCAAGATATATCATTCAAATAACTTAAGTAGCTAATATTAATATGGCCTAAAAATTGCCAACATTAATCAAAGAAACCTGTTAAAAATAAACAGCACCACTGTAAAAGCAGAACAAATACTGAAGGATAATGAAATGCGGAGTCAAAACATTATGTATTTATTTTACATGTCAAGTGCCATGGAAAGTGTGTTAGCCTAAATTAATTCACTGTCCCCAGTATCCAACTGACCCCCATATTAATACTGATGTTCTTCAAGGCACCAACCACAGAACTGGAGCTGCCATTTTTGAGTAATCAACCCTTAAACTTAAACTTCTTCATAACAAACTTTAAGGCCTTATTCTGTCATACCTAACTTGAAAAACAATATATAGAATAAATTTTTTTATAACTATTTTATGCTACTGGACCACAGGCCCACCACAATAGACATCAGCTAACAACTAAATCAGAGGAAGTGTTGCGACGCAGCAGACTCCTGTGTTAGCTCTAATCCATCCCAAATTGACCATCTGGTTGATTGTACTGCAGGCTCAGTGGGAATGACCCTCAACTCGAGAGAGAGGTAAAACAAAAGAGGTTAGCTTCGTGGTATAAAACCCTAACACATACATTAAAGAAAACATCAAAACATTTAAATGATATGGCTTTCCACCAAACTGCAGGAATCTGTTCTGGCAGGATGATCTCTTCATTTTTGCATGTTATTAATAGTGGAAGATATTATTTAATGATCAAATTTGCCCCTTTCCACCCATTTTGCCTCAAACACAGGGCAACATATGGTCCTTGAAATAACTTCTTCATCTAAAGACTCATCTCTTTGACATCATCCCAACTATTCTGCTTAGAAAAATTCAAGGAAGTAGATGCGATAAGTCTGTCTTTCAATGTACCTACTGTAGTCTTGTCTGATGCTGCACATCACATCCTGTTGACAGTACTGGAACATTGGCATTAAAGGTCTTATGTAGGCCAAAGGTTGGTGCTCACATCATCTTTGATTTTAAATCAGGTGTAAACAGTGAGAAATGCTCACATCATGAATCTAGAAGTTGAGCCCTAAAATCACCCGTCAGGACTTCTGCAGCTTTGTTATGTGACAATTTTTCTTTTTTCATATTTAATTTTTTTCAAATACTATTCCACCATTTGTTGGATTAATGTTGCTCTCTTTAATGACTTACACTGAAAGGCTTTCTTGCAACTTTGTGTGTACCATGAAGTTGTGTCTGTCACTGTTTCCTCATCTGCTGCCCCCCCCCACTCCTGGCTGGCCTTGACAGTCCAGGAGCCAAGCAAAGTGAGCAGTGAACACACCTACACTGGATCTCAGTGTTGCAAGTCTGTCAGCAGTCACCTTGGTACTACCAGATAATCCAGAGTTTGCACTTAACCTGCTCAATGCTCCGGTGTGTAGCTTCACGCAAAATACAATATTTTAGTCTGAATTGGGCAGCATGTTCTTCTCCAACTGTAGTTTTACAAGCTTCACTTTAAACAGTCCATTACCTGTGTCTGGTGTTGCATCATGCAGAAAACAGAGAGCCAGTCAGAGGACTAAATCTCAGAGAGGTGATATGAAGCAAATATGTTATCTGATTACAATGTATGTGGACATATTTTTGACTGATAGTGTGGACACAACCCTCAGCAAAGAAAAATAAAAGTTTCACATTCAGAAATAAAGCTTCAGAAAGTCAGTGGCTGCTATTGTATTATAGATAGGTTTCCTATGTTTTGTGTTAAATTTTGTATGTTGAATTTTATGGACCACAATTGCTAAGCTCCACATCCTGGCATTTAGACAAGGCTCAGGCTTGTTTTCCCCCACATTAAACAATGAAAGGCACACAGGCGCCCGTGCACACACACACACACACACACAATCACACACACGCAAACATGCACAGTGACTTTTAATAATGGTGTCCACAGAAGCCATCATGACAGTGATAGATGGGGTTGAGACCTTCAGGGGCCAAAGGAATGACCTCTCCACCAATGAGGAGCCAGCTGCATGACCTTTGGACCAATCACAGTACTTCCAGGTCAAATGTGACCAGAGGGCGAGCACCAGGACAATCTGTCCATGTGGGAATGAATGGATGAAGGAGAAAATAGAGAGAGACCACCAGAGAGAGTAGAGACAGACAAACAGAGAGACATCCTCTCCTTTGCTTCACAATTAGCAATGCATAAAAAAACAATCATATCTTATTCATTAATTATATATTTAACAGTAAACTTAAAAACTTCCTCAAAAAGTCAACTTAAAAATGCCAATTTAGATTTTTTCTTCACCTGACACCTTCCTCAATTATATCAAGGGTACTTACTGTTTTGTTACTCTATGAAAACGACAAAACAACAAAGAAATAAACCACGTGAGCCATTAGCCCATGCTGGCATCACTGTGATCTGCTGCACAGTTATAGTGACAGCTAACCAGCTAGAGATAGCAATTCAGCCAATAAACACACACAGCTGTCAGCAACAAGTCAACTCATGTTATAATGCTGCAACCATCACAAACAGAAACAGGGCAATATTACGTAGTCATGGATGAGAAGAAAACACTTTAGAAGCTCTAGGGTCATCCACCTCAGAAAAGACAGACCTACCTGGAGTGATAAGAAGCCCGTGTGAATGGCAGATCCACAGAGATCGCTAGTAAAGACCCTCACAAGCCAGGTAAAAACTTAACATCCACCCCCTGAACAAGATTTGAACTGGTATGGCTGTATTCTTACCTCTGTCTTTTCAGGAGGCCTTTTTCTTTAGTGGAGGAAATTCTGGAGGGTAGTTTTCACGTGTTGGTGCACACTACACAGTCACCTCACCTGTGGTCAGTGCCTGTGTCCTTATAAACCTGGGGAGGACAGTTGGATAGGCTCACTTAAGTGACTTCATTGCTGCCTTTTTTATTAATTTAAACTTTATATCTACCCCCTTTAGAGTATTGCTTTCCCAATAATTTGATAGTGAAGCATCAGTGCGTGGTAGCATGTCACTGTTGCAACTGCTGAGATAGAGTTAGTGAGAACTGAGATATGTACAGGTTTTACACTCAAACATGAGATAATGAATGCAAAAGGAAAAAAGAAATGCAGAGAAAGTGCAGTTCCTCGCTGACCATAAGGCACCACAGAACGGACATCAAATATATGTGAAAAAAAGTGAAATTGTTGATCAATGAAACGAGTGCAAAGTAATTGCAGTTCAGTCTACAATTATTTATACCTTCACTAAAATATTTTCCTACTACACAAGATGTTTGTTACTGTAACATTAAACATTAAAACATTAAAATATTGCTCCATATGTTAGATGGGTCAGATTTTCAAGTGAAAAGTAGAGGATTTATGGTCTCCATACCAACTTTGTAAGGGATTGATGTTTCTTACCCAACCTCGGATAAGCGGATGAAGCTGGGTTGATGGATGGATGGATGGGTAACCCCCAAAAATTTTGCACCAGTTGTTAATCAGGGCCCATCTGTATGTATCAAAACACAAACACAAACACAGATCAAGCAAATATTTGAAATTTTATAGCAAATATTAAGGAACATATTTCCTGAGAAGATCCAGAGGTGTCTCTTATTGCAACCAACAGCAAGCTGACATATTAGTCAGTGTGACTCTATGTGCACAAAAAAAGACAAGGCTTTAGCATTTTGTGCTACGAAGACTCACTGCGTTGAAATCCTCAATCAGTGGGTCAGTAACTGTCAAGGTTCCCCTTGAGAGGACACCCCTCCAGACTGCTCAGCAGTGACCAGCTGTGAAGGACTGGTTTATACCAAGACACAATTTAATGTGAGGCTGAGTGGAGCTTAACAAAGTGCAATGTGAGCTTCACCATTGCAGACATGTGTTAAACATTACAACACACACACAAACACACAAAGAGAGAGAGAGAGAGAGAGAGAGAGAGAGAGAGATTGAGTGGGCAAATCACAGCACATGGATTGTAGCATGATCAAAGTGATGGATGGATGCTGGGATTGCTTTCCTGCTTCTCATTCCACACCAGCCATATGGAAATCTCTCGCTCCCGTTCTCTCTCTCTCTTGCTCTCTCTCTCACACACACACAGGTCTGTTTATTTACACCCGCTGTCAAGCATTTAAGATTGATTATAAATGAACACTGACTCTTGATTAGCTTGAACATGATGGTGTGTGTGTGTGTGTGTGTGTGTGTGTGTGTGTGTGTGTGTGTGTGTGATATATGAGTCACAAGAAGTTGTAGGTTAATGACTTGCTCTACGTTTATCCCAGGAATAATGTATGTGTGCACATTTGTGTGTAATATGACATAAGAAGTGATACAGACCTCAGCCTTTAACAAGTGGTTACAATTAGTTGTATTTTGTTAACAAACGATCACATCATCATCATTATCATTATAATTTGGTCATGCTGGTGTTTTTGTTTATATTTCTATCAGAACTTAATAATATTGTCATCTATCAAAAATAGTTATTCACTTTGTTTGGAAAAGTGCTGTGTAAATAATTGCTATCTTGCACATCATTATTTTGATAATCACAATAATCAGAATTGTAGAGCTGTGAATCTAAAGCAATGACCTGGGTGGGCTGGGTGGGCTGGTATAATATTGCTCCCTATTTTAGATGAATCAAATTTTCTGTGAAAATTATAGGATTTATGGTCTCAATACCAACTTAAAAAGGTAATAATTTGAAGTTTAAAATTTGTTGCTTTCCCTGTATATTTTGTCCCAGCATTGACCATGCACTGTGTGAAATATCACTTTAAATTAAGCAG
Organism: Echeneis naucrates; assembly: GCF_900963305.1. Lineage (NCBI taxonomy): Eukaryota > Metazoa > Chordata > Actinopteri > Carangiformes > Echeneidae > Echeneis > Echeneis naucrates. Next base: position 17,909,383 of record NC_042518.1, read on the forward strand.
TTCACATGTTCATTAATGTGTCTGTGTCAAAGAAAACTGGAGGTGTCAGCTGTGTGAATGTGAAGCCCTGAGTCCTAAAAGGAGACAAATGCAGCTGTAATGTCAGTTGATACTTTTCTGGCAAAGTGAACTTTCATCCATTTAGATTCAGAGAAAGCAGCTGAATAGTCAGATGATGTGTAAGTTCTGAAAGTCAATAAACACTCTGTTGAAGAATAAAATTCACATTATGTTTATTTATATCAGCTTAAAGAGATAAAATTAGTCGGGACTTGTTAAGTGAACATTTTTGATGCTTCCATCTGTCTGTCGCAGAAAGTCCTAGCTGTTTCTTTGTTGCACTGTCTAGTCAGGGTGCTGCTTGGCAACAACAGCAGTTTAACACACAAACACAAACACAAACACACAGCTGTGAGGCAGAGCGGCTCCCACACACTCTGCCCAGCTGCCATCACATGTCAGTCAAAGTCTGCCATGACCAACCAGAGAGGCCTGTCACTCCTCCTTTGTCCTCAACACCCTTTGGCCATTTTAGACTAGCAGAACAGACGGCCATTCAAACCACTGTGTATGTGTGTGTGTGTGTGTGTGTGTGTGTGTGTGTGTGTGTGTGTGTGTGTGTGTGTGTGTGTGTGTGTGTGTGTGTGTGCCTGCGACAGTTACTTAGAAACATTTGACAGCCTGTGTGTCTGTATGCGTGTGAAAATGAAAATGTGTGCAAATGCCACCATGACAGTCACTGACACACTGACAACAAGCCAGTGTGTGTGTGTGTTTGTGTGTGTGTGTTCGACAGAGCCATTGGATCAAAGCTGACCAAGGTCCAACGGTTGTCTCGACAACACATAGCAGTGTCATAGTAACAACAACACAATGATGACTTTTTATTAAATAAAATGTCCATACACCACTCAGGATGCCGTTACACACCCACTTACCCAACTATAAATAATACTAATCGTAATAATAATAACAGTCATTGTATGTATTCATAACATACTAAACATACTATCTTGACTGTATCAGCATGCCCGCATGTCTCATTTCTCATACAGCTTTACAGTCATTTGGATCCTGATCAGAGTGTTAGTGTAAATTAATCAATCTGATGATGAAGTCACTATCAATAAATGAAAATGTAACTTTACGTCATGATTATTTACATAAACTAATATTTCCATTTATTTTCTTTGAAAACAATTTCACTGAATTATTATTGTGGGAGCATTCACTTCCAACAGGACTCGTGGGTGGTAGGTTGGGGTGAATTTGAAGAACCTCAAAAACCGCCTGACGCCCTCAATGGTAAAAAGATGTAGTACAAAACAGTACAGTGTGGTTGAGTGCACATGATTAAATCTGGGCAGCAAATAGGTGTTTCCTTAATTTCATGCTGTAGATACATTAAGGCAGTTCTCATTGATTCATTGGAGGCATGCTTTGGAGAGATGATTTTTAGGTAAAAAAATCTGAGTATGGCTGAACTCTAACATCCCGGATTTGGCATACACCACTGTCAGGCCAAAATACTGACAAATTTTGAGACTAACTCTCATACAGACTCCTGATGTCTGCTGAACTGACTTTTATACCATCTGGTGGTCAAGAGGCAAAAGTACAACGATATGGAAAAAAAACAACTGCCATTTAATCTGTAGCTGCACCAGGCTGCATACAGACAAATGATTTTACAGGTGAAGTGCTAAAAAATAAATGAATAATGGAGCCAAAAATATATAATGAACCGTGTTGCCTGTTTGTTCTGGAGGAAATAACTTCACAGTCATTAAAAGAAGAATAAAATGACCTCGCCATCAACTTTCTGATTTAAAATCTGCAATCTGCTTCATGTGCTGGCAGTCAAAACTGGACTTTCTAAGTTTTTGTCTTTGCTTTTGTGCAGCATTACAGAGCTGACCTGCCCCTCGCTCATCAGCCCCACCTTCCCCTTTCACTAATTTCATTAACTTGTCTCCACATGTTTACCTTATTACTGGGATAAATGTTTTTTTTTTTGTTGCTAATTGTGGTTGTGTGTTTTATCCGTTGGCCAGTTTTGTGTCCCCCCAATCAGAGCACCAAGATCCTGCCTGGAACCCATTTGTTTTCTCAAGCAAAGCGGCATCATTTATAACCTGTGTGTTCTTCTGAGTGACCCATTTTTGATGTCTCAGGGGACTGAAATGTCCTACAAAGTAAAACAGATCAATTGACAAAGCATGACTTTTTCCTACCAATCTTTTGTACATTTTAAAGTTGAAATTATGCTTTGAGGGGTTTCTGTGCAAAACTTCATGATATGTGCTCGAAAGTCAGAGAAGACTTTTCATTTATGTACCATATGGTATGTAGCTGTAAGCTATAAAAAGCTGAGGAGGCATGTGTGCTTCATGGGAAGGTGAGATGGCTTTTTAATATTGAGTGATTCATCTTGTAGAGCATTGATGATCTTTGGCCAGATGGTGACATGAGGCCCCTCAGTTTGCTCCAGCCAAGAACTAGGTTATAATTATTTAGTTTCTATTTATTTGAGAAGGAGCCATGCGGCTGAGCAGCATAAAGGCCATGTGTTGTGTTTCTCTTTTCACTGCTCAATGAGGAATGATTGAGTTTGGCCATGAGGCCCAGTTACAGGCCACTTGAGCACACTGACTGAACCGGACTGAAACTGCACAGATCTTGTTTTTCTCAATCCTTTGTGGTGTTGAAAGAACCTCCACATGGGTACAAGGGTGAACAAACTGGAGAGGAACCAGTCTGACCTTCACACCAGGCAGACAGATCTGATAGCTTAAAATCAGCCCATCTGTGAGGCTGCATAACTCTAACTCTGCATAACAGTACTGCCATTCTGTGAGTTTTCAAAAGTTTGTAAACGTCTACAAAGTTTTCTGTCTCTAACTTTTGGGCAAGTATCTATAGGTTCAACAGATTTGGGTAAGATTTTTATGAAGTCATTGGAATAAAAAAAATAGAAAAAAACTACATGTATATAAAAAAAAAACTATATATATTTTTGTAAGCAAACATTTTGTTGGATATCAGGTTTTATAGAGAATTTTTAGAAATTAAGAAACGCAGAGCTTTTATGGAAAGAAAGGATCGATGCTTTTAGACATAGACTATTAGTCTCTAGGGGTTTTTAGATTTTTCTTGGGTCTCTCAGTCTCTCTGGAGATCTCAGGAGGTTTCTGGAGGCCACAGTGTCTGGCTGTTGTTGGCAGTGACTCTAGACTCCTCATGGTGTCAGAGGCTTGGCATTCAAAAGGTGCTAATTAGTTTTTATAGTCCGGCTTCCAGCTGGAGCCTGCTGTAGAAAATAACAGAATTACATTTTGACATCAGATTAAAGGTGATGCTTTGCAGGGCAGAGCTTTTGGCCAAGCTGAGACAGGCTTAACAGACAGAGGAAACATTATCTCCACCCAGAGACGGGCCAAATGGAAAGTTGAAATGTTACCTGGAGTACAGGAACATGTTTACATTATTATCTTCAAACATCCAGAAACATACAGCATTTCATTTCTGATAAATTAGGACAAATAAAGAAAAACTCTCTCTCTCCATTTGTGCTGTTTTTGTATCCCGCCCATTCTCTCTCTATTGCACACACTCCATGGTCCTTTCTCTCTCTTTTTCTCTCTCTCTCTCTCTCACTCACTCACTCTCTGTTTTGCGCTTTTGCCCTGCCCACATTCACTGACATCACAGTGTGATTATCCAATCTTAGGTAGCCCAATTTGTCACTGTCAAAATGTCAGCCAATGAACAGCAGCATGATAATTCCCTCCAGCCAGTGGCAGAGCGTGCTTCTGTGAGTGAGGTTTATAAACCTGGAACAGCAGGGACTGGGTCACATGCACACATCAGGATGGGGACAGACGTTGGACAGAAGTCACTGTCAGTCGTGGATATGACAAAACCTCCTGTGGCCCTGAGACCTCAATACACTGCAAGTCCTTCAGACCCTGAGTCCACTGGAATGGACATGGCATGTTTTCCTCTGTAAACCAATAAAAATACATGCTTTCACAGTTTGAACAATACCAGGTCGCTGATAAGTCCCTAACCAACCAATTACAATGAAATAAACAGTAATGAGCTAATCTGAGAGATCTGCGAAAATCATACAATACAGCCATGGCTACAAATTAAGATATGCAGTAAATATGTAATATGAAATATCAAAATTATGAATTGTTTGAATTGGAAGTGAGGAAAGTGTATTTATTTGTGTTTGGTTTAGAAAGGGACAGAGTTCAGTGCAGAAGAACCTGAGTTTGCCGATATAGAGACCAGTCTCTCCAGACTGAGGAGAGAGACTGGAGAGAGACTCCACTGAGCCCCTATGAATATTTCAAGTGACATATACCAGATGAGATGTTTGAGTTGATGGCAAACAACACCAACATTTATGCCATACAAAGTGGTACACTGGGTTTCAAATCTACAAGCACAACAGAAATCAAAACTGTAGTTGGCCTCCACCTGGCTATGGGAGTGATGAAACTGCCAAAGGTGTCCACGTACTGGGAAGTAGGAAAGAATGTTGGACTTTTGAAAAACACCATGTCCCGTGACAGATTCTTCCAACTTGCACATGGTCGGGAATATAGAGAGGCCTTACAACAATGTTGATATGTTCTTCTACGATGCAAGACAGAGAAGCTGCTTCGAGCTTCCCCTGGTGGAAAATCTTTGTATTGATGAGCAAATTGTACCATTTTGTGGTACTCTGTCTACTAAGCAGTAAATTAAAAGCAAGCCAAAGTTATGGGGAATAAAAATATACTTCCTGTGTGGCAAAAGTGGCACACCTTATGATTTCCTGCTTCGTCAAAGTATGACAATGGCGCTATCAGAGCATGACGAGAAGCATCTGGGATTTGGAGCTGCAGTGGTTTACCACCTCAGTCAACGGCTCACCAAGGCCAACCACAAACTGTACTTTGATAACTATTACTCTTAATACAATGTGTTGGTGACACTCACAGACAAGAAAATCCAAGCTCCTTGGAGAGCAAGAGCCTGCCATTTTGCACAACCACCACTCATGTCTGATGAAGATATGTCAAGAGAAGAGAGAGGAAACCGTGATGCAGTTGTGAGCAGTGATAGGAGGGTGGTGCTTGGCAATATTCATTCAACAATCAACAAACAGCAGCCAGTGGCATCAAATCGTGGAAGACCTAGCATGTCTCCTGAGCCAGTCCATTATCCCAGACAACAGGTTCAGGACATCAGGCCTCTATGTGAAGTGCAGTTCAACATGAACTGCATGCCAAACTATGATGAAACAAAAAAGGCCACCAGATGCAAGAAGCCACAATACACAGGCAAAACGCATGTCTTCTGTGACAAGTGCAACATTCATCTGTGCTTTGTACCACAGAGAAACTGCTTCAAGGCAGTGCATTGGAAATAAAAATGAAAAAGATATCCACTAAACACAAACACAATTCCAAATGTGCAGACACAGAGCATGCTGAACACACAGACACGTGTTCATTCAAATAAAAGTTAAAAGTTTTTTATGTTGTCTCAGAGTTCATCTCATCATACAGCTAATCTTTTTAATATTTTCACAAACTACAGTTGCTGTTCATCAATATGATCCTTTCAAAACCTTTTACATAAATTTTGACATGGACACTGCAACAGAAACAGATGGATTCCCCTCAAAGACTTTCTTTTTATATCCATCCAGTCCTGGCGTCCACCACAATCAACACATTTTTTTTTTGTAAAAACATAAGTTGACAAAATAAATAAAAATTTCTATACTGGAGAAGAATGAAAATCAGCTGGATAAAATTTTTTTTTGCTCAGGAGAAAAAAAATATACAAACAGACCATTGAAAACATGCTCTAAATATTTAGCTCAATGACACAAATAACTTGTCTTGTTTGAGAAGATAAATGTGCATTTTAGACTGCTGTAGTGTGCAAAAGTATGTATGTTTTTATTTTTTACTGCTTCACAATAATACATTCAACAAAAATAAATTTAATCACTGACACTACTCATTGGATGAAGTTGAATAATTTGCTACATGGAAATTATTGAAAATTTTTGGCCATCAGTGCGTTAACGCTCATTAGCATGTATATAGTAAGTTATATATGCTTATGATTCTTGTTTTTTCTTGGCTTGGTCTCGTCAACAGTGTCTTTCATCAGAATCCAGTTGCCTGAGTTGAGCTTTGCTACTACATGGACATTGTCGGTGCATTTTTGACCTTAATACCAAAAAAAAAAAAAAAATTGTGGTGTGGCGTTTAAATGTGTGTTATCTATTACATGCTCTAATATTAAAACATTACAGACTAAGTTTTGCATGCTGCTCAACATTAGAGGCCCGTGTGTGGCCTTAACTCTCAAAGGCGTTCCGCTAGCCTTTGTTTGCCCTCTAATAAGGGATTGGCCTAATTATTTGACATTCCCTTAATTCTTAAGTTTCATTACAATAATTTGTAGCCACCAGTATTAGTTCCACATGTCCAACAGAGAGTGTTATAAAACATCTGCTTTTGTGTTTTAAAGGTCCTTTATAATTTTAGGTGTAACTGAGGTTTTTAAGGTCACATACACTCACATTCACACAAAGGTGAACCTCCATGTGGTCTTTGATTACAGATCAAGTCAAGGTTCTATGTTAATACTGTCAAAGTATCAAAGCAGTCAGTCCACAGAGAAAGTCAGACTGAAAAACAGCTGTCAGGAATTTTTTTTCACAGCAATGCAGTCATCACTCCCAACCACTCCTCATGCCCCGCCCACTTGGACCCACCCTCCAACTTTGCTTGGTTTCCCTGAATTGTGATTCTGTTTTGTTTTTTTGATTTTATTAGATCACTCGGGAAACACTGGTTTAGAGACTCTTTCCTGGTTGACTCGCACTTGCACTTGCACTAACAGTTGTTACTGTTGCTGCTTATATAGAGAGAGAGATGTAAAACTAGACTGAGTAGGTTTTTGGGTCTTAAAATCAAAAATACATCAGCACATACAACACTGGAGTAGAGCAAAATACAGGACCTTTAATGCTAATAATAAAGCTCTGTTGTCTTTCTCAACATGCAGTCCAGTTGCAGGTGTGTTTCAAACTTAATAATTTTTCATATTTAGATTTTGTCGTTGTGACAAAGTTTAGATAATTGTTGTTAGAACTCCATGTGTTTTGAGTGATGCTGTATTAAAAAACAAAACTTAAGAAAGAACTTGAGATACTCTGATTGAAGGACAAATCTTCAGTTTTATTTTCAGCCTCACAAATGGTGGACAGACAAAAATAGCTTGTTTCAATACCGATGTAAACAAAAATTATTTGTTTGTCTTTGGCATTTTTTTCCCCAACTAAAATATTGAATAATTATTTACTCACAAATATTAATAAAATAGGCATTATTCTTTATTATTCTGGACACAAAATCCTGCATAACATTTTCCATTATGTAAGGTTCTTTTAAATATAAAACAGGTTGTATGTACAAATATTAATTTACCTTCATTAGGGCATTTTAACAAGAGTCCTGACAGTGCACCAGTAACATATCGACGTTTACGTTGCTCATGTTTGTTTTCCATCATAAAGTATCATTACATTCATTTACAACCTTAAATAAGCTTTACAAAACACATTGCTACTGTTTAAGGAGCTTACAAACAGTCAGAACACCACAAACCTTATTCAAGTGAGCAGTTCAGTGCACAAATGAGCCAGTGTGTGTGAAAATTTAACAACACAACACTAACAACACTTGATCCTTTTATCCTTGTTGGTTTTAATGTCTAGGTAAAATAAAGCTTTAGGTAAAACAATGTACAGGACACAGCATGGTGCATTTTTAAAATGTTCACACGGTAACATTATGAGGAAAACCTGCTTCTAATTCCAAAATTTGCATTTTACTAATACGCTTGCTCAAAAAGCTCAAATAAATCCTACACTTATATTCTGTTTTGACTGAATAAGATTCGGCTCCATCAAAATAAAAACAATAAAACAAGGGTCGTGGTTACTCATTTAGTGTTTGATAGGTGCCCAGTTTTATACAGAACCACAAACAGACTTGAGTTTTTATTTTTAATGTTAGACACTTTTGTATGAGCATCATGGTGCCATGGCAGCCTTTTGACTATGGACTAACATCACTCATGAACCAACTAATTTGATCACGTCACACACACAATGTAACAAAATGCCTATGCACAGAAACAAATTTCCATTTCTGACTGGTTAATTGCTATTTAATGCAAACTACTTGTCATATAATAATCTTCCCTTTAATTTGTTACTATAAAAATAACTTTGAGACTATATATATATATATATATATATATATATATATTCTCTAAAACTTTCCTTGAGAATCCTAAATCTATCTGGTTTGCATCATTTGAGTATGGACCATTTGATCTGCTCCTTTGCAGACTGAAGAACCTGGAAATACAGAGGGCAAAATTAAATCCATATTCACGTTTATATAAACACACACATTTCTAAACAACAGCAGATTCCAAGAAAATCCGTTCAAACTATTATATGTAAGTACAAGTTATTTGGATGTGTCACCACTTTGGCAAGGTCTGGAAGCTCACACAAACTGTCACCCTGAGATGAAAGGAAATTGTGTAGGATGTTCAGAAACATCCAGTGTCACTGTCCACAGTGAAGAGAGTTTCACATTGCCCTGAATTGAGAGGGTGCCAACCAAGAAAGAATCCCCAGCTCTGAAATGGACACCTTTAAGTTTGCCTGAAATTTTGCAGCTGCCCACATGGACAAACCATATGGCTTCTGGAGAAAAGTTCTGTGGTTGGACGAGACAAAGGTTGAGCTATTTGGCCTAAATGACAAGAAGCATGTTCGTAGGAGTCAAGGTGAGGCTTTCTAACTTAAAAACACTGTATCAACTGTCAACCATGATGGTGGTAGCATCATGCTCTGGGGCTGTTTTGCAGCTAGGGGTACTTGTGCTGCGGTAAATGGAATAATGAAGAAGGAAAAGTACCTTCAAATTCTTCAAATGCACTTCAAATCAACAGTTAGACGACTGAAAGTTGGACACAATTGGGTGTTCCAACATGAAAATGATCCCACCCACCTCTACTTTCAATAAACTTACGTCCAACTTTTTGGTGGTGCAGGTGATTGAAAATATAACAGAAGTAGATGTAATCAACCCTCTCTTCCACTTCTACATGAGTATCACGCTCCATCGTTCACTGAGTCCTCAATCCTACAATTCAAAGCCACTGCCATTTCAGCACTGAGATTATTGTTCTTCCCTCATTCTGACAGCAGGGGGCACTTGGAGCTCAGGTTATATTCACTGCCCCAAATGCAATGGAATTGTGATTTGAAGTGCACTCATATCTGCCCACACTTCTCTGTTTAGGGCCTCTTAGTGTATAACAGTTGTGTTGTGGTTGACACTATTGCCTGCTGGTTTCTGGCTGCTGTGTCCTCAAAACTTGAGCCAATTTGGGAATGTATGAGACAGTTTCATGATAGAAGATTCATTTTGTAGCGGGACATGTCTCACACAGAGAACCCTCCACCTTTACCTGGTGGTTCTACTCCACAACAGTCCAAATCGAAACATTTAGCTTTTTTACTTAATTATTTGACAATTTCAGATTTCATATAAAGCATGCAAGCACGAGTTGTTGCAAACTACAACATTTACATGCCTTTGCACATTTAAAGACATAGTGTATAAAAGAATGTTAAATAATAATATAATTTTAAAACTTATCTGCTGATATTTGATATTTTCAGTCCAGAGCTTGAAATAGAATATTACAGCTACATATTTTATGTAATGCAGCCTCCACCACTAACCAGCACACAGCCCTGCGTGCTGCAGTTGCTCTCTATTTTTCAGAGGAAAATATGCCTCAAAGACGAAGACTTAAGCTCAGAAAGAAAAAACAATAGCTTTGCCCTTCCAGCCAGCTGTTTTTAATTGGCTATTTGGTTATTCAGCCTGCCCATTGGTGACTATACTGTAAGAAGCAGACATAAACACACCACACTTCTGAGAGTGTATTATGACAGAAAATGATACAACAATGTAATTGACTTCACCCATTGGTGGAACTACTCAAGGTATGTCATGTTGTAGTTTATTCAATAGCTGTAGTTAAAAACAAAGGGACATGGAGGTCCTGACCCCCATACCATAATATGATGAACTTCCACATTGTTTCATATGCTGAAATATAAGTGCTTTCTCAGACTGTTTTCTTATTTCAGGTTTTCTGTCATGATACGTGTACCTACATAAAAATATGCAAGAAAAGAAAAATCACTGACCAGTACAGCTCATTCAGACTAAGCTTTCTAATAAGTGCAGTGAAGTTAGTAAAGACTTACATTAGAGGTGAGGGCCAGTTTCTCTGTTATGTGCTGTGAGGGTTAAAGCGAAAGAACCTTAGAGCATGAGTAGCACACACACCCACACACATTTTCATTCCTACAGAAAAGCAAGAACACATCACAGCAGCCAGAAAGGGCATCAGAAAAACTTTGATTCCCAAAAATGAATATGGCAGAAGTAGTCACAGGGATTTGTAAAGGAGGTTTGTTAGTGCACAGTACTTAAGATTGCCACTTTGCCTTAGGACATTAATCCAATTTTCTGTTTTTTTTAAACCCTTCAATCCATTCACATTTGTGTAGTGTACAGTGCTTGGGAAACACAGCCATGCTGGCTGACTACTGAGCCTGCATGATGATTTTAGCCATCAGAATAACTATTCAGTTCATTTCTGTGTGCTGACTGCAGGATTGCATACGTTCAGAGAACAGACAGAACAGTTTTCTGCTGTTGGATTGCTGTCCTCCTGTGACTCAGTAGGGTGGGTGTGTTGTAATCATTTAATTTATTTTGCTGTCTCTTGACTTCTAATCTACTTTGCCAACAAAAGTAAACAAACATTTAAGCTAAATAAGATTCAAAAAACCTCACAAATCTTCATATTTCCTGACACTACAAGATATTTTTGCCAGAAACAGAATGGACAACATTTCAGGCATATTTCACACGAGGTATAGGTTTGCTGGGTTAGGGTAAGTTTAAATGCTTTATTTTGCTAATATAATTCATTGTCATTGTCATTTTCATTGTCATGCAGATGAACGATAACATCAGGTAGCTACCTTTGGCATTAATAGCTGTTCTATTTTTTTTTTTTTTTATTAAATAAATTAATTCCAAAAAATTTTTATCATAAGACATTTTTTCTTTCTTTTCAAACCCTTCTGACTTTTTGGTCAAGATTTAAACCATATAACTGTAATGCCTCAGTTTGAGTTTGGCCAGTTGGCTGCTGTGGTTTCAGAAAGTATTGAGCCTTTTTAGACTTTGCACAGATTTGTATTTATTATAAGTATTTACTATCGAGATTTTTTTTAAATAATACAAGTATGTAATTTTGGATTCCATCTGCAGCTGACAGAATTGATTGGAGATGCTTTAGAATGGTTCATACCTTCATATGCAGTCCTACAATTCAAATTACATGTCAGCACAAAGACCAAGCCATCAAGTCCAATCTCTGTAGCCGTGAGCAAAGACGTATTACAAAGAAGACTATGCAATGCTGGAATTGCTGCCAAATAAGCAACAAAGTACTGATCTAAGACTCTTGAAAGTAAGAGCTTGGTTCTTAGTTTTAACAAAAAACAAACAAACAAATAAATAAAAATATCAATAGATAAACAAAGAAACAAAAAAACCTGCAGAAAGTGAAGGAGTCTGGATACTTTCTGAAGCCACTGTAAATACAATGAATGCATGTGTGTGTGTGAATCTGAAACTACAATGTATGTGTTTGTGTGTGTATGTGAGTTACCTGGGCCACACTTTGCTCAGATAATGGGTTCTCATCCGCCTGTGAAACACAATCATATCATTGGGCGGACAAAGAAAAAAAGTCATGCAAAGCACTCCATACACACAAACACACAATACACACGTGGAGCAGCACAAAGAACATCAGCTCTGTCCAAATGCTATTAAATACTGTTCTGTTGTATTAAAAGCGCATTTGTTAACAGCTCGACCAATCACAACTCATTAGTATTTTAAACTATGCTAGTGGCTTTAGGGTCTGGGGACAATCACTTTTCTTTCCGCAGACTTAAATATCTCTACAACTTGTATATTTTCTTCAAATTTACATCAATTCATTGTCCCCAGACGATAAAAGCCAGTGGTTTTGATGTTCTGCTGAGTGTTCTTCTAGCACCACCAGGGGGTAATGGTGTGACAGATAGAAAACAGCCAGCCAGGGTTTTATCCTCTGTTTGTCATGCTCTCTCTCCAAACATTTACCTCATCTGTCTCGCCCATCCCTCCTTGGTCCCTCCACTGTTTCTATCACACACTCATTCGTTCATCTATTCACTCCACCTCTGGTCTCTTTGACTCTCTCTCTCACCCTCTGTCTGTCTACAGCAGCTGGCTCTTGTCTGTCTGTCCCTCTAGGTTACCAGTGATGTAATCAAACAGGATGAAGCCATAGGCTGTCTCTGACATTAGCTGACACCAATCAGAGGAAGAAGAGACACAGGGAGAAGGAGAGAGAGAAAGGTAAAGCAGGTAACAGGAAGAAAAAAGCCAGTCAGAAACATTACAACCATGACTCTTGATGTGGTCAATTTGAACTGGCCAATCAGATGCTCAGATGTTTAATAATAAAACAATGGCTTTTGTTTTCTTTATTTGCAATAGTTGGAGAAAATACATTAATATGATTGACCCATGAAGCAAGAACTATGGACTTACCCTGTAGCTGACCTTCTGTAGGACCTGCTGTGGATCACTCTCCAGAATCACCCTGTTAACAGGATCAAGCAAACCAATCAGACCACAGCACAATTAGGACAAAAGTTATTTTATAGACTTGTACAACGGGTTCCAAACTTTTCCAACTCATGGTCTATTTGAAAATCTCAAAAATCCAACCTTTCCCCGCACATATTTTACCCTAATGACACCAAGTGAGGTTAGACAGCTCTTTTTTGATTTTCCTTTCATGTATGCATGAACGTGTAATTTCACAGTTTTACACTTGATTTATTCACAATGGGCCATAGTAAATAATTTGACAATTCATTTTTAAATAATTTGAAATCGTAAATAAAAATATATATTTGTTACACCTCCAATCTCCTGTAAAGTTTTTTTCCCTCTTACCCTCCATCAATGATTTCATCCACAACCAGGAACACTCCTTCCATGTTATCGAGCAGGCACCTCTGCTCCACATTTTTTCTGCAGAAAAATATACAAAAAATTATTCCCCCCAAAAAAGACAATTCACATTAATTATGCCGCTATTGCTGAGTCACTAATAACTTGATGAGAGAAACAAGACACTCAAAACCTCTCTTCTGATTGGCTCCAGAGAGGATATTTTTTGCTTCCTAAAACCCTTATGGATAAACATTACAGCTAAAACACTGGAGAAGAGTCAAATATGAATCCAATCTGTTCACTGAAGACACAGACTGTCCTTTGAAAGAATTTGTATAGTATACACTCTGTGGCTGAATGACTTTCAACTCAATTAGTAAATCTTTGACCATTGACCAAAAAGACCATGCAGCATCTACACAGACAGTTTGCAATAGTCTGTAATCTTTAATACCAAATAATAATATCATCTCTCAATGTCTCAATCACTCACACTCTGCATTACTACTGCATTGGTTCCCATGGCAACTACATCAACTGCTGTTTGGCTTTTAACGGTGCAGTCAACAGCAAGGGATTCTGGTGTTGAATTTTACATCAGTTTCAACATGGAGACTCGTATCTCTGAGAAGCAGTGCCAGAGGAGTGTTAGCGTGGAGGATTGTGATGATTCCCATTAGCACTGATGCTGCTGAGGCTGCACCAAGCAGGATCCAAGCCTATCATATCACAGCGATGCATGTGAACTGAAAACGACAAATTCTGTTTCAGTACCAATCATTGAAAATGTATTTCTTGGGCCTGCCCAGTTTGTCTTTTTTTATGGAAAATTTAATCATTATTGTGTTATCCAACTCATTGAAGCTTTCACCCAAGCAACTTTTTTTTCCAGGTTTTGTGAGAGAACATACCTGAGAATCTGACTGAGCGAGTCAAAAAGGCAGTTCAGCACTGACATCAGCATCAGCTAGAGAAGGGAAAGTGAGAAGAGAAGGGAAAAGAGAAAGAAAAAACACGAGGGAGACAATATTATGTTTCACAGTTGGAGTCGATCCATTTTTATTTCTACTTTGGGGCAAAGTTTGACCAATTAAAAAAAATGTTTGAGGCCAAATTGTTGGTGAGCAGACACAAAGCAAATAAAAAATTCAGTTATCTTGATTCTGTGTCATTTACAGAATCAGATTTACAATCGTTTGGTCGTCAGAAGATAAAGTGAAAACACAACCTTGGCACATATTTTGCTTTGTAACTGTTATTTAAGTGCTAGCCAATATTGCCCAAATCCACCTCCAGCAGACACAGTTGACCATTATCAATCATATGAAGACGTGCATGTGTCCACCTGGCGAGCACAAATGAAATTGTCATTTTGCTGAATGCTAGTTTTCACCTGCTCTAGCACAAGTAACTGTCTTTTTAGTGATGCTCAGTTCACCAGACCTTTTTGCTGAAAATGCCATTTTCTGGACTAAGCTGGACTAAGAGCTCTACAGCTTTGTTCCTTCTGTCTGCTAAAATTTTGAGTTTTTCTTTTTTCTAAGCTCTTCACCCAATCATTTATGTTTTCTCATCTTAGTTTTTCATCATTTACAATGTGTCAGCAACAGTCCACTGCTGCTCCAGTATTTAAATTAGAAGATAAAGTCCCAAACACAAACAACATTTGTGGGTGGAGCTGTGTGACCCAACAAAATATAGCTTGATGCAGAGAAAAGTGGACTAGTAGCGGGAGAAGATTGAATAAAAAAAACAAAACAAAACAAAACAACACAGAGTGGGCTACCCAGCCCAAAAAGAAATGTACCCTAACCCTTTATCGGTTTGTCTCCTTTCTATTTCATTATCAATAAACAAGACATCTACACAGCATGCTATCCTGCATCAACATATGTGCAGATCTATATCATTAACAGCATTTCAATTTATGATTTTTTAATATCAAAGCATGATCAATGCCAACACCACTACTTTGCATCTTGCTTAAGGTTTATTGAGCAAATTTGTGGAAGCTTTAGAGGGCACTATTTGGTAGATGAACAGGATGCACAACCCTGCAAGACTCAAATCATCTCTTTGTTCATTTTATTATTTTCTGGGGACTGAGAAAAAGGCATTGCTTTGTCAGTGCAAACTAAATTCACCTTACCTCGTTCTCCTGAGCACTTCCCACAACATAGAAGAAGAGATCTATGCTGCCTTTATAGACGATAGTCATCCCCTCCAGGAAAGCTATCTCATCTGGAGAGAAGGGGAGGGAGATGAAAGTTACAATGTTAGGCTCTCTGCATCCAGAATATTGTGATAGTGGGAGAGGGTACGTGCACTCCCGTATGCCACATTAAGGTGACTATGCTATTAGAGTGTAATAAAAATGATAATTTATAAGCGCCTTGCAGAACCCTCAAGGACACTTCAAGTACGTTCAGAAATCAAGACATCAATAGATAAAATCAACATACAATCAAGAAATGGTGGATAGTGTAGTTGCAGTTACAGTGAGTAGGCAATCTTAAACAGGTGGGTTTTGAGTTTGTACTTGAAGATTGGGAGAGAGTCTGAGTTGCGGATGTGTGGTGGCAGAGACTTTCAGAACTGCAGAGCAGAGTGGCTGAATGCTCTGCTTCCCATGGTCCTGAGACAAGCAGAGGGCATAGTGAGTTGGTTTGAGGAGGACAATCTAGGGGAACAGGCTGAAGTGGCCATGTGAAGGAGGTGAGTCGGAGGTGCAAGGTTGTGGATGGCCTTGAAGGTGTACAGGAGGAGTTTGAACTCTATTTGTTGCTTAGCCAGGAGCCAGTGGGGTAATGTGATGGCATGAAGGAGTTCTGGTGATGATATAGGCAGCAGAGTTCCTCACCAGTTTGAGCTTTTAGAGGGACTTTTGAAGGAGACCGAAAAGGAGAGTGAAGCAGTAATCAATGCAGGAGGTGACAAGGGTGTTAACAAGGATGAAGGCAGTATTAGGAGGTGAGGGAGAATACTAGTGAATGGGTAGGGGTCAGATTGGAGTATGGAGTGTGACTTTGCATGAGCTTGAAAACATATGGACGCTAAGTTTAAAGAGAGGCTGTGTGACAGGTCCACCAATTACAGCTCATCTTAAGAATAGCAACTAGACAAATAAATATGCTGCAATTCATGTATGAAAAACACCCAACCAAAGAAGATGGTATATGACTGCAGAAGTTACTGCACAAGTAAGGCCCTCAAGTCCATCAAATCAAGTATAAATGGAAAGAACTGTATCTGTAGTTTTAGCAGCTGTCCGTGCAAACGTCTGCAAACTAGTAAATCTGAGGCATAAAACAGATAAACTTATGTGAGAAGAAAAAGATGTGAAGATAAAATGAAAGATGGAATTTTCAAGCAATGAGGGAATGAGGGAGCAAGACAAGGAAGAGTGCTAACAACAATGAGGGAAAGAATGCAATAAATAACAGAAAGGTAAAACAAAACAATGAGGTGAGAGGGGATCTAGCCTGAGAAATGTAGTAGAAAGAAAAGAGAAGAGAAGAAAAGGAGGAATGAATGGGGGGTTTTGGCAAAAATCTGAGCTACATGAGTGGAAGATGAAGAGGCCAGAGGGTAAGGAATCAGGTATCAGCTGTGTGAAACTCCCACTTCTCCTGAAAATGAAACTCATTTTGCAGTACCACAAAAACAAAACACAAGAAGGTGTCATAGTTCCCTGAAAAGACAAATTACTTTACTTTAAATTATTATTTACATTTTATATGCAAAAATGTCAAAAATGCTTCATGAATTCATGATCTAGACATGACCAACTATGATCCAGGTCTTCAGTGGAGAACTTGAGGCCACTATCTCATAGAAGTAATAGACTGCAAGATGGCTAAAAGTGTTATAGACGACATTGGAGACACGTGTGAGCGGAAGCGTTAAGTATAATACACGGATGGTTACAGCCTGCAGGAAAATGAAGAGAAACACAGAGCTGAGCTTACTGTCTGCTTTGTGCGTCTTGTTGAAAACATTCCTCTCAAAGTTCTTCTGCTCCTTCATGGAGGGGTAAAGCTCGGGGTCATAGTACTGAAACCGCAATTAAAGAAAACAGAATTAGCTGTGGTATGAACACTCGGTTGAACATTTTATTTCATTCCCTCTGGAGCTCTTTCTCTGAAACATGTCAGAACAGATGACAGTGAGGAGGTGTGAATAACTATCCTCTAAATATACCAACAGACTATACAAATGGTTTCAGCACATAATAAGAATTATAAAAATGTGCATTTAATAAAACCCTAATTATTATTGCTTGCATGAGCAGCAAAGCTGCATAGTGGTTATTTCTGTTGCCTCACAGCAAGAAGGTCATGAGTTCGGTTCCTGGCCTGGGGCCTTTCTGTGCGGCGTTCCTCCCATGTATGTGTGGGTTTCCTCTGGGTCCTCCTGGTTACTCCCACCATCCAAAGACATCATGTTTGGGTTTATTGGTGACTCTAAACGGCTCTCACCGTGGTTCGCTGAAGTCCCAAAGATTTAGAAAAGGCTTTGTAACCTTTTCCAGACTGAGACATGTCAATTACTTTTATTCTTATCTGCTCCTGAATTTCTTTGGATTGCGGCATGATGTCTTGTGTTCAATATGGCTGACTTCACCTTGTCAGACAGGTTCTATTCAAGTGATCTCTTGATTTGAAAGGTCTGGCAGCAATCAGGCCTGGGTGTGGCTATGAAAACTGAACTCAGCTTTCCACAACAATATGATTAATCACAGTTACCTCATCATTTAACAAGGGGGGCAATTATTTTATCACACAGGATCACTTAGGTTTGGATAATGTTTTTCTCTTAAATAAAATCACAGAAAAAACTGCATTTTATGTCTACTTGGGTTATCTTTGTTTAATATTTAAATTTGTTTGATGATCTGAAACAGTTGAGTGTGACACATGCAAAAAAGTAAGAAATCAGGAAGGGGGCAAATACTTTTTCACAGCACTGTACATATTAGGAGATTTACATAGAGAAATATAAATGTAATCATTACAACCCTAGAATCACCCAAGATTTCCACATTAAATATATTGAAATTCACACAACAAAATAATGCAAAATTATGCCTAGTGTTAGTGTTTCTCATTTTATTTAACTGATACCAGCCTCTCCGTTTACTGTTCTCCTTCAGTCAAAATCAGAGCTGTGTAAACAAATATCTCGAAAAAGTGTTTGGCTAGATGCTGAGAGAAAAGGTTTCCAGAGGGAATTGTGAAGTGTGCTGCCTCAAGTAATGTCACCTGAGTCAGCATTATCAGAGGCCAGTCGCCTGTAAAATGAATTGTCAAAGACTGCAGTTCCAGGGCGTCTGCTGGAGCACATACCACAAATCTCAAATCTGTTTTATGGCCCTCTCCTGCATGTCACCCCCTCTGTCTCCACCATACTCCCATAGTTCATTCATTTATTCATCTTCAACCATGGTGGGGGTGCTGGAGCAAATCCCAGTTCACTCTGGGACAGGGCGGGGTTCACCCTGGACAGGTCTCCAGTCCATCACAGGGCCAACATGCAGAGATAGACAAATGACTCACACTCACACCTACGGACAATTTAGAGCCACCAGTTAACCCAAACATGATGTCTTTGGACGGTGCGCGGACACCGGAGCGCCCGGAGGAAACCCAGGCCTCAGGCCTGGTAATTGAGCCAGCAAACTTCTTGTTGTGGGGTAACAGTACTAAGTGTTAACCATTATGCCGCCGCCATGCTGCCCACTCCCATAGTTAAATTCCTCAAAGAGTCACTTGAGGATAGCTCTAAATGTAATTAAAAGTCCACGGACCCCCATGTTAAAAAGTAAGCTTAAAACAACAACAACAACAACAACAACAACAACAACTAAAAACCTGACTAAATAGTTTTACAGGTTTAAAGTTTGGTTTATATAACTCAAACATATTTAAAGTCAGGACAATATTTAAATTGTATTGCCAAACCACAACAGAAGTTATCTCATCAAGTTTGACATGGGAGCAAAGAACATCTCAACTCATTGAGAGGCTGCTTTGGCTCTGTGGAAACAACTGATTACTGTAATCAACCTAAACTGTTGTTAACACTGGCAGCAACATTTTCGATAGCCATTGTCTAAGATTCTAAGCATCTAAGATCAGTTTTATCTTACCTTTGACAGGAGTCTGTTGCCATCATTATCAAGAATGAAAATGGCTTTCACTGTGTAGAGGGAAGGTTCCTGCAACAATAAGCAGAGAGGTGATACTTCAGTTTTGCTGAGCCACTTCAGGGAAACATCTAGGCCATAAGGCCACAGCTACAGTCAGACAGTTAGTAGCCCTTACCCTATATCAGCTGACCACTGTATTGTACCCATTTTTACAATCCCAATAAATCGTGATTTTCCTGTTTGTATTCACTCAAGGCCGAACATAAAAAAAAACAAACAAACAAACAAACAAACAAAAAAAAAACAAAAACACACAAGCGGCCCAGTCCAACCAATTTCTACCACATGATTTTGTTCTGGTTTTTCCAATTCATCTTTTTCAGATGTGGAAACACCAACCGTTATTTTTTTCCATCCTTCCATCCATTCATCCACCCGAAGAGTTTTCAGACCCGGGACAAAGTTCTGTTATGCACTGACTAGCATAGATTCACAGTCAGAGTGTATCACAGAACTTAGACCAGGAACTTAAAACATTCTTGATATCCAGGCACTAGTTATATTGACTGAATGTAAACAGATGATTCATAAAACCAAGTACTGGACAAATTAAAATTTTGAGATGATGATGGCATTTCGCTCAAATGTGCAACATCTAAATAGTGTTAGAGGGAAAAAAGCAAAGGATGAAAAGATTCACTGGGATTCTGATCATTCTTCACTTTTATACATCTGGTATATAAATTAATTTCAACATCTTCATGATTACATGAAGCTCATGTAATATATTTAAAAAAAAATTCAAATGAAAAAATCTGTTATTTGTACAAAAAGGCACAACGGAAAGTTTTAGTGGACCCACTCACATATTGCGTATATTTCAGTGACCTTTTTATTTTTGCTAACTAACATTTTAGGCATACTTTCTTAAACCCTAGAGATAGGCTAGTTAGTTAAAGGTAACCTGTGGAGATCTTGACAACTAGTAGTGTTATGGGCTTTCATAAATCCAGTTTTTGTTTGTATCTCAGACACGCATGCAGGTATTGCACTTTTCTGCTGATCCTGGGTTAACAGTGGCAACATGCCAGTGAAGAACACTGGAAGCTGACAAACAATTAACCCCTAAACGCCTGAATATTACGTATGTTGCAAGTAATAAGTAAATCAAAAAATTTATTGTGTTTTTACTTTCAATATGCTAAATTAAATGAAGGGTGTTCATTTCACTATAGCACATAACATAGATAGAAATTTGGATATGTTGCAAGTTTGCAACAACAGGCCATAATGCATGTTAATAAGTAGGTCATGGATTCAGACAAAACCAGGAGACCAATTTAGATGCCTGCAAACAATTTTTCAGACAAAAAAGTTACATAAAAATTGGGGCCTCTTGTAGCTTGGACTTGACTGTTTTTCTTAGCTAGTTGTATTTATCTTTACAATTTTTCTAAATTTTGGAAATGATAACAAAACAGGACTTTCTACCTTTAACAGCTACCATAATACACCCCATATTATAGCTAACAATGCTACAATGCTAATTTCCACAATTAGCAAGTTTTCAGATCCCTTTAAAATAAATGAGTCTAAATTTGGCACATGCCTTAATGCAGCAAAGAAAGCAACCAAAGAATACACCATGGGGGGGCTAGCAGTGACTCAGTGGGTTGGGACTTATCTTGGGAACCGGAAGGTCACCGGTTCAGCCTAGAAAACCAAATGTGGAGTGTGGATATGGACATTGAGTATGTCAGAGTATAAATGTAATTTTTACATTGATTTCAGTGTGTGTACCAAGGAAAATGTCCCGGAGGATCAATTTGACATTTTGGAAAATTTGGATACGGAGTCACCAAAGGGCAGAACGGCAGCATAGTGGTAGCATAGTGGTTAGCAGTGTTGCCCCACAATAAGGTTGCTGGTTCAGTTCCCAGGTCTGGGGCCTTTCTGTGCGGAGTTTGCATGTTCTACCCGTGCCTGCATTGGTTTCCTCCAGTTTCCTCTGGTTTCCTCCCACCGTCCAAAGACATCATGTTTGGGTTAATTGGTGATGCTAAACTGTCTGTAGGTCTGAGTGTGAGTGGTTAAAGATGAAGATGAAAAGATGGAGTCACTTTAGTCACTGGTAGGTGAATCTAAAAACTATGGAAAAGAGCCAGGCTTCTCACTGCTTATAGTCTTTCTGCTCAGCTAACTGACTGCTGAGCAAAAATAAAATTAAATATATGAGGAAATGCATTTCCTAAAACACCACACTAATACTGTCATTATAGGTAACAGCAAAAGGTTGAACTACTTCAAAGGAAAACAAGGACTGTATTTGATCCCGTCAAGGACAGTTTTTTTGGATTGATTCCACACCAATATTCTGTGTAGAACATTGTTTTAGATCTGTAATAGAAATAATCTTCATCCACACTAAAGGACCTAAAAACAAATAGCATGGCCATTCATCTACACAGCTGCTATGTCAACAGGAAGCAGATTGTCAATGTTGCAGCTGCAACTTTAAAATGCACAATTTACTAGCAAACACAAGATCAACCTCCATTTGGCATCCACCTCTGAATGCTACATGGGCAATGCAATTACAAAAAATACAAAAACAACAATGTTGCAATGATGTTTATCCCTGTAAAGAAGTCAGCCCAGAAAACTAGTGTTGTTAGAGCCATCTCCCATCTGTTGATGATAGGATGACTATTTACAAATGATTAATTTTACTATTATAATGATTATTATTACAAAATCTAACTGACAGAAAGTGCAGTAAAGGATGCACTTGTTATCATGTCTGTAAACCCCCCCCCCAAAAAAAAAAAAACAAAAACAAAAACAAACAAAAAAAAAAAAAACTACACAAAACTGGTTAATCTCGGTTCGGTATGGTTGTGTTCAATGTTGTTTGGGTAGTTTGGATTGGGTTGGGCTTGGTTAGGAGAGAGTATGGTGGGTTAGGTTTGTGTTGCGATAGGTACATATCTGATGAAGTAATTTTTGTTGTTAATGTTTGTGGGGGTTTTTTTGTTTGTACATTTGTATGAATGTGCAGGCTGTTCTTCAGTCTTCAGGTGCCTTCTAGTGGTTCCATCTGGTTAAATATGACTACAGTTTTTTTTAAACTGTAGATGTTTGTGTTTAAGTTCAAATACTTGTTTACTGTCATCCAGTTGATGATGTAATGCTGTAGTGGTGCTCTATGACTGAAACACCAGACAGCAGGAGTGAATAAAAATTGTTAAGGGGCAAAAGACACAATGTCCAGATTCTGCAAACTATAAACAGAATCCCCCTTTAAAAAAAACAAAACAAAACAGAAAAACACAGGAATTGGCTTTCTTTCTTTCAACAGTTGTTTGACTTCTTTGCATGAAATATTCATGATTAACATCAGTAACATTAATGATTCCAATTTGAAAAACCCCTGATGTTGTCGTCATGGTGATATTGGTCTGGATCGGGAGGCTACAAACGAATAACACAAAGCTTCTTAGAAATTAAGAGTGGAGCTCTAGTTTTCTAATAAACTAATTTCCATGAACTCATGACGTGTTCCATCAGGATGAAGAAAAATTCATTAGGAAAGGACAGGTTTCCTTTAACCTCTCAACTTCAGTGTTGGGAATTTGCAAGGTGGGTGGGATTCAACAAAAAGGTGCTGCAGAGTTGCACATTGGAACTGTATGATCCAGTGTTTGTGTACTATGCACATCAGGACTCTGCTGCTTTAAACTTTCTGACCACTGTTTATTATAAAAATTTTAGATTTTTTTTTTTTTTTAATCTGTTCCTTGTGAGTCCTCCCTAATTTATGAGAGCATACAGACTGAAGATTATACCTGTAGACAGAGACACACAGAAAAGGGAGTGGATGAGAGCAAGAGAGAGGTAGACATGAAGGATTGACACATTGGCTGTGGGGAAAGGGGGGCCAGGAGAAAGAAAAGGAAGGAAGATTTAGACTCCTACATTAAATGCAGCATTGCTCAAAATTATACTTTACACAAAATAAAAGTTAAGATTAGCAGAACAATGTAATTAAAGCATCAAGACTACTCATTATGCAGACTTTTAATTGAGTTATCATATATATTCTATGCATTGGCATGTAAGCATCATTTAATGTGTTAAAGGTGGTGGGGTGGAGCTGATTTAAACTTTTAGAGGTTACAGTAATCTTAATTACTACGAATGCCAGCTAAATTTAGCCTGTGGCAGAGCAAAAAGTACATTTACACTAGTATAGTAAAGTACAATTTTGCCAGCTACTTCATACTTATCAGTGACATCTACCTTGGCCAGCAAGGTTACTTATTAGGGAAAAAAAATAAGAGGATAACTATTGACACTGTAATGTTGTAGCTTTAACTTTGGTAAATGAATAGTTCCTGCTGCACAGAAGAAAAAAAAGTTTCCTACTCAAATATGAAGTACGGATCAAATGAAGACCTGTAGTGAAGAACCTCGTGTACCTCAAGCAAATGCAGTCTTCAGGCACTTTCCACGACGCACAGATTACCAAAAATATGAAAATATAGGCGGAAACGTTTGAAGAGAAAATGAATAGATAAGAGAGAAGATTGAAGTCAGAGAGAAAGAGTGGGGAGAAACACTGGGTAAGTGGTGCGCGGGGTAAGTGAAAAAAGAGAGAGAGAGAGAGAGAGAGAGAGAGAAAACAGTGGACGTGGCACGTACTCTGCTACACACGTCAACCGATCTGTTGTGCACATTTGTTCAACACAAGCAGGCATTTAAACAGCCAGGCCTGCTTTGACTACACCGCACTGTCTCACACTCCGGCTCTTCCTGCGGGGTCCAGTCTCCCCTGCTTTCTCCAAGTGATCTCTGCAGGAGGTGGCTCTCTGTTCCACAGACCTTCCTGTTGAGCTCCCAGCTGACTGTGTGAGGATAAGTGGATAACAGCTGTGCCTCAGCTAGCCATTGCAGCAGAGTTAACTTAACACCCTGATAAGTTGTCGCGTTGTAACCGGCACGGACCATCGGCTCTGTATTTACACAGCAAGTGTAATGAGAAAAGTGAGGCTTAGGGGCTCGCTCGCCGCTGCACGTGAAGCTCCGGGCAGATCGGGCCCGGGCGCCCTCTGACAAATAACATGACGGCCGGTCAGGATCAGTCACAGTCAAATCAATTAATCACTGCAAATAAAACTATTTTTTTTCTGAACAAGCTGCAGCCGAGTCCCCTCTCACCCCACAGCCCCCCCCCCCCCCCCTCCCCCCACCCTCTATGCTCCTCCACTGAAACGGCCATAGAGCAACAAATGTCCCGCACCTTATTAAGAACAAGAATTCAAGTAAATCCACCAGCAGCCGGCCACCGCACCCGCCGAGGAGTCGCTCCCGGAAAAAGAGGGGTAGACTCACCAGAGACGCGGAGTCCATCTCGGTCGCCGTACTCGCTCTCTCGCTCGGTGTGTTGACGTGGACAGCTCTGAGCTGTCACATAGAGATCACTGCCTCTTTTTATTTATTTTTTTTTTAACAGAGCCGCGCTCCCGCTGCCTCAGCAGCCAACCGGAGAGAAGCACGGGACGGAGTCGGCATCCGAGCGCGCTCCCGGCGCTTTCCTCTTTCATAATAAAAGTCGCTATTCCTTTTTTGTTTTTGTAATGTGTCCAGGCTAGATTGTGGTTTTTTACACTTTGGTTAAGCAATACCGTAATTTTCATTTAATTTTACGAATTTGCATCACAGGCATGTCTTTTATAACTAAGATCCTGAAAGGATTAGTGAAACATGGTTTATGGAGTGTACTGGTGAAACTGGGAAAACATACAAACCCTTTATTTCGGTTTCCTCCGGGTGCTCCTGTCCACCGTCCATGACATACGTCTTTGGGTTGGTGACTCTAAATTGTCTGTAGGTCTGAGTGCGAGTGGTTGTTGATCTCTATCTAGCCTTCTGTGTGTTGGCCCTGAGATGGTCTGGTGACGTCTCCAAGGTGAGCGAGGATTGGCTCCAGTACCCCCACCCCCCGCGACCCGGAAATAAATAAGCTGTAAAATGATTGCTTAATGTGATAGAGATGACAATACCAGTGTTGTTACAATTGCATTTTATTTCACTACAAACATATAGTTAAAGCTGTTGATTAAAGCATTTCATATAGTTGTATATTTTGTTTAATCTCTTGTTCAACTTCAACAGTAGAATAGATACTTGGGTGTAACACCCTCTCTTGGTCTTTCGGATGGCACGAAAGACTACAGCAGAGAGGTTTTGAAAGCACACAGAGAAAAGATTAGATGAAATTCAAATGTCAGATGTTCTTCAAAAATGATAGAAAAAGATATCTAATAAATGAACATGGTGTTAAATCCGTCCCAGAATTTTCAGAGAGGGAGAAAAGAAAAAGGAGACAATGGCAGAATTCTCAACAAAACAGGTGCATAAATTTGAAAAGATTAGCTGCAGTAGAATGTTTTATGGCTGGAATAACGGCAAAATAATCGCCACACCACACAATGCAGAATAACTTTTGCCTGGCAGCTCCAGCTCCACCGAACAACCTGAAACTCCTCACCTGCCTGCACCCAAATATTCTACAGAGAACAAAAGAGGGAGGAAAGTTTTTGACGTCAAGGGCAAAGGTGTATTGAAAACATTACCCAACTAATGCAAAATTTGAAAATGCTCTAAGGAAGATGGACCAGTAGAAGAAAAGATTCGGCATACTACAGAAAATTGAGAGATTGATGATATTTTTTATTTGTCAAAGCTTACTACAAAACAATATGATGCATGCAATATGATGCGTTATGATCAGATATGACGGGGGTCCATATTAAGGAATTATCCAGGATGTTTACTCTGACAGCTTGGTGAAAACTATGAGCAACAAGTTTTTCTGGCCAATGAAAGATGATATCATTAAGAGTCAGCCAAATGCTATACTCAGACTGCTCCCTGAGGCTCAGCCAGTTTAAAAAAAAAAAAAAAGGCATGTGATGTGGGATCCTACGATTTGGGCAGAAATATGCTCTGTTCTTTACCATGAAGGACTGGACAGAAACCTTGGTCAACATGCAAGCTTAACTGATCAATTAATCTGATATGCTCTGATAAACCAGTTGCATCCATCTAAAAATTGCTGAGTGTCCTTGTTTCCAGATACTTGAAGTAAGTTTGCAACTTGTTTGTAAGTATCAGCACATAGAGGAATAGAATTAATGTTCATTAATGTTTTTAGTTTAAATTCAGAGTAAACACAGGAAACTTGTGCTACAAAAAAAAAAAAAAAAGGACCAGACTCAGTGACTGGTCATTGACTAACTCCCTAGCAACAAACTTTCGCCCTTCCCTATGTGCCCTAAAGATAATATCTAACCCGGCCAGAGAACAGTTATAGCTAACATGTCTTTGCGGTCATCAGGTGGGAACCTCCTTTCACCGGTGTCTCGTCTAGTTAGTCCCACCACCCCTCACCACCTCCAGGAGGCTAGATAGTAATCACTGGTGTCCAGCCATCACCACTCCTCACGAAAAGACAACCATCTCAAACGGCCATACCGTCAACTACTCTGACCTCTCGCCAACTGCACCAGTGAAAGCAGGGTGGAGATACAGACCCTGGTTCAGGTAGGGGGGAGAAAAAGAAGAGGTTTGGGTAGGGGGCATGAAAGTATAGAGGGTGCAGGAGGTGGAGGACAAGCTACACTAGCAGATTCAACAAACACACTGTATAGCTTTGTAATAAACAGACAGAGAATCGGATGAGGAAGATGGCGGTTTGCTCCTTCCCTCACATCTTATAATTTTGTTTTCCAGAGTTCAATGGGCAGAGGTAGCAGGCTGGTAGAAAAAAATAATTTGTTACTGTAGTTCCACCAGTTGAAATTCGTAACGCCTCTGTATATCTTCAATGCCTGCAGCTAAGCTTTGTAAAACTTTGTTATGTTGCCATGTATACCGTCCTTGTGACAGACTAACCTTATAACCTGACAAGATGTGCTTTATAGTTGTAGTACCTAAACACAACGAACATAGTGGGTCTACATTTACCCAGAGTTTTAGGTTCTTGGGGAATTGGCAATACATCATATGTTTCCCCTATCAAAAATCTAATACTACTTTCCTCCATACTCCACAGCTCTTTCCAACTAAGCTTTTTCTTCTCTACACCTTCCCAGTTCAACCACTGTCCCTGCTTAGCCTGAGTCACTGCCCTCACACTCCTTAATATTTCCTCCTGTCTACGAACCTGCTCCACCACTAGCTTTCTCTTCACTTTGGGACATGCTGTACTCCACACCAGTTTGCCTGGGCCAAGCCCCAAGCCTCCCCGGCCTATCTGTACATTACCCACAATCTCTGTATGCCTAAGAGTTGCTTTTGCTTCCTGCACTGCCATTCTTGGACTCCATTTTCTCCACTTGGTTGGGGTATGGAACCACCTTACTAACTGCCACATCTTTACTCCCAGATAACAGGAGCTCTGTCCTAACCTTAGTACATTTAAACTCCTCCACCAGACTAGATACTGGGAGCTGAAATATGCCTTTCCCATACAGTGCCACAGTACTTAAACATTTCAGAACACCTAGCCACTTCCTAATGTAAAAGCTTACAAGTCTGTCCATTTTCTCTGCAGCAGATATTGGAATCTGATATACCAACAGTGGCCATGTCAACCTGGGAAATAATCTAAGCTTCTAGCACCACAGCTTCAACTTTCCTGGAGGCCCTGATTTGTCTTTTCTATCCAGTCCCTCAGCAACATCCTTCCAAAATTGTGCTACCTGTTCTCCATCATGCAAATCTGCCTTGTCCCATCTACCTAGACTCTTTACTGGTTTTTCCCTAATTATTAGAGTTTCCTCTTCATCTATTGCAAACTTTCAATCACTTAATCTCCCTCTATTTATTGAGATACTTCTAGACTTACTGGGGTTGATTGTAAGGCGCATCCAATCCTGCTGCCTATCTATATAGGCAGCAGGATATAGACAGATTGATGGTCTCAGTCTCTGGATTAAATTTTTTCTTCATTATAACATGATGTTAATTTTTTAAATGATGGTCCCATTTAGAGCAAAATAGATCATAAACAAGGGTACACATTCGGACATGACTACTGTGTGACTGACAAACTGTGCCACACAATCAGGATAGAGTTGGGATGACCAGGGACAGTTATAACATCGAACAGCTTTAATACCTTGCATTTTTTCAGTCTGAAACAAGCTATAGTGATTGTTCACTTGCTCAGTTAGATTGTTAGTTACATCTTGTTTTAATGTAGGGAAAGGTCATCTAACTGCTGGAGAGGAAGTACCTGGACCCGAACTTCATTTTTTTAACCTAAAACTAACCAAACAGTGACCATTCAATAATATTAACCAAGTGTTTATCACGGACAGCTACAGCTGATACTCTTTTATGAGGTGATCCAAGGGAATGAGGTGATCCAAGGAAAGGGAAAGGCAAGTTGGTAAAGTTGGCTGTTAGTGGTGGTCTCTAATTTTGTAATGTGTTAATTGCACCATTTTGTTTTTCAGAAAATGACTTAACTTCTCAATTTCAGTGACACAACTGATGTGTCTTTAAAGGTTTATGTCCTTAGAAAGAACCCATTTTCTTTGTTCTCATTGGATTCTTAAACAAAATGAAATTAACCAGTATTAGGTGTTTGGCATAAGTTGCTCAGTGAGAGTAGCATCACCCATGCCCCTCAACCTCATTCAGGTCAGACATTAAAAACATCAATCATTCATTGAAATAAAATTTTGGCTAAATAGCAATGGTGTCGGCCGAATTTGAATAAATGGTGAATATACTGATTTGAATGAAAAGGGTAATTTAAGCTAAATGTTCCTCATACAATATTCACAGTCATGACCCAGTCAACACTGTCCATATTTGATTCATTCAAAACATTTGCTTGTGTCTATAAGGTAAACTCTTTACATGTTCTGGGACACTGTACACAAGTGATCAGCATCCCCAGTGTTCAGCTCCCACAGCTTCAAGTAAACCTTGCCATTTAGCAGCTAAGTTACTTCCACTTACTTGACTGCAGTCTACTAGGCTGTATCAAGGCTGTACTGACTGATTTAAATCAGCCAGTTTCTCACTCATGGGAAACCACAGATCGGGCTAAACATCATGTGCATAACAGTGATCCATCTTACCACAGGTGAAGATCACTGTCTCCCAGAGAAAAGCAACATCAGATTTTTTCTTTTTTTCTTTGTCTCACCCTCTCTCCCAAAGATAATTAAACTCCATGTAACATCAATTTAAGATATTGACCATTTTCATATTTTATATTCTCAATAGCAGCTTTAATAGCCCATCTAGGCTAGTTCAGTTTAACATACTGCTCATCACATCACAAAAGATTCATGCAATTCAACTTCCAATCGAAGCAATTCCCTGGAGAACACAAAAATTTAACTAGTCAGTAACAGTGACTTTTGGTCTAAATCAAATCAAATCAAATCAGATTTATTTGTATAGCGCCAAATCATAACAAAGTTACATCAAGGCACTTTACATATAGAGCAGGTCTAGACCAAACTCTTTATAAATTTATTTAAAGAGACCCAACAGATCCCCCGATGGGCGAGCACTTGGCAACAGTGGCAAGGAAAAACTTCCTTTAAGAGGCAGAAACCTCGAGCAGAACCAGGCTCAGGGGGGGCGGCCATCTGCCTCGACCGGTTGGGTTGAGAGAGAGAGAGAGAGAGAGAGAGAGAGAGAGAGTGAGACAGGCAGGCAGGCATTGGAGGGGGGGGGGGGTGTAGGCAGGAACATGTTGTTGCATGAAGTTCATGGAGTTGAGCTGTAATACAGAATTCATGCTATATGGGACCAGCAGGTGTTGCAGGAACATGGGATGGAGATGAGTCACCACCTGCAGGATGAGGACAGGGAGAGAGAGGAGAGGAACTGGGAGAGACAGAGACTTTGGCAGAACATGGTTAGTAAATGCAGTATAAATGCTTAGAACTGGGTGAAACTGTTTTTTTTTTTTTTTTTTTTTTAAGAAGGATGGTTTTTATCAGCGCATGCAAGGAGGGAGTTAGAGAGAAAGAGGGAGAGAGGCTGACAGGGAGAGACAGAGAGCGAGAGAGAGAGAGAGAGAGAGAGAGAGAGAGAGAGAGAGAGAGAGAGAGAGAGAGAGAAGCTCAGTCCTTCCCCCAGCAGCCTAGGCCTATAGCAGCATACCTAAAGAGTAGAGGACTTTTTAACTGTACGCTCTGTCATACAGGAAAGTTTTAAGCCTGGTCTTGAAAGTTACTAAAGAGTCTGCCCCCCGGACCGATGCTGGGAGTTGGTTCCATAGAAGAGGAGCCTGATAACTGAACGATCTGCCTCCAGATTTACTCTTGGAGACTCTAGGAACCACAAGTAAACCTCCATCTAGAGAGCGGAGTGGCCTGCTAGGACAGTAAGGAACTATGAGCTCTCTGAGATACGATGGAGCTTGGCCATTAAGAGCTTTATACGTTAAAAGAAGGATTTTGAATTCTACTCTATATTTTACTGGCAGCCAATGAAGAGCAGCTAACACGGGAGAGATGTGATCTCTTTTCCTAGTTCCTGTTAATATTCGTGCAGCAGCGTTCTGAATTAACTGAAGGCCTTTTAGAGATTTGTTTGGACATCCAGATAGTAATGAGTTACAGTAGTCCAGCCTAGAAGTTACAAATGCATGGACTAGTTTTTCTGCATCATCCTGAGAAAGGATGTTTCTGATTTTCCTAATGTTTCTCAGGTGGAAGAAAGCTGCCCGACTAACTTGTTTTATGTGAGGGACAAAGGACATGTCTTGGTCAAGTTACTCCAAGGTTTCTTACAGTGGTGCTGGAAGCCAAAGTAATGCCGTCCAGACTGATGAGATGATTAGATAGTATTTTTCTGAGGTGCTTAGGACTGAGTACAATAACTTCTGTTTTGTCAGAGTTGAGAAGTAAAACATTTCCAGTCATCCAGACTTTTATGTCTTCAAGACATGCCTGCAGTCTGACTATCTGAGTGACTTCATTTGGCTTCATTGATAGGTACAGCTGAGTATCGTCTGCGTAGCAGTGGAAATTGATGCTGTGTTTCCTGATAATGTTGCCTAGAGGAAGCAGATAAAGCGTAAAGAGGATTGGTCCAAGTACCGAACCCTGCGGGACTCCATGACTGACTACAGTACATGAGGAGGAGCTGTTGTTTACATGAACAAACTGATGTCTATCTGATAAGTAGGATTTGAACCACTTTAGTGCAGTTCCTTTAATTCCAATTTCATGTTCCAGTCTCTGTAGTAAAATATTATGATCTATGGTGTCGAATGCAGCACTAAGATCTAGAAGGAGAAGTATGGAGGCTGATCCATCGTCTGAGGCCATTAGAATGTCATTGGAGACTTTAACCAGCGCTGTTTCTGTGCTATGATGGGCTCTAAATCCTGACTGAAACTCTTCAAACAAACTGTTCCCATCCAGATGCTTGTGTAGTTGTTTTGCTACAGCTTTCTCAATGATTTTAGAAATAAATGGAAGGTTCGATATGGGTCTATAGTTTGCCAAAACATCTGGATCAAGATTAGGCTTTTTAAGCTGGGGTTTGATGACCGCAGTCTTAAGTGCCTGAGGTACATAACCCAGAAATAAAGTCAGATTAACCAAATCTAGAATGAACGGCTCAATTACATAAAAGATCTCTTTAAAGAGGCTAGTTGGTACTGGGTCTAATAGACAGGTTGACGGTCTGGATGATGAAACTATAGAAGCTAGCTCTGAGAGATTTAGAGGTGAGAATGATTCCAGATGTAAAAGAGGCGCCGCAGCTGATTCAGCAGTTGCCGTCTTCAGAAGGGGATTTTTATCTAACGTAGGCAAGAGCTGATAAATTCTTTCTCTGATCGTGAGAATTTTGTCTGAAAAAAAACTAATAAAATCATCACTGCTTAGAGCTAAGGGGATCACTGGTTCAACTGAGCTATGGCTCTCTGTCAGCCTGGCTACAGTGCTGAAGAGAAACCTGGGGTTGTTCTTGTTTTCTTCTATGAGTGCTGAGTAATATGAACTTCTAGCACTGCGGAGAGCTTTTTTATACGTTTTTAGGCTGTCTTTCCAGGCTCTGTGAGACTCTTCTGACTTACTGGAACGCCAGTTTCTTTCTAAATTCCTTGATGTCTGCTTCAAGGTACGGATTTGGTAACTATACCAGGGAGCCATCCTCCTCAGATTGAATACTTTCTTTTTGAGAGGGGCGGCATTATCAAGATTCGAACGCAGTCTGTTAGAGTGGATCTGTTACTCCACTGCTACCACTATTACCAAAAGCATATTGAGCATTTACTGCTGCTGCTCCTTCAGTAAAGGAAATCCACAAAGGACAAAGTGGAATAAGAAGTCACCCATGTGCAGGCCAGAAGTGGGTCTCAAGTTGTAACCTTCAAGTAAGTCCCAAGTTACTGTGGCAAGAGTTAAGGAAGACAAGACAATAAGTTAGTCTCAGATTGAGTTTTACAAAATTCTGATGATCCATATGGTGTCCAAGTGGAGGTGGACCCAATGATCTGGTCCGGTCTATGCCATGCAAGGTCAGATCCATCTTAGAATAAAAAGAGCCTTTCATGACACACTTAAAACTACTGGCAATGAAACATCAACCAAAGTTTTATCAGCACGACTCAAGAACCAAACATATTGTTCTCTGCCCTCAAACCCTGCAGTCAATGAGATGAACCAGCTGAACCAACACAAAGTGGATGGGTGAGGGCTGCATACTACCATCTGACTGGCTGTTAAAATGGCTCCCCTGTGGAGCTGAGGTGGTATTGTGAATGCCTCCATAAACAAAAAGGAAAAAAACAGATATATGTGGCATTGTATGGTGGCCAGACTCAGTGGTGCAAAAAGTGGGCATGCATGAAATGTGATGCATAGGGGGCCACATCGGGGGGAGCTCCAAAACTATGGTAAATAATAATAATAATAATAATAATAATAATAATTGTAATATTTGTATATATATTTTTTTGTTTCTGCTGTTGTGCGTTTCTAAATAGTTTTTGCATTTCCTTAAGATTATAAAAAATTTTGGAGGACTAACATGCTAGAGAAGGGCACCCAAGTTTATAAGATTCTATCATATAATTTTGATGTAGAAGATGGAGCAGGGGCACCAAGAGTGCTGAGCAAGCAGGCACTAGCAGTGAGTTGATGTCCATGGAAAAAGATGAATAAAGAGAAAAGCTCTCAGGGGTTAAAAAAGAAAACGAAAGAGGGAAAAGGAGGGAAACCCTTTACTATTTTTGGGGGGGGGGCTGACCAAATTGTTGCTGCATAACCTCCAGATACTGGTAGCTGCGCCCCTGGCCAGACTTCAACCATGTCAAATCCAGGCCTTCCTCTAGAACTGCTGTTGGAGGCAGCAAAGGACAAGACATCCCTGTTTTATTTTATTAAGACCAAAGTCATTGTGTTGGCAGGTTTGTTAAAGAGTTTCCTTCTTCCACAACATGCTTTTGTATGGGATCTGAGAACATTTATTATTGATAAATCCCCAGGTTGGTGTCAGTGCCTCCGTGTGAGATTTTTATTGCGTAATTATGTTTAAAACCTCCTGAGACCTGACTCATTCATTCATGTCCTTTATAATGGACATTATGTTCACTTGTATATTCCTAAAGTATTTAGAGTTACCCTGTCAAGCCCTATATCATTCTGTAGAGGACATCCTGGGCCAGTGATGTGTCATGTGATGGGTTTGCATGCTGGGAACTTTACTTTTTTTCTCTATCAAAATGGCTGCCATACCAACATCCACATTTTATGGAAAGAGGAACGGTAAGTCAAATATTCTTTATCTATTGCTATTTTTACCATGATAATTATATACATTCTTATTTATTAACATGCCAAGAACAACATTTTAAATATGAAAATAATTTCATTATTTCTGTTTTGAAATAACAGTCATATAATGAATGTCAACTGTAGTGGGCACCAGGACAATTTTAATGTATTCAATGACTGTGTATTGTTGTAGGCAAACGAAGTGAAGCAGAGAGGATTTTATACCGGATAATAGAGGGAGATTTAGATTTGGAGCTGTCAAATGAGGAATGGGGTGAGGATGAGTATCAGCCTGTGATAGGGGAAGAGAGTGATGAAGAAGGAGAGGAAGAAAATGCAGGAGAGTATGATGAGACACAGTCGGAGCTAGAGAGGGAGCAGGAAAGCCGTCATGCTCTGTGGGCCAGGACTAACTTGTATGCTATATTTTGTTTCAGGTTAATGTATTAAATCCCATTATCGTGTAATATTAAATAAATATTGTTGATATTGTAGTAGTACAATGTGTTATGTAGTTATGTAGTTACCTAAAAACAAGCTTATAAGGTTGGTCTATAGTGAGTCATATCACATCCCTGACACTGAAATTAATGCATTAATCCAAATTGACGTGTAAAATTTTAGCTGTTACTCTTTTCATTAACTTTAATCAATTTGTATTTTTTCCATCCATCATAATAGATTCACACCTATGCTACCTGGGCTTCCTGCCTATCAAAATGAGCCTAAAATCTGTGAATACTGGAATCCAATACAATAAAGAAGTATTTCTTAGTCCAGGCCGAGTTAAACCGACGTTTTTCAGCCACAATTTTACGTTTCAGGGTTGACAAAACAATTTTTTTTTATTGGTGTCACAGAACTACTGCTACAAGCGTACATGTTTTCAAAGTATTGTTGTTGTTGCACTGTTGCTAGGCTACGTGTAGTGTTGCATTCAGGGTCTGTACTACTGTAGGAATCTTTAAAGGAATTCCTGAGTGCTTGCAAAATGTGTGAGGTTTTTTGACAGTTTTTCTTTGCTTTTCTGACTGGCCCTCGAGCTGGGCCACGCGGGATTTAAATCTGGGCCATTTGAATAGGCCTGCCCTACGTAATGTCGAGTTAGGTGTAAATTCGAAAAAAAAAGTGTCTCTATTACACTTTAGCTATACATTTCTTTATCGACGCATACGAAAACCACTTCATGAGTGCATATATATTTTTACAAATATTTGAAATGTTTCTTGACATTCACACGTTTCCATTGTGAGGTTTTTATTTCACTCTTTAGATTGTTTTACGCAATTCTAAAGGAAGTAGAAACGCACTAACTGTTTCCCGCGCCGTTCCGCTCATGCCCGCGGGGCCCGAGTGGACTGCTCGTGCACACGCGTACCCAGAAACTCGTCGCGCGGGCACGTCCACTTTTGTGCCCGCCCCCTTTACTCCTACGTTGTACTCTGGGAAACCAAGTTTACTGTCGTCTTGTAAAAATGGTGGACGTCCGGCCTCCACCCCTCCGGAGTCTGGAAGATTTTATTCGAGGCTCTGCAAGATTCGCCGTGCCCGACGTCAGCGACTTGGACCGTTGGAACAACCGCATTATCAACAATCTGCTCTACTACCAGAGCAACTACTTCGTGTTTGTGCTGGGCTTCCTGGTCATAGTCGGGTAAGTTTCATTTTGCTGACGTGACGACCCTCCCCCCTAATGCTTGGGAACATACTGAAAGTGTGACTCGTGGAATTTCTGTGTTTTGCTGTAACACCTTCATTGATCTGCCATCACGGCTCCATCATGGCTCCTGCTGCATACACGATGAGACCTATGAGAGGGAGGAAAATCAGAGACGTCTCCCTCTCTCGTGTCTGTTTTCATCCCCCCCGCCCGTTCATCTTCATCTGTGAGCTGGAGGCAGTGAGTCAGACATTAGTCCTGTTTCTATTTATCCTTCAGTACGAGGCTGTGGTGCAAAAAGATGCTGACCACGCTGTCACAAACATCCATCTAACGGTTGTTGAAATCGTAGTGTGGTCGAGCTGGATGAGGCTTTATTGGTGCTACAGCAGAGTTGACAGAATCACAGGGAACATGTTTGTTTGGTATGAGAACCAACAAAAATCATGCCATCTCTAGGAAAAAAAACCAAAACAAAACAAAAAACATTCCCACTCTCATTATGATTCATGTCTTAATAGCTAGTCATAATAGCTGTCATATTTTTATCACTATAAAGACATTTTAACCAGAGGGATCTGCTGTAAAGAGCCAACTTTTATAGTGATAACAAAGATGAAAAATGTGAAATTACACAAAATCATGTCACACAAACTCTGGACTATTCTTAAACAAATTGTAGATTCACAGTCCAGTCATCACTGTTAACTGTCCATTGCATAGACTATCTGATAAATGGTGTGCTATATTGTCTCTTGAGACTTGATGATCACTGGAGTTTTTAATCAACATTAATCTTTTGAACGGAAATAGTGTGTTTGTTATGGAGTTTTCCAGTACTTAGTGTTGTAGTGAGGGGCAGCAGTGTTTGTGTGTATGTCTGCGCTCATGGTAATGATAGAGCATATGACCCAGTGCAACAGTTGGATTCATTTGGACAATGATGAGTTCTGAAGTTCAGAGGAATAAAGTTTTGATGCACACCAACAACTCTTGTTACTGCTTCTGCTAACTGCATACATTTTGATGAATTTTGTTGGAAATAAGAAATCTGTAGAATAAATAAACCTTTTGGATGTTTCCATAAGTTTTTGCTCATTCTTGTGGTCTTGAGTCCTTAGTGCATCTTAACATCCACACTCAAATCTCT